>NC_090329.1:48679404-48998571 GCF_035084215.1 Heptranchias perlo
TTGGTGGGCTTATTAAATATTGGGCAGAGAGTGAGTCACATCAACTTGTCCAGATGTTAGTATACATTCATTTCCCTAGCAATATAGTTGGGCGATTGTGTTGGATTTCCTTGTATTAAAGGGAGATTCATGGATCAAATTGGATCTTTGCCTTAGACTCTGTGACGACCCATATTTTATCTGAAGCTCACCTCTGGTAATAATGAGACAAGTTTTGAGGACATAGTTGGGACTAGCTTGACATGAAATATCAACAGTATCAACCCAGACATGAACATTACAAATAGGTATTTGACTTAAAACAATCTCTGTGTGTTCCCTCCTTCTGAATTGCTGCTTAAGAATGACATCTTGTACAATTATATTAAGCTAATATAGCAAATGCTTCACTGAAAATTAATTCATTGCGCCTGTGAATCAAGTCCTTAATTGAATGTACCTCAAAAAAATTCCATTAATAGCAATAGCTATTTGCATTTCTCGGTATCATTTGTTATTTCGGCTAACAATTGAATCTTAATAGCAGTGGTAGAATCCAGCTTATTCTCCCAACAGATTGAAACCACCTGGCTATTAGTGGCAAGGTCACCTCATTTATATTGGATATTATTATACTGTCACTTGTTAAAAGTCAGCGAATAATCTGTGTACTGCAGCTTTTGTAGGATACTTGCAGTAAGCAAGCAAATCATAACAAAAATGTGCCTGACATGACATAAACCTTTTAAAAAAATGATTTACTGAAATCAGATAGAAAGTACTAACCATTCACCTTATCGAACAGTCCGAGCTTTTGATTGTAAAAATGTAAATTTAATTTACACTTGATAACATCAACACTCAATGGTAACTTCATGATTTGATCTTTTTTAAGAGATTAATTGAACATAATTTAACGTGACATTTCAATATAAAATTTACATCTTAAAAATATGTCCAAAAATTGGGCCACTTATGGATACTAGAATAAAATCCATTTGCAAGAAGCAGTGAAATCAACCTTTATTAAACCAGTTGAAATGCAACATATGAATTGAACTAGTATAACCACAATATGAATTTCAAAAAAACGCTGTAGAAATACATCAATGGTGAAAATTAATTACATTTTTAAACCCTCAAAGTCCAAATCACTATCAGATTCATTGAACAGACCATGCAAAGTTTGTGCCATCTAGGTCATGCTCAGTGCCCACTAAATAAACTGTTGTCATTATTGTCTTCTACCTAGTCAGGCTGAAGATAGGGAGCAACTTTAACAGATGGTCACCCGTTTCTCACCTGAAAAGTGGGCAGCCAGCAGTTGAAAATCATGGGGGGGAGAGGGGGGTGTTGTGAATATCTCGGCTGCCCCTTGGATACCTAAGGTCAGTCTGATGTAATTTCAGGCAGGCCTATAAATGGATGCACGGCACCCCCACCTGAAAAAGGCCGGAGGCTCGTTACATATGCAAATTCGGCTCAGCTGATTATAGGACCCTGTTTACAATTTTCAGGTACAAATGGGTGGAGTGTGTGCCACACTCGCTCTGTCCATTTGTACCAGGTGGTGGTAATGGACCGTGTGTTTGAGTGGAAATCAATTCTGTCTAATTTCTACTCATCTTGTGCCCTACTCAAATTTCCATTAAGGTTTGTAGCAGCTAGCGATAGCTCCCGTTCAAAGCAGGTGAGAACATCATTTTAATATTAAGAAGGGGGACCTGGAATCTCACTGCATTTCCTGGTTGGTCAACATTCTTTTAACAGGTCCAAAGCAAGCCCAGGAAACCTGTCATTCAGAGTTGCTACGGACATTCCTTTAGGAGGGAGAACATTTAAAAGGCATTGAGTTTAGGCAATTTGCTGTCCATTTTAGATATATTTGTTTTGCTGCTGGCACTTAGGTTTTCATAATCTTTGTACCAGTTGTCCTTATGTATAATTTTTTTGGTCCCATCTCCCTGTCCTGGCACCACCCAGTTTTCCAATGAGAATTCCCAAGCCAATATGTTCAGAAGAAGAAGAAAACCTACAGAGCAATGCCAGGCAAATTGAGCTGCCCAAGGAGTGCTCCGTGCCTTGCTACTTGCACCTCCAGATGGAGGTGAAGAACCTTATTTTGGCAGATGTAGTGGTGGTGGGCGCTCCTCTTGCCAAAGGAAGCTGAGCCAACAGGCTCTCAATGGTGTAAGTAAAGTGGAAATGGATGACTAACAGTTTTGCTGCATGGTGGTTCAGAAGGACCCCAACCACTATATGTCGTGTTTTCGGTGGTACTGCATGAGAAAGGTGATCATGTGGGTTGACCAACAGGAATCTCATAAACCTGAGTTTTTTTGAAGAAGAAAAGGAAGACAAATGGAGGGATACCAGTCAGCTGACATTTTAGCACACAAGGACTATGCCCACTCACCATTATCCTCAAACCCATTAACACGGATAAAGGTGAGCTTACCTTAATTTATCCAAGGAGATCTGTGTATGTAGGCTCCGAGTCACTAGGGAGACAGTTGTGCTACCTACTGCAATTTGATCTACATCCATACTATAGCACAGACACAGCACTGCCAGTGGCTGTGAAGCTCAGTGTCATCTCTTATGTTTTATACCTCTGGCTTTTTGTAGGCATGTTGCACCGCTGCCCTAGAAGGTGGGTATCTTGTACAAAAAGAGCAACCCTTCTCATACCCACCTCAGCATGCATAACATCCACTTTGCCAGCTATGAAGGGTTGGTTGCTGTGCTGCACTATAACTTGCATGCTAACTGTATATGATGCTTCCATATTGTGTATCCTATGTGCCTGCAATTTTCTCCACTCTCCCTTCAGCCTTGTAAAAGGCTGCAATTAGGCAGAAATGCTCTTTGAACCCTTGTAAAGATTGTAAGAAGTTTTGCTGCACCATGCTGCTGTTTCCCTTTAGGTGCTGCACTCCTTAAATTGCCTCTGAATTGCGATTTTCTGATCTTACCACTAGCCTGCTTTCCTGAACAATCCAAATCTGCACTTGGAATGAATAAATGAACTGACCCAGCAAAATTGCATGCTCTTAGCACATTACCATTCTGGCTAGATTTGTACTAATTATTAACCAATCAGGATCAAATTAGACCAATACACAAAAACTGACGCCAGATAGATTGTGTTGCAGTTCTAGATCAGGAAAGCCAGTTAATGGCCCATCAGCAAACTAATTGCGCCCAATTTTTTTTTCCCATTAGAAAATAACATTGACTGAAAAAAAATGAGAAAATGGAACTGAAACCTGAGATATACATTTCCTGAGAAAAAGACAGCTCCTGGGAGTAAATTTTCTGAGCCTGCACCAGTGGCAAGGTCCTCACCCGCCACCAATGAAAGATCCAAAAATTGCAGGTGAGCTACCCTGATTTTCTATCCAGCCCATAATGTTCTGATACTGCTAATGGCAAGCAGGCAAGGCACTTTGCTCCAGGCACAGTCTGAAAAAAACTGACCTGCACTTCATATCTTATCACTTATCACCCTTGTGCTCGCTGACCTACATTGGCTCCCGGTCCGGGAACACTCGATTTTAAAATTCTCATCCTTGTTTTCAAATCCCTCCATGACCTCACCACTCCCTATCTCTGTGACCTCCTCCAGCCCTACAACCCTCCGAGATCTCTGCGCTTCTCCAATTCTTGCCTCTTGCGCATCCCCGATTTTAATCGCTCCACCATTGGAGGCCGTGCCTTCAGCTGCCTAGGTCCTAAGCTCTGGAATTCCCTCCCTAAACCTCTCCGCCTCTTTACCTCTCTCTCCTCCTTTAAGACGTTCCTTAAAACCTGCCACTTTGACCAAGCTTTTGATCACCTGCCCTAATGTCTCCTTATGTGGCTCCGTGTCAAATGTTGTTTGATAACGCTCCTGGAAAGTGCCTTGGGATGTTTTACTACATTAAAGGCGATATATAAATGAAAGTTGTTCTTAAAATTGTCTGCCAGAAAAGTGATTATTTTCCACATGAGATGTTCATCTCCCATCTCACGATGTAAAAGAGTTTGGAGTTTCAGGCAATAAATAAACACAAGCGATAAAGGGGACAGGTTGGAAGAACAGAATAACAATTAGGTAAGTGTTGTATTCATAAAGATAGAAATTACAATTGGTGTTGTTTTCTTCACAATTGCCTAATGTGTTCACATGAAGTTTCTCTCTGCGCTATTTGAATGTAGGCATTAACCCAACAGTGTCAATTGTAATTTCTCCCTATTGGTACCTTTATAGCAAGAGCAAATGTTAAGCAGGTAGATTTGGCATCTACAGAGATGAGAGTAATAAATCCACATAAAATGAAAGAATTTTAATCATAATTAACATGCTGGTGAACTGAATGACAATATAATACTCCCAATGCATCATCAAATATAGGACACGGTGCTGGTGATGGTGCATGCTCACTCTCACTGTGAAATACTTATAATTTAGAAAGCTGTGTGCAGAAATGAGTTCTGGAGATTTCTCTCGTGACTGAAAGAACAGTAGTGCAATGATATTTGCATACACCATGTCATTATGAGCTTTTACTGTGAGGCTTTACTGTAAGTATCATTTCCATAAGCACTCCGACCAATCATTGGCTATAAAGAGGTCATTTAGCACGATTCCGTTTCCAGTGTGGAGCCTGGCTAGACAGGACTGCAGGTTCGCTGAATTGGTCCAATAGTGTTGTGGTTCTATCTGTGACCCATGCTCCCATCTAGTAAGGCTCCATGCCAGGAGTAAAGTCTCACAAAGTTGCCCTTTATATCTTTTAACACTGCTAAAAATGACAACAGGTATTTTGCATCCTTATATGTGACCCTGGTAACGCACTTTTCTTTCCCTATTACATCTACTCCTAAGTATCATTTCACATTTATTTTAGCCTCCTATGGTTTAGGTCTATTTTGTAATATGTTTTAATTTCACGTGAACATGATATTCACTTGCACTGCTGTATCCGATTTAAGTGCCACAATGACTTCATTCTCTACTCATGATAGCATTAAATCTCTCTCTTTCTCTATTATTTGCTTTACTTGTAACTGTTACATCCATATATAAAATTCCTCAAGTGACTTCTCCTCCTGTGTGTAATTGATTTTGCCTGTTCTGTGATTTGTAACCTTTTACATTCCATAATGGGAGTTTTAACTCCTGGGCAGGTAGCCCAGGCTTCCTGCCCGGGATTTGCTTTGGGAGGCTAGGGCCATTTTAATGGCCAGGCTTCATTTACATTCCTCCAGCCAGCTACCTGCCTGAAATGGATGATTGGCACCAGCTCACCCACTTTCAGCCCAAGAAGATCGGATGCCCCTATGGCTACCAATCTGGCGGCAAAGTAAGTAAGTGATAATGGGCAGGTACTCAAATTGACAGGATGTGGCGAGTGATGTCTCACAGGGACCTGTGTTGGGGCCTCAACTATTCACTGTATTTATTAATGACTTAGATGATGGAATAGAGAGCCAAATATCCAAGTTTGCCGATGACACAAAGATCGGCAGCATTGTAAGCAGTGTAGATGGAAGCATAAAATTACAGAGATATTAATAGATTAAGTGAGTGGGCAAAACTGTGGCAAATGGATTTCAATGTAGGCAAGTATGAGGTCATCCACTTTGGACATAAAAAGGATAGATCAGAGTACTTTCTAAATGGTGAAAAGCTTGAAACAGTGGAGGTCCAAAGAGGCTTAGGAATCCATGTACATAGATCATTGAAATGTCATGGACAGGTACAGAAAATAATCAAAAAGGCTAATGGAACACTGGCCTTTATATCTAGAGGACTAGAATACAAGGGAGTAGAAGTTATGCTACTGCTATACAATGCCCTGGATAGACCACACCTGGAGTACTGTGTTCAGTTCTGGGCACCGCACCTTAGGAAGGATATATTGGATGGATTTGTTAAGGGAAAGTAATTTCGGACGAACTTGATTTAATTTTTTGAGGCGGTAACAAGGAGGGTCGATGAGCATAGTGCATTTGATGTAGTCTACCTGGAATTTAAAAAGGCTTTTGACAAGGTCCCACATGGCAGACTGGTCAAAAAAGTACAAGCCCATGGGATCGAAGGGAGAGTGGCAAGTTGGATCCAAAATTGGGTCAGTGGCAGGAAACAAAGGATAATGGTCGACGGGTGTTTTTGTGACTGGAAGGCTGTTTCCAGTGGGGTTCCACAGGGCTCAGTACTATGTCCCTTGCTTTTTGTGATATATATTAATGATTTGGACTTAAGAAGTTTGCAGATGATACAAAAATTGGACGTGTGGTTGATAGTGAGGAGGAAAGCTGTAGACTTCAGGAAGATATCAATGGACTGGTCAGGTGGGCTGAAAAGTGGCAAATGGAATTCAATCCGGAGAAGTGTGAGGTAAGGCATTTGGGGAGAGCAAACAAGGCAATGGAATACACAATAAATGGGAGGATACTGAGAGGTTTAAAGGAAGTGAGGGACCTTGGAGTGCATGTCCAGGTAGATTAGGTAGTTAAGAAGGCATATCGAGTACTTTCCTTTATTAGCCATGGCATAGAATATAAGAGCAGGGAGGTTACACTGGAACTGTATAAAACATTGGTTAGGACACAGCTTGAGTACTGTGTACAGTTCTGGTCACCACATTACAGGAAGGATGTAATTGCAGTAGAGGGGGCACAGAGGAAATTTACGAGGATGTTGCCAGGACTGGAGAATTTTAGCTGTAAGAAAGATTGGATAGGCTGGGGTTGTTCTCTTTGGAACAGAGGAGGCTGAGGAGTGATTTAGTTGAGGTGTACAAAATTATGAGAGGCCTAGATAGAGTGGATAGGAAGGACCTATTTCCCTTAGTAAAGAGGTCAATAACCAGGGGGCATAGATTTAAAGTGATTGGTAGAAGGATTAGAGTGGAGCTGAGGAAAAACATTTTTCCCTAGAGGGTAGTGGGGGTCTGGAACTCACTGCCTGAAAGGGTGGTAGAGGCAGAAACCCTCATCACATTTAAAAAGTATCTGGATGAGCACCTGAAGTGCCGTGACCTACAAGACTACGGATCAAGAGCTGGAAAGTAGGATTAGGCTGGGTGGCTCATTTTCGGCTGGCGTGGACACAATGAGCCGAATGGCCTCCTTATGTGCTGTAAAGTTTCTATGATTCTATGATATTGGCCTTGGAGGGAGTGCAACGTAGATTTACTAGAATGATACCTGGATTCCAAGGTTAAATTATGAGGAGAGATTACACAAACTAGGGTTGTATTCCCTGGAATTTAGAAGATTAAGGGGTGATTTAATCAAAGTTTTCAAGATGTTAAGGGGAACTGATAGGGTAGATAGAGAGAAACTATTTCGTCTGTTTGGGGAGTCTAGGACTAGGGGACATAGACTAAAAATTAGAGCCAGGACTTTCAGGAGTGAAGTTAGGAAACACTTCTACACGTAAAGGGTGGTTGAAGTTTGGAACTCTCTTCCGCAAACGGCAGTTGATGCTAGCTCAATTGTTCATTTTAAACCTAAGATTGATAGATTTTTGTTAACCAATACCTAAGGAGGGTATATGGAGTTAGGTCACAGAATAGCCATGATCTTATTGAATAGCGGAACAGGCTCGAGGGTATAAATGGCCTACTCCTGTTCCTATGTTCCTAAGTTGGGTGGGGGATGGGTAGTTTCAGGATGGTTTCAAGGGTAGGAAGGGGGGAGCCTGGGATGCTCCTGCTCCTCCTGGCTTCAGAAAGAAACATTTAACACTTACCTAACAGGGCCTTCGCTTCTTGCCCGCCAGGTTTACTGAGCAGGGTGCCTGAGGCAGACTTTGTGTTCAATAGGCTGTTAAAATTGCATCGGGGTCCTATCTAAGTAAATAATAGAACCATGATTTGCATAAATTTGTTAGGCTCCCAACTGTATCAGATGGGCTTTTCAGCCACCTGAAGAAACAGGGATGTTAAAATGGTGGCGGGACGGTAATCGAGCACAAGTATCGCTTCCACTCCAATTCTGCCAGGTGGAGGGAGTTAAAATTCCCCCTTGTGTTTTCCCCTCAGATTGTGCAGGCTTTCCCAAAGGCTGGGCAACCTTTTAAATCTATACTTCATTTCATTCTCACATCCACACCATGTCGCCTTTACTCTCTCTGCCGTAGCTTTGACAGATAGTGTTTCAGACTTTTCATTTGATTGTGTTTTAATTGCTTTCCTAATTATTGCCTTACTGCACAGCCCTTTGACCCACTTGTTGATCCGTTCTTTTACTGCTACTGCTGCCCTACTTATCTGCATTGTTTCGGCTAAAGGCGTGCCTTGTTCCTTCAGTCTGTTTTCCAGGAAATTATCTAATATTCCACAATTATTCTGCTTTTTATTTGTTGATTCTGTCAGTTCAACACATTCAAATTACTTACTCTCAGCTCTTAATGCAGTTGCATACTGAACAGTAGTTTCTCCTATTTTTACTTCTTTTGAGTTGTAGTATCTCTCAAACTTAATCATTACATTCAGTACCAGTTCCTTTCTTAAAGTTAAAATTATTATAAATACATGCTGCTTCTTCCCAGTAATATGCAGAAAAATGGCTGCTGTTAATGCCTGTATTAGCTGCTAAAGCTGTTCCCAGCTAAATTTAAATTTCTTTCCTATTTTCTGCAAGATGTCTACTCACCTGAAGGTGAGGTGAAAGATGCAATACCTTTTTAATATCCCATTTATTTTACATCAAAAGGCTCTATTTTCAGTGACTTAGTGTAGATCTTGGAGTAGAAATTTGTTGTGGCCTGTTTTTGGGTGCAAAACCAATGGCGTGCTTCCACTGCGCGCCCAAACCGGGAGGCCTGAGCCTCAGAAGAAATTGTGCCTTGCACCTCCTTTTAAGAATAGCAGCGAGCTGCCGGCAAATGTCGCATCCCCAGGGGCAGCTTGCCGTTTTGCCAATTTGGTCCGGCTGCCTCGCTGACAACAGCCCACGGGCAAAGTTCAAAGGTAAGGCAAATGGGAGGCGGGGCAAGAGTCATTAAAGGACCAATAGTGCCTCTTAGGTCAGAATATAAGCTGCACCCAAGGACTTGGCTAGGAGTGGAATGGAGGGAGCAGAAGCTACCTTAAGGGCCCTTCCTTCCGCGGGCGTACCTCAGGGCCAATACAGTCGATCCCTGGGGCCTACTGCCACCTTCCTCATGGTGACCCTGGGTAGCAATGATTACATGGGCAGATGAGAGACAGAAATGCATAGGGACCCGGCTCTCACCCCCACCACCGCCTCCCACCACCCTCCCCCCGCCCCCATCGCCATTCGCATGCAACAGTTGTGGAAGGACGAATTTCTTCAATCAGTGAATCATCTGCCGAAACCCTCTGAGAAAAAATGCTGGTCCTCTTATTTGCTTCCTGGCACATCTTTGCCTAAAACGCCACCAACTGAGATCTGAATTGTTTTTAAAGAAAGTTAGAGAAGTCTGTCACTTACTTTCGGCTTCCAGGCCTGACTCTGAAGATTTTATTTTTGCACCCTTTTATAGTGTTCCACCTGGCTACCAAGGTCCTTTGGTTGCCCTGAAATCACACTGTTTCTTTTACACTTATAAAAGAAAAGACCCACTTCGCTGGGTCTCTGCACCTTTTTACTGATCTTTGTGCCGGGCCACTGGGCATTCCTGTGAGCAAGAGTCAGGAAAATGAGCACTTTACTATTTTTGCAGGCCATTTACCTTAGAAGCTATCTTTGGAATGCTGTCATTGATTCTTTCACTCAGGATTCAGACCTGACTTTGAAACTGCAGTAATATAAAATGACTGTAGAATATCATGCAGAAGAAAACCTGACAGAATACACAACACTCAAGCCTGGATTCTGAAGCCAATTTACGTCTAACATCGCCCGTGCCTCAGCCCATTTGCTGCTGAGACCCTCATCTACGGCTGCAGATTGGACTTTTCCAATGCTCTGCATAAACATCAGCTCATCTAAATAGATGAGATCATCTCCGTAGATGCATTTAAATAGAATCATCTCCATAGTTGTATTTAAGGGGAAGCTAGGTAAACACATGAGAGAGAAAGGAATAGAAGGATATGTTGATAGGATGAGATGAAGTAAGGTGGGAGGAGGCTCGTGTGGAGCATAAACACCGGCATAGACCTGTTAGGCTGAATGGCCTGATTCTTTGCTTTAAAATTCTATGTAATTCTATGTATTATCAACACTAACTACTATTGCTACTACTACCCATTAAAACTATTTACTGAAGACATCTCTTTCAAACTTCTTTCCAAATGATTTCACTGGAGATGTTTACCTTTCCACACCTCAGCAGTCCCCCACCTCCCCACCACCAAACTTGAAACAATACAACCTCTGACTCACTTAAACACGGGAGATCTGCTAATTGCTTTGTATTAAGACTACTTCAAAAAGCAGTACAATTTCAGTAGGTCTGAAGACTACTACAACAACAATAACCTACATTTATATAACACCTTTAATGCAGAAAAACATCCCAAGGCTCTTCACAGAGATGTAATCAGACAAAAAAAAATGGATGCTGCGACAGGGTGGGATTTGTGATTGAATTTTTTTTGTAGATACTACAGATCAAGTATTGGAAAATTAATGAATTGGTAAATATTCTTCTTAATCTTGTGATTTCCACGTGTTCTTGGCTTTATTCTTAATTTTAATTGGTCACCTTTGCTTTTGTCAATGTAGTTTTTATAACAAACATATTACAGAGCACAGTAATGGCTTGGTTAGTAAAAGTAGATGGGACCCAAATATAAATTTCAACTATTGCTGCATTTTATTTTCTGCACTGGTTTTTCATAATACAAGAATAATAGCAAGTTATTACCAGCAAAGATTGCCATCTTCATGATGGTTTGCAATAGTTTTGGTATCAGAAAAGCTTTTATAACATTACTGACCTGGATTGCTATGAACAGTACACCAATTAACCAAACTAAAGTGCTTTCTAACCCATCTAACACTAAAGCATCTGGCAATGTTTTATTTTGGAGACTTTGGCTGCTCAATAGCATCCTTACTCTTAATGTGACAGAACAATGAATTGGACATCAAGGCAGTTCATTTTTTATAAGGTGGCAATTTTATTAGGTTTAACTGTATTTTCTATTTCTGCAGCATTAAGAATGTTAGAAAAAAATCACTCCATTTCAACAAGAGTCAAAGAAGTAATCATTCCTGGCAAATTAGTATGAGAACTTTATAAGCTTTTTCCTAAATCAATAGATCCAATCAATCTAATTTAAATTAATTTGAAGATTGAGACTTCATTAAAAATGGATTAGAGTTAGTTTTTAAATTAAAGATTCAGATTGATTGATAGTTGTAAAATTTGCTGCAAATGCACAAAATCTTTTATTGTTCCACATCAGAGCTTCAATTTTGAATTGAAAAAAAATCACAACTGAATGAAAAAAGAATCTACAAATGATATAGTGTGCTAACAAATCTCTTGTCAGCTCTGCAAGTTTGGTTTGAATCTAACCCTGACTTATCGGATGAAGTCTTTCTCCCTTAGCCTGCACTAAGGATTTCATCATAGAACAAGAAAATGCAATTTAATCATTCAGGACATTTCTTCCATAGACCATGTGCAATCCAGCCTCTCATGAATTCTACCTCACCTATTTAATTTGCTGAGGAAAATCATGGGAGGAGTAGTCTCTGATCCCCAAAGGCGATCAACCAAAGCTTCAGGATAGCTATTTGACCCCACATTTCCATCCCTCAAACCTGGCCAACTGCCCTTCACAGATAACACCCTTCCCTTCACTGGCTCCTGATCCCAGCAGCATTAAAACAATTGTGTTTCAAGGAGTATTTAATCATTCCAGTCTATGTTTATTCATATAACATTCAATCCCAATCACAGCCAGAAATTTATCCAGCCCATTCTTGAAGGAGATAATCAACGGACCATCAACTGCTTTTGCTGAGAGCCTGCTGCATATATCCACTACACTGTAGGAGGAAAAAATTCTTCAAGTCCCTCATCTCACCTCTTCAACTTCCTATTGCTGCTTGTATTCCTCATGGATTTCTAGGACAATACCTTTGTTCAACACCATGGGGGTAAATGGGCTTTCCACCAACCTTACGCCAAAGTTATGGCAATGGAGCAGTAGAAGGCTTGAGGAAATTTGCCCCCGTCTTGGAGTATATGGCAAACCACAATGATTTTGCCAACTCTTTCTGAGGCATATTCTCAGATAAGATAATTAATAAGGAGGAAGATATCCTAGCCAGCATTGTGTTTTAACAGAGAAGCCCCACCTCAAGGACTAGCCCTCTGCTTCCCCCAATCCTCGGAAATGCTTGCACACCCATCCCACATCGCAAGTACTGTTTGCCAAAGAGAAAGTGAGAGATATAGTTAAGGTTTGAAGTTATTAAGGCCAGAGGATTATGAAGTTCCCAGTAGAAAGATAAGGGGCTGTTCATCAAGTTGGCATTCAGGTTCAATGAAACAATGTAGAAGGCCAAAGCACGGTCAGAGTTGTAGGGGGACGGGGCCCTTGGCAGGGAGCTCGGGGTTACACTTGCGGCAAAGCGATTACCTACTCTATGTTTAATCTCCCCGATGTAGCGGAGACCGCACTGTGAGTAGCGACTATAGTATATTACTATTATCTTATGCTCTCTCACCCGGAAGGCCCTGGGATAGTGGCAAGGGAGAAGGTGATGGGGAGATGTTGAATCTCCTGTGCTTGAATGAGAAGTGCCAGGGGAAGGAGAGCAGGTGGAAGGGATGGTGTAAGAGTGAATCAGGGTTCTTTTGGAAAGCAGAGAGGGGAGGGGAAGATATATTTGGTGGTGGGATCATGTTGCAGGTGGTGGAAATAGCAGAAAAACAACAACAACAACTTGCATTTAAATCGCGCCTTTAATGTAGTAAAACGTCCCATGGCACATCACAGGAAAGTAACCAAACAAAATTTGACACCAAGTCACATATATTAGGAAAGGTGACCAAAAACATGATTAAAGAGGTCGGTTTTAAGGAGTGTTTTAAAGAAGAGAGAGGTAGAGAGGCAGAGAGTTTTAGGGAGGGAATTCCAGAGCTTAGGATCTAGGCAGCTGAAGCACAGATGCCAATGGCAGAGTGATGAAAATCGGGGATGTGCAAGATGCCAGAAATGGAGGAGCGCAGAGATCTCAGAGGGTCGTAGGGCTAGAGGAGGTTACAGAGATAGGGAGGGGGAGGCCACAGAGGGATTTGAAAACATGGATGGCAATTTTAAAATCGAGGTGTTGCTGGACCAGGAGCCAATGTAGGTCAACGAGCACAGGGGTGATGGGCGAATGGGACTTGGTGCGAATTACGATAGGGGCAGCAGAGTTTTAGAAGAGCTCAAGTTTACAGAGGGTGCAAGGTATGGACCGGCCAGGGCAGTATTGGAATAGAGCCTGGAGGTAACAAAGACACGGATAAGGGGTGGAGATGGGCGATGTTACGGAGGTGGAGGTAGGCGGTCCTGGTGATAGAGAATATATGGGGTCGGAAGCTCAGCTCAGGGTCAAATAGGAATGACTTTCTTTGCAGATCTTCCAAATAAACAGTAAGCAAGCACTTCTAAGAAGGGATGAGCTTTCCTAATTATACCAGTTATAGCCCTTCTTGGAATTACGTTCATATCTTACCTACAAACCATGTTTTGCCCCTGTGTCTGTTGCAGCTACGTCAGAACCATAACTAATTAATATATGACAAGTGGTTTGATCCTTAAATCCCTAAAGCTCTATGAACTACAGTCTGACCTCTGAGTAGGCAATCTGAGAGAGTGAGGCACTTAGTTCCATATTACCACAACAAAGACGTGACAGTGATCACATGTGCTGTCCATGCTAGGGCTATCCTGATTTGATTATGTTATATCTTAATAGTCCTGTGATGCAAATTATTTTTTCCTAGCACTTGGGTGATTGTTTTTCTGGATGTATAAATCTGTTAGTAACCAACAGTATTGGCTTCACTGGCTTCTTTCTGATAAGTCAATAGAGACAAAAGAATATTCACTTATCACTAGGATTAGTATCTTCTGTAAAAAACAAAATATTAGGGCTGATTTTACCAATGCATGCTGCCAGTGGAGCTTAAGTTAAGAAATTACAGGAACGTTCCCCATGATTTCTCCATCATTCAAATTAATGAGTGGATTTCATAAAATTAGCCCTCCACAATATAAGGTGAATACCTATCAACTGTGGATAAAAATAAAGCATTTCCTTCGTCCTGAATCAAAGGGTCTTTCCATTTATCCAAAATGCAGCTCATAACCATGTACTTGGAGATAAAACAGGATTTTAAGTTTGCCATTTTACATCATACTGTAAAATATTACACACTTGATAACAGGATTACTGATTTTTAAAAAATTTACACCAGTTAGGTAGTTCCTCAGTGCAGTACTGAGGGAGTTGTGGCCCTTTGTGGACTCGCCCCATTTTTAACAAAACAGATAAATATGGCCCTAAGTCTTCTGTGTATAAATAGTGCCAGCTTGGATTTAGACACATAATCTCGTCTTATACTTAAATGAAGTGTTGAGGTGGTGACATTAAACTAATGCTTTGTCTGCTTTTTGTAGAAGATGTGAGAGATCCCATGACAAAAAGAGCAAGAAATTCTTCCGAAGTTCCTCCTTCAACCAACACCACCAACAGAAGATTAGCTGGTCGTTTATCTCGTTTACCATTTGTGGGATCTTGTTATGCACAAATTGGCCTCCACAGTTGCCTGTGTAATAACAGTGAGTACAGTTCAAAAATAAACCATTGATTGTAAAGCACTTTGGGAAATCTTGAGGATGTGATAAGATGCTATATAAATGGATGTTCTTTTTTTCTCTACATTGTGAACAGAATATGCCTCTGTTTCATTTCTTCATTTTCCTAACACTTAGCTGATTTCAATTTAAATTCCCTTTCATAGAGCGAAGGGTATATTTCTGGGGCCCAGTATGCCACCAGTGGTGCTGTGGGGTGGTACTTCCAGCCACCAGTCTGACCCAGTGTTGACCCTATCCCAAATTTTAAGGAGTAGGCTTCGCCAGCATTGGGCCCCAGCATCGCATTGGCGGAGCCAGACCATCTGATTAATGCAAGCATACTTTGGCAGTAAAAGTGGAACTGGCAGGACTTCCAACGCGGGCAATGTCATCCTAAGAGACCCACCTCTTTGAGTCATGTCACAATGGAAAGGGGCGGGTATAAGAAGAGCCCATCCCTCTCCAGAATCCAACAATGTAAAACAAAGTGGGAGTGGGGGGGAACAATGCTGCAGAATCAGGCCCTGCTTCAAATTCCACCTTCTCCCACCCGGCATACACCCCAGTACCATCCTCTCAGGTCCAGGTATTTTGTGGCCAGGGTTTCTTGTGGATATCTGTAAAATGACACTAGTCAAGAGTTTGTACATTAAAGGGGCTCTGCTTTCAAGAAAATTGCCTGCCAATTTTTTTTTGTTGAGAGAGTGAGAAGAGACACACGTCATTTTTCCACATTGAAGTATGCACGAGTGATGTGATGAAACTTTTCAATAGGATTTACATCTCTGTGCGCTTGTAAAGAAATGAAAACGAGTTGCCAGTTTTTATTTTGTGAAAATCATCTCCACTTATGCTAGGGTTTATTACATCTGCATGGCATTTGTAATTATAATTAAAGATTATAATAAAGTCAGTAATTCGGCTTGTCCAGAAAACAGAACCAACAGTTGTTTAATTTTAGTAAGCAAATTACACATACTTTTAGATTCCTTACAGGTTCTGCCAGATATGAATTTGTCTGCAGTGGTGGGTTGAAGTTTTTATGAAGTATGTCAGAGTATTACAAAATGTTATTAATTCTGAAGCAAAGGTTCTCAGTTTTTGCAACATGTACTGAAACTTTGGCAAACACATTAACATAAGAGAAAATGTAATTGGATTTACATGATGTTTATTTCAGACCTGAAAGATGATGTTGTTTTGATTTATCAATATATTGTCAGCAGCTGATTTTATTTTTGTCAGAATTGACAAACAGTGACGTTTTTAAGATTAATGTATTTGTAATTTCTGACATTGAGCGCTTTTTTTTTATTGTAGACGAGAAGGCCAGGATTGTCTTCTTCAGGGCAGAGTTCTAGCAGGATAAGACTTCCACCTTTTTTTCTATTCGTTCATGGGATGTGGGCGTCACTGACGAGGCCAGCATTTATTGCCCATCCCTAATTGCCCTTGAGAAGGTGGTGGTGAGCCGCCTTCTTGAACCGCTGCAGTCCATGTGGTGAAGGTTCTCCCACAGTGTTGTTAGGAAGGGAGTTCCAGGATTTTGACCCAGCGACGATGAAGGAACGGCGATATATTTCCAAGTCGGGATGGTGTGTGACTTGGAGGGGAACGTGCAGGTGGTGTTGTTCCCATGTGCCTGCTGCTCTTGTCCTTCTAGGTGGTAGAGGTCGCGGGTTTCGGAGGTGCTGCCGAAGAAGCCTTGGCGAGTTGCTGCAGTGCATCCTGTGGATGGTACACACTGCAGCCACAGTGCGCCGGTGGTGAAGGGAATGAATGTTTAGGGTGGTGGATGGGGTGCCAATCAAGTGGGCTACATTGTCCTGGATGGTGTCGAGCTTCTTGAGTGTTGTTGGAGCTGTACTCATCCAAGCAAGTGGAGAGTATTCCATCACACTCCTGACTTGTGCCTTGTAGATGGTGGAAAGGCTTTGGGAGTCAGGAGATGAGTCACTCGCCACAGAATACCCAGACTCTGACCTGCTCTTGTAGCCACAGTATTTATATGGCTGGTCCAGTTAAGTTTCTGGTCAATGGTGACCCCCAGGATGTTGATGGTGGGGGATTCGGCGATGGTAATGCCGTTGAATGTCAAGGGGAGGTGATTAGACTCTCTCTTGTTGGAGATGGTCATTGCCTGGCACTTGTCTGGCGCGAATGTTACTTGCCACTTATGAGCCCAAGCCTGGATGTTGTCCAGGTCTTGCTGCATGCAGGCTCGGACTGCTTCATTATTTGAGGGGTTGCGAATGGAACTGAACACTGTGCAATCATCAGCGAATATCCCCATTTCTGACCTTATGATGGAGGGAAGGTCATTGATGAAGCAGCTGAAGATGGTTGGGCCTAGGACACTGCCCTGAGAAACTCCTGCAGCAATGTCCTGGGGCTGAGAAGATTGACCTCCAACAACCACTACCATCTTCCTTTGTGCTAGGTATGACTCCAGCCACTGGAGAGTTTTCCTCCTGCTCCGCTGAATCCACCCTGAAGCATGGTGAGCCTCAGCCAAGATTGTGGCATTCAGCAGGTAAGTGAGGGGTTTGAATTGGAGGGCAAGGAGGACTCAACAGGCTCGCTCCCTACTCTGGGGGATCCTGGGGCCTTTTCCACTACTTTCTGGGGCCTATTGCACCTTCCACATGACAGCTCTGGGAAGTGATGGTAAGTGGGGCAAATGAGAGGGAAATCCACAAACGACTTGGCCCCATCTCCTTGCTGTTGCCTGCATGCGGGGGTAGGGAAGCAGATAGATAGCCTTTTGGCAACCAAAGGTATTAAGGGATATGGGCCAAAGGCAGGTATATGGATTTAGATCACAGATCAGCCATGATCTTATCAAATGGCAGAGCAGGCACGAGGGGCTGAATGGCCTACTCCTGTTCCTATGTTCCTAGGTTCCTGCTCCTAATTACAATCTTGTAACCATTGTTGGAAAGTGTGTGCGTGTACATGTGTAAATAAAATGTAAAGTTATTTATTCAAACATTTTAGTAATATCTTTGTCTGAGAAGAAAACTCAGAAAAAATGGTTGAAATAAGTTAATTCTCCTTTCTTAATACTACTGTGAACAGATACCGTCCTTAATATCCACGGAGGTTCCGCTGGTCGCCCGCTGTAACTCTAGCAGGAGACCAGCAGAACCCCCTGCGAGACCAAGGAGCTCCAGCTAAGCCGGGTCTCCACCATTTCCAGGAGTTTCCTCAGTTCCTTGCATGGCACATAACAGGCAGGGATGGGGCATGGGGCAGGTTCTCCCAAAGCTGGGAGTTCCCACTCCTGCTCCTCAGATAGGACTCAGCATTGATGTGGTGGCTGGTTACACCCAGCAAGCGGAGGCATACCGACCTTCACAAGGACATACATGTGCCTACTGGTGGGGTCCAAACCAGGCAAGCAGCCTTGGACCCTGAAGAATTACATTTTTCTCCAAAATTTGCACCTTGCTCAGGGGGATGAGAAAGAAAGAAAGAAAGAAAGAAAGAAAGAACTTACATTATATAGCGCCTTTCACAACCTCAGAATATCCCAAAACGCTTTACAGCCAACGAAGTATTTTTGAAATGTAGTCACTGTTGTATTGTAGGAACCGCGGCCACCAATTTGCGCACAACAAGCTCCTACAAACAGCAGTGTGACACTGACCAGATAATCTGTTTTAGTGATGTTGGTTGAGGGATAAATATTGGCCAGGACACCGCAAGGTACATAGGTAGTATCGGGTCGGGGTGGGGGGGTTGCCTGATCCCTTCCCCCAAGGGTGGATGATGGTGGGATTTCACATGGACATGGGGGCAGGTGCGTGCCAGAGATGTGCCCAAAGAGTGGTTTGCCCCTGCCTACCCCCATGCTAATGAGATGCCCTTTTGCTGGCCCTTCCAGCTCCAGCATGGTCAGCACTGAAGGGCACTTTTGGCAATCCGCTGAGATTACGACCTGAGAGCAAATTATGTGTTAAAATTATCCCAGTTGCGCTGGGGTAATCTTATGTTTCCCTGGGGGTTCTGCCAGTCTCCCACGAGAATCGCAGCGGGAGACCAGGCAGAACCTCCAACGAGTTTCTGAGTTAATTTGTTTAGTAATGAGAAATCTTGGTGCAATTAATGACAAAACTCTTGCCCAAAAAACACAGGGAGTGAAGTTCTGGGAACTTCTCCAGGTCTGTCACCGTAACGCCAGGAGATGACCTCAGCGGAGAGTAAAATCGGGCAGGGTGTTAAACCAGCATTGCACCTGATCCTGTTAGTCTCCCGACGGGTCGGTTAGGTTAAAATTGACCCCGTGGTTTCTGACAAACTTCCGCAAAGTTGCGGTGGCAAAGCGGGAGAAATCCCAAGTAAATTGCCAGCAATAATTTGGAAAAGCTCAAGAAAAAAAAATGTAATCTATATTCTAATGTAAGGGAGTGTTTTCTTTCTTAATCTTATGGTTCATTCACAAGTCTCCAACGCGATATTCTTTATGTAATACAAGTAACACAGACCGCACCTTGCAACATACAAGTTAAATGCAGGAGGTCAGTAAAGTAAGTATTTACTCCATATTGCAGCATGTTAAGAAGTATGGGCTGAATTTTGCTCTGATGAAGCATTATCACAGTATGTGTTTTCCACTGTCTACAGCAATTAGAATACATTATCACCCAGTGGTGTTATTTACATCAGAAGCATGAATATCTCCAGTGGAAAGTCAAAGGTGAAAAATTTGTTTAACAGGGAAGATTTCCTCTGTGCACTGCGTGTAGCAAAATCAGAAACACATTTATAACTAACAAGTTTATGATTCCAAAAATAGTACACAGAAGAAATGTTCCTCCTTATGGCTAAATGCAAAGTGGGAGGTGGGAATTAAATGGCATTAAATTTACTCTACTTTTTTAGTGTTTCTTTGGCATTAAAATGGCATTTGTGCTCACTACAGCCTGCAAATTGGGGTGGATGCCATTTACGCTGCAGTTTTGCCCAATGCTGCTCTTTCTGAATGGGTCTGACAGTACGCTCACTGATACTGCTGGGAGCCAAGAGCACACCACAGAATGAAGTGTGACACTTGTCCAACTGCACCTTGTATGATGCAAATAATATGTAAAGGGTATAACTGCGTGCATTTGTGAGTTTACAAAGCTCGTTTTGAAATGATGTTCATATATACCAGAGCTACTTACACATCCTATCATGTGTGGTATTAAGGTTTGATTCACCAGAAGCCGTTTATAAGCAAAACCAAGTAAACACCTTTTGATAGTTCCGTAGGAGCAATCCTGAGCACCATAAAGGCACACCTCGATGAACATTGCTATCAAAGGCATGCCAGAACGGAAAGGCCAAGGAACGCACTAAATTCATCCTCGGCCCTCATTATCATAATTAAGGCGAGCTGCAATCGCCAATCAGGTGCCCAACACAGCTCACCTGTTGGGGCCTAACAAATTTTGGCTGCGCCAGGGGCCATATGTAAGTCCAGGGTGGGGGAAGGTGATTGGGAGGGGAGTGAGTGAGTGCAGGCCGCAGTGTCCTACAGTTGTTTGGTGGAGCCAGGAGAAGAACTGCTCCTTCAGACTCCACAAAAAAGAACATTTTATGAAGTTTTGGGCCCTTTTTGTGAGTGACCTCCAGCGGTCCCTTTAAGGGAGGGCAGCTCAAGAACTGGAAATTAGGCACCTCAAGACCCAGAAATTCTAGTCGGAGCTCGTCATGCACAAGCTCCAACTAGTCCAAATGGATTTAGGAGTCTGGGTCTGAAACGGACAAAGGAGCTTCATTTCATTTTAGGGCCGCCTCAAAATAGGCCCCAAGATCAATTTAGCAATGGCTCAAATGCCCGTGAAGATTGGACATTTGCCTCTGTTCTACTAAATTGGTTGTCAGGTGTAAAACGGGCACAACAATGTTGAATTTAGGCCCCAAAGTTTCTTCAAGTCCTTAAAGAGATCATATAGTAAATTCTTAGGTGCTTTAACTGAGCTGGTGAGAATGGTCGTTTCCTTGAATGGCTTTATAATATTTAATATAGGTTTATAATATTCAAGGCTGCAATAGATAGATTTTTGGAATCAAGGGATATATGGCTCGAACGGGAAAGTGGAGTTGAGGTCGAAGATCAGCCATGATCTTATTGAATGGCGGAGCAGGCTCGAGGGGCCATATGGCTTACTACTGCTCCTATTTCTTATGTTCTTATGTTCATATGTTATATATTTCTAGTGTTTATTAAAGGCCATGGAGTATTCTTATTAAATTTAACTTTTTTGGTCCATCAGTGTACATATTCCTTTACAATCTTTTCCACAGTGACTTAAATGTGCAGAAATTGTTTTAATATTTCCTGTGAAGCCAGACAGTATCCTTCTGCCTTCTCCCTCACATAGAGCAGGATACTCTACTTTAGCTATTATCGTTGGGAAGACAATGGATTGGATAATGCAGGGAAGCAGTCCTGAGACATGGCTCAATTTTTCAGGAAGGCTGGAAGGAAGATGAGTGCTTTGAAATATTTGTCACTTATGGATTTTTTGAGACTGGGATTTATCAAGGAGAGATGGTGAAATTGCTACATCTGGAACTGATTGCAGAGATTCAGGAATGAAATGGCTGAGACGAAGATTGATTGTGAAGAAGTGAAGGACAATTTTGCCGAGGCTGGCACTGATCACTAGACAAACAGATGATGAAATCAGTGAAGCAAAGACTAATCGTGATAAAGTATACAGGTTGATCTATATTTTACTTTTTTGTTGGGAAAAAAAGGTTAATAACCCTGAGCTGCAATCCATTGTGGGAATAGTGGGATACTCACATGAAAACAATGAGTAATTCCTGTCTCCACTATTTTAGTTGAAGCTAGAACTCACTTAAAACAAATGAGTTAACACTTTCAAACATGGTAGAGAGGAAGTTTAGGTAAAATGATAAGCACACATTAAGCATTTCCTACATTACAACAGTGACTACACTTCTAAAGTACATCATTGGCTGTAAAGTGCTTTGGGACGTCCTGAGGTTGTGAAAGGTGCTATATAAATGCAAGTCTTTCTTTTTTTTTATACATTTAGTATCCCACAGCTTAATTTTAAGGCCCCTATTTTTTGTAGTTTTTAGAATCATAGAATCAGAGAATGGTTACAGCACAGAAAGAGGTCGTTCAGCCCTTCAAGCCCATGCTGGTTCTTTGTCAGAGCAGTTCAGTTAGTCCCATCCCATTTTAATGACCGCCAATCAGAATGGTGGGGGAGAACAATTTTGCTGTGGCCAATTTCATGGAACCTGAACAGTAGCCAATCACAATGGGCTTGCAATATGTGGAACTATAGTTAAGTCTGAGTAATAGACTAAATGCTAAAATAATGTTGGACACTGCAGGTAGCAGCAGCTCTGTGCCAAAACAATGCTGTATACACTGAGGCATCTAAAAGCAGAGAAAGCCCTGCAAATTAGGCAAAGGAACATCCTGGCACTGATACTGGTACCTGCAAGCAGTGAGCAACCATGTTACAGAAGGCTGCGGGATTGTATCTGCGAACAACTACCACTTTTACTCCCTCTGCAAGGAGGTTTCCCCACTTTATACTCATGTCTACCTTTTCACTAAGATTAGTGACTGGCAGAAAATGTACTTCTAAATTTCAAATAAATTGCCATATCATTTTTGAGCATATCACAGTTCCGACTGAAGGCTGATGCAGAGGGCAGGTGAAAAGGCCTCTGAATCTAACTCTTCAGTCTTCCTTTGTGCTGTTAAAGCACACCGTGGTCCGATGGTTGGTGGTCTTTGAATGCACTGATGTGACAAGTTATTGAGAACATCCACGATTTCAGATCAGGGAACACCTTTCTATAGAGGTTAGGGATAACCCTAAACCAAAATAAAGTTAATAATCCATTTTCAAATGGTCAAGTTGAGTACTTTGGCAACACTAACAGTGCTGGGAAACCCATTACCAGGATAGCACTGATGATCTGCATGGTTCTAATGGAAATGTTCAGTTCCTGACTGGCCTAAGGGATACTGACCTGACAAACTTAGCCCACATTAATTATGTTTCAAATTGTGGATATCTTTATGCTATAGACCCGTCTATATTGTGAACTGAATGGATAACGGCCATTTTATTTAAGACTCAAAAGGGTGGATTTTAACTCTCAGACGACCAACCGGGTTCACGCTGCCACTCGACAGATCCAGACCGGTGCAATATCGGTTGGTCTGAAGGACGACCCGGCCGGCAGAAAGGTAGGTCCCGGTGGGCGAACTAATCATGCTCCTCTGAGACCCACAAAAATAATGTTCCACTTACCTCTTCGGGGCCTATTCCTCTTCACCACCTGATACAACCGTAGAATGTGCATGGCACACGTTCCGCCCAGTTGTCCCTCGAAATTGCATTGGGATCCTAAGTATGTCATCGGACCCTGATTTGTATACTGTAGTGAGGCAGGGACCTGGGCCGCCCAGCAGAAGGCCCAGTAAATATGGCAGTGGAGTGGGAATGGGGCAGTAAGTTCTCCACAACGATTTTAACTCTCCTGCCACCCCATTCCCACTGGGTGGGCCAAGTTAAAAACTCTTCAAGGGTAATTTTAACTTTTGACAATAGTGTACGACGGGTGATATCAGATCTGCCGACATTTATACACCTTTCCCAATTTTTGTTTCTAATGGAAATGAAAATCGGGAGAGATATATAATGGGCAGCTGATCTGATATCAACCATTTTACATTATCACCAAATTAAAATTCCCCCTTTCAAATTTAAACATTATTAGAATTGTGTTGAGATCTGATAATCTATGAAAATGGTTCTTGGAGTTGAAGTTGAGTTAAAATCCGTCATTAAGAATATTTCTTCTGTTTGCAAAAGATTCAAACCCAGCTCCCAAAGCTGAGGATAGTTTTACAATATAATTTCCCCTCAGTCCCCTTGCAATCTGCAACTTTTCTAATTGATTCATTTTTCAACATTTCAGCTTTTTGACACCACACTCAGTGATAGCTTTAACTACGAGCAATGTTTCTGTCTTGATAGTCTCTGGAGGGTTATTATTACAAATTCATTACATGTAGTTTAAGATTAAATATTAATACTGTCAGGTTCTTCTTAAATGAACAACATGTTTGTCCCAGCAGTTTATTTACTTTCCAGGAGTATTTACCAGTCAGGACTTAGAACAAAATAGCAGTAAAATTTTATGGCTACAAAATGTCTTCTATGTATTTTTTGTCTTCTCCAGAAGGCTTTGACTTCCTATTGATGTATAGTTGCGCTGGTGCAGCCAGTCATCCAGTTCCTCCCCCAAGCAGCCATTCTTCATGTGTGAGTCAAGTCAATGAACACTGGCAGGTTATTTGATTGCACAATAGCCAACCACCATCCTGTCCTCACTAGGTGTTCAAACACGTGCACTTTTAGCAGCTGTTGCTGAATAGCAGCCAGGAGTGCAACCAGGGGCGGGAACACTGCTGATTGTCCACTCTCTAGCTCAAGGGCATTAAGACCAATTATAGCATTCTGCCCAGATTCCAAGCTCAGATCAGTTAACTCAGCCTAGACTGGGGAAACAAACCTGGGATTTCCCCAGTTTGTATGGCTCAATGTCTCATTGCATAAATCAGGTGAGCCCACTGAGTAAAAAATGATCATATTGTCAATATGTTTACCTTGCGATCAGAATTTTAGGAGCTAGGGAGGAAGTTAAAAAGCAGGACCTCAGAGGTATTAATCTCTGGATTACTCCCAGTGTCACGCGCTAGTGAGTACAGAAATAGGAAGATAAGGCAGGTTAATGCGTGGCTAGAGACATGGTGCAAGAGGGAGGGGCTTCAGATTCTTGGGGCATTGGGACCAATTCTGGGGCAGGAGGGACCTGTTCAAGAAGGACAGGTTGCACCTCAACAGAGCTGGGACCAATGTCCTCGCGGGGAGGTTCACTAGTGCTGTGAGGGAGGATTTAAACTAATTTGGCAAGGGGGTGGGCACCAGGATATAGCATTAGAAAGGAGAAACAAGGTGCACAAAGGATTGGGAGAGACAGATAACAATAGAGTAAGAAATAGTACAGTATTAGGTGGGATCAGACTAAGAGAGAATACAAGAAGGTCTAAGATAGGTTTAGAGTACATGTGTGTAAACACACGAAGCATGGTAAATAAGATTGGTGAGCTGCAGGTGCAAATAGCCACAGAGGAATATGATGTAGTGATGATAATGGAGGCCTCACTCAAAAATGGGCAGGATTGAGTACTAAATATTCCCGGATACAAGGCGTTCAGGAAAGATAGGGAAGGAAAGAAAGGAGGGATGTGGGGCGGCAGTATTGATTAAGGAGAATATTGCAGTGCTGGAGAAAGAGGATGTCCTTGAGAGGTAAAGGACAGAATCCATTTGGTTAGAGTTAAGAAACAATAGAGGCGCCATTACACTACTGGGTGTATTCTATAGGCCACCAACTAGCGTAAAGGATATAGAGGAGCAAATTGGCAGGAAAATTACAGAGAGATGCAAGAACTATAGAGTAGTGACAATGGGGAACTTCAACTATCCTAACATAGACTGGGAAAGTAATAGTGTAAAGAGTAAAGAGGGGGAGGAATTTCTGAAGCGTGTTCAGGAGAACTTTCTTGATCAGTACGTTTCTGGCCCAACGAGGAAGGAGACATTGCTGGATCTGGTTCTAGGAAATGAAGTGGGTCAAGTGGAGCAAGTGTCAGTGGGGGAACATTTTGGGAACAGTGATCATAGTATCATAAGGTTTAGATTAGTCATGGAAAAGAACAAGGAGCACTCTAGAGTAAAAATACTTAATTGGAGGAGGGCCAATTTCAATGGGTTGAGAACGGATCTGGCCCATAAATTGGAATCAAAGATTGGCAGGCAAAACTGTAATTGAACAATGGACGGCCTTTAAAGAGGAGATGGTTCAGGTACAGTCTAGGTACATTCCCATGAGGGGGAAAGTAGGGCAACCAAAGCCAGAGCTTCCTGGATGATGACAGGGATAGAGATTAAGGTGAAACAGAGAAAGGGGGGCATATGACATATGTCAGATTGATAATACAAGTGAGAACCAGGATAAATATAGAAAGCACAGAGGACAAGTGAAAAAGGAAATAAGAGGGGCAAAGAGAGAGTATGAGAATAGATTGGCGGCTAACATAAAAGGGAATCCAAAAGTCTAAATTATTACTTTGCATCTGTCTTTACCAAGGAAGAAGATGCTGCCAAAGTCACAGTAAAAGAGGAGGTAGTTGAGATACTGCATGGGCTAAAAATTGATAAATAGGGGGTACTAGAAAGGCTGGCTGTACTTAAAGTAGAAAAGTCACCCGATCCAGATGGGATGCTTCCTCGGTTGCTGAGGGAAGTAAGTGTGAAAATTCCAGAGCTGCTGGCCATAATCTTCCAATCCTCCTTAGATACGGGGGTGGTGCCAGAGGACTGGAGAATTGCAAATGTTACACCCTTGTTCAAAAAAGGGTGTAAGGATAAACCCAGCAACTATAGGTCAGTCACTTTAACCTCAGTGGTGGAGAAGCTTTTTGAAATGATAATCCGGGACAAAATTAACAGTCACTTGGACAAGTGTGGATTAATAAAGGAAAGTCAGCACGGATTTGTTAAAGGCAAATCATGTTTAACTAACTTGATTGAGTTTTTTGGTGAGATAACAGGGAGGGTTGATGAGGGCAATGCGGTTGATGTATATATGGATTTTCAAAAGGTGTTTGATAAAGTGCCACATAATAGGCTTGTCAGCAAAATTGAAGCCCATGGAATAAAAGGGGCAGTGGCAGCATGGATACAAAATTGGCTAAGTGACAGGAAACAGGAAGTAGTGGTGAACAGCTGTTTTTCGGACTGGAGGAAGGTACACAGTGGCGTTCTCCAGGGGTTGGTACCAGGACCACTGCTTTTTTGATATATATTAATGACTTGGACTTGGGAGTACAGGGCACAATTTCAAAACTTGCAGATGACACAAAACTTGGTAGTGTAATAAGCAGTGAGGAGGATAATAATAGACTTCAAGAGGATAGACAGGGTGGTGGAATGGGTGGACACATGGCAGATGAAATTTAATGCAGAGAAGTACGAAGTGATATTCTTCCTGCAGGAAGAATGAGGAGAGACAATATAAATTAATGGTACAATTCTAAAGGGGGTGCAGGAACAGAGAGAACTGGGGGTATATGTGCACAAGCCTTTGAAGGTGGCAGGACAGGTTGAGAAAGCGGTTAAAAAAGTATATGGGATCCTAGGCTTTATAAATAGATGCATAGACTACAAAAGCAAGGAAGTTATGTTGAACCTTTATAAAAAATTGTTTCGACCACAACTGGAGTATTGTGCCAATTCTGGGCACCACACTTTAGGAAGGATGTGATGGCCTTAAAGAGGGTGCAGAAAAGATTTTCTGGAATGGTTCCAGGGATGAGGGACTTCAATTATGTGGATAGACTGGAGAAGCTGGAGTTGTTCTCTTTAGAGCAGAGAAGGTTGAGAGGAGATTTGATAGAAGTGTTCAAAATCATGAAGGGTTTAGATAAAGTAAATAAAGAGAAACTATTCCCATCAGCAGAAGGGTCGAGAACCAAAGGGCACAGATTTAAGGTGATTGGCAAAAGAACCAAAGGCGACATGAGGAAAAACTTTTTTACGCAGCAAGTAGTTATGATCTGGAATATGCTGCCTGAAAAGGTAGTGGAAGCAAATTCAATCGTGGCTTTCCAAAAGGAATTGGATAAATACTTGAAAGGAAAAATTTTGCAGGGCTACGGGGGAAGAGCGGGGAAATGAGTCTGACTGGAATGCTCTTACAAAGAGCCGTCACAGGCTCGATAGGCCGAATGACCTCCTCCTGTGCTGTGACCATTCTGTGATTCCATGGCTCTATGTGTGTGATGTGAAGAGAGCAAAGGAAGAGGTGAGATTGTTTGGAATGAGAGAGAGGTGTTGCAGTGTGCCCTTGTGATTGTATGTTGAAGAATGTGATGGAGGGGAGGGAATTGTTAAGAGTGGTGAGGGAGGAGTTGAAAGAAGCGTTGGCAGGTGTTGCTGAAAGAGGTGGAGAAATGAA
Source organism: Heptranchias perlo (assembly GCF_035084215.1). NCBI lineage: Eukaryota > Metazoa > Chordata > Chondrichthyes > Hexanchiformes > Hexanchidae > Heptranchias > Heptranchias perlo. The sequence goes on from NC_090329.1 coordinate 48,707,229, forward strand.
GGTCTTTACCACCCTTGCTATCCTTGTGAGGTAATTGAACCTCTTCCTACATTGAACCCATGTCCTGGAGGTAAAGCTGACACTCACCCTCTCAGCCATCTCTGTCCAGTCATGCTGGATAGTAGCCCTCGGATGCACTTGTGGGTGCGGGGAACAGTACCTCCCTCCTTACCTTGATTTCCTCCATGGTGACCTCCATGGAGGCATCAGAAAACCTGGGGGCAGCCCTCCAACTCATTTCTGGTGCCGCAATTGTATCCAGCTCTATTGAAATGAAATCCAAAGTAGGGACTGCATCCTCACTTTAAAAGGTGCATTTCCACTTCAAATAGGCCTCTGGAGGCCTGGTCGAAATTGCACACAACCAGTTGGCAGGCTGCCCGATTCCTGACATGATCAGTTGGGCAGCCCATCAATCATTTTCAAATGAGACCCAGAAGTCAAAATCGCCAGGGTCGCACACTGGTGATGTCACGAGGGTTTCCCACTCGCCCAGCCTCCTCCACCGCTTGATTCATGCCGAGTTAAAATCATGGTTAATATAGAGTTGCCAACTCTGGTTGGAGGTTTCATCACATGGTGTCTCTGGTTAAACAGCCTTTTTTATCCTTCTCCAATATTTTTATAACTAATAAACGAAAATGAAAAATACACACTTTTTTAATGCCCCCTTTGATTTTTCTCCTGGGTTGCTCGCAGCAGTGTCCTGGAAATGAATCTTTAATTCCTGGAGGCTCCAGGGCAATCCAGGAGGGTTGGCAATCCAAGGCTAATATTTTTGACATTACATCCTAAATACCCAGAAAACAGCAATTATAATGGATATGATAATGTTTAAACTACTCCTCATTTTTATTATGAAAATATAATCAGCAGACAGATGGCAACTTAAAAAAAATTATGGTCACTGCGAAACAAAATAGGATGGATAATCTCAATTCCTAGAAGCAATGTTTTTGTTAAATGGATATTTGGGACAGGTGTCAACAGGCCTGCAGAATGCTGGCTGTTACCCATTTTGGACATGTTCATGATGTGTATACTGATAAGTTTACCTATTGTTTTCAAACTACTTCTTGGGGTCAAGCAGTGATCTTGAGCATTGGTTTTTGATATGAGGAGATAAAAGAATGAAGTGGGGTCTGACTTCAGGAGAAACAAAGCAATAAATCATCTGAAGGAGGTGAAGCAGAAGTGAACTACAGAAAATGAGTTATCAGAAAGACCAGTGACCTGTCAGCAGACTGCCAAAGCAGCACTGAATTTTATACATTGAATATTTAATTTACATGGAGAATACTAACTGATGACCTATTAGATACATTAGTCCAAATTGGATACAGTGGGGGTAATTTTAATTGTTATCACTGGGTGATTGATTGCTGTAAGGAAACCCACATTTTAAATTATTGGTGGCCTAACTTCAGTCAGAATCAGGTCCTGGCAAGCAAGTAAGTCTATTTTATGCAGTAATACATTGGTTCTGCCCCAATTTCCACTCAAGCCCACCCCTGTATGACTCGAAAGCAGAGACCGTGTGCTGAAAATTACAAGGAAATTTGGAGACAGAATGTCTTTCCTCATCTTAATTTGAATTCTTTATTAAGATTTTTAAAAATATAAAATGAACTTTAAAGACAAACAGAACCACTCTAATTATTAGCCGTGTTTTATTGATAGTTAACAATTAGAATGTTTACATTATGCAACAGCTGTGAGATTCACGGAGACATTGAGAATGAAAGGAAAAGATTCCATACAGACAGAGACAGACAGGCAGACAGAGAAAGAAAGAGACAAAGTTACACTTCTAGAAAGCAATCACAAAACACCAATATGTCCAAAATGAGATATGTTCAAAATATATATGGCAGTTGTTCAACTCAGCACTAATTAAAACAGCAATTTACAGTAAATAATTAATACTTATGTTAAAACATGCAATGATCAATAAGTAGGATATAGGCAGTAGCTCACATGCACCTGCCGGTCAATTGGAAACTCAGCAAAATCAAAATTTTAAAAAACTATCGCACCTTTAACTGAAATCTTTAAAACTGCAACAAATAGTGAGGTATTTTATATATTTATGTATTTAATGAGCACATCCTAAATGGCATAGCAATGTGAAATGCATCTAATTTGCTCCATCTAGAAAAAAGATAGATGTTCCGTATGAATCTACAGAGATAATGGCAGTTGTAATTAAATTCAATTGATATTTTGACCCAGTTTGTACGTCTTAAACTCATATCATATTTTTAGTACAGAGCATAATGATAACCTTTCTGATTTTGCCATTCATTACAGTTTATCACATTTTCCTTAACAACATATAATTTTCTGTACTTTAATTTCCAGGAGGTAGATGTTAATAAAATATTTCAATGCAACATTACTTCCTGTCCCTGGACAGACCTGAAAAATGACTTGAAAATAACGACACAACAACTAAGTTTCCAACTAACATTTTAAAATAACAAAAAAGATTTTCTTGAAATTAGTAGGGCAAATCATTTAAACTTGTGACCAGTGGATGGAAATTATGCTGGATTTCAGCAATTAGATGTTAATTAAAATAGCTTTTGCATGCCTAATTGTGCCATTAAAATGTTCAAAGTAAATTGTGAACAATCTTTACTTATCAACATTAAGCATGATGGTCTGTATTGAATTATTTAAACATTGAAATGAATTGACATGAATTAAATACAGATTATAAGAAGAATACTAATGGGCATTGTATATGGCTTTGCTACTTACAATATAGATTAGACTTTATGGTTTGGATTTTCTTCTTCATGGCAGTTTTCTGCCTGCCCCTTTAATACCACCACAACCCCAACCCATTTTCCTGGGTCGGGGTTCATCGACAGCGAGGTTACAGTAGAATTCCCGCCATTAAGAAGGACCCAGCCAGTGACACTTTGGAAACTCTGAGGATGCTACAGCAAATAGGCAGTGGCCTATCTACTTCAAACTACTAAAGATGATTAGGAGACCTTATAGGGGCAGAAAAGTTATGAAGGCTACAAGAACTACAGACTTGAAATCCTCGGCAGAGACCAACGCCTACAGAAATAAGTGAGCAGAGGAAAAATTGGAGGGACAGGCGGTCTCTATTACCAAACTTCGGAGACATTACTGGTGCTACCTTAGGCCTCCACCAAGCACTGCTGGGGAACAGCAGTAACCGGAGCAGGCAGGAGGGAAATGGGACCGGAGGCATGGCTCTGCCCCTCACACGCATTTACATGCTGCAGGTGAGAAAGAGGCAGCCAGTAGCAGTCCCAAAAGGGGAGGAAGTTGAGGTCGGGATGGGGAGGCAGTAGTAGGCCTTACCACCCCATATTCCCATCATATCCACTGTTATCCTCCCTGATTTGGGGCAGGATAGCTGAGGAAAATTCAGTCTTATATGTGAAGAATAAATGCAAATTACATAAGAACATAAGAAATAGGAGCAGGAGTAGGCCACCCGGCCCCTCGAGCCTGCTCTGCCATTCAATAAGATCATGGCTGATCTTCTACCTCAACTCCACTTTCCTGCACCATCCCCATATCCTTTGATGCTTTTAATATTTAGAAATCTATCGATCTCTGTTTTGAATGTACTCAATGACTGAGCCTCCACAGCCCTCTGGGGTAGAGAATTCCAAAGATTCACCACCCTCTAGGTGGAGAAATTTCTCCTCATCTCAGTCCTAGATGGTCTACCCCTTATTCTGAGACTGTGACTCCTGGTTCTAGACTCCCCAGCCAGGGGAAACATCCTCCCTGCATCTACCCTGTCAAGCCCTGTAAGAATTTTGTATGTTTCAATGAGATCACCTCTCATTCTTCTAAACTCTAGAGAATACAGGCCTAGTCTACTCAATCTCTCCTCATACGACAATCCCACCATCCCAGGAATCAGTCTGGTGCACCTTTGTTGCACTCCCTCTATGGCAAGTATATCCTTTCTTAGGTAAGGAGACCAAAATTGAACACAATACTCCAGGTGCGGTCTCACCAAGGCCCTGTATAACTGCAGTAAGACATCTTTACTCCTGTACTCAAATCCTCTTGTAATAAAGGCCAACATACCATTTGCCTTCCTAATTGCTTGCTGCACCTGCATGTTAGCTTTCAGTAACTCATGTACAAGGACACCCAGGTCCCTTTGAACATCAACATTTCCCAATCTCTCACCATTTAAATAATACTCTGCATTTCTGTTTTTCTTACCAAAGTGGATAACTTCATATTTTTCCACATTATTTTCCATCTGCCATGTTGTTGCCCACTCACTTAGCCTGCCTATATCCCCTTGAAGCCTCTTTGCATCCTCCTCACAACTCACATTCCCACCTAGTTTTGTGTCATCAGCAAACTTGAAAATATTACAATGTAACTTCCTGTTCACAAATACACGGTGCAATAAAGCCAACCATAAAAGCCTCTGCTTTCGTTCTTGAACTTTGGATGCCTTTCTTTCAGTGGGGGGTATATGTTACTTCTCAATAATGTGTTAGACAAATAGAGTCATAGAGTCATAGAGTTATACAGCACGGATAGAGGCCCTTCGGCCCATCGTGTCCGCGCCGGCCATCAGCCCTGTCTACTCTAATCCCATATTCCAGCATTTGGTCCGTAGCCTTGTATGCTATGGCATTTCAAGTGCTCATCCAAATGCTTCTTGAATGTTGTGAGGGTTCCTGCCTCCACAACCCTTTCAGACAGTGAGTTCCAGACTCCAACCACCCTCTGGGTGAAAAAGTTCTTTCTCAAATCCCCTCTAAACCTCCCGCCTTTTACCTTGAATCTATGTCCCCTTGTTATAGAACCCTCAACGAAGGGAAAAAGCTCCTTAGTATCCATCCTATCTGTGCCCCTCATAATTTTGTACACCTCAATCATGTCCCCCCTCAGCCTCCTCTGCTCCAAGGAAAACAAACCCAATCTTCCCAGTCTCTCTTCATAGCTGAAGCGCTCCAGCCCTGGTAACATCCTGGTGAATCTCCTCTGCACCCTCTCCAAAGCGATCACATCCTTCCTGTAGTGTGGCGACCAGAACTGCACACAGTACTCCAGCTGTGGCCTAACCAGTGTTTTATACAGCTCCATCATAACCTCCTTGCTCTTATATTCTATGCCTCGGCTAATAAAGGCAAGTATCCCATATGCCTTCTTTACCACCTTATCTACCTGTTCCGCCGCCTTCAGGGATCTGTGAACTTGCACACCAAGATCCCTCTGACCCTCTGTCTTGCCTAGGGTCCTCCCATTCATTGTGTATTCCCTTGCCTTGTTAGTCCCTCCAAAGTGCATCACCTCGCACTTTTCCGGGTTAAATTCCATTTGCCACTGTTCCGCCCATCTGACCAACCCATCTATATCGTCCTGCAGACTGAGGCTATCCTCCTCGCTATTTACCACCCTACCAATCTTTGTATCATCAGCGAACTTACTGATCATACCTTTTACATTCATATCCAAGTCATTAATGTAGACCACAAACAGCAAGGGACCCAGCACCGATCCCTGTGGTACCCCACTGGCCACAGGCTTCCAGTCACAAAAACAACCTTCGGCCATCACCCTCTGCCTTCTGCCACTAAGCCAGTTTTGTATCCAAAGTGCCAAGGCACCCTGGATTCCATGGGCTCGTACCTTCTTGACCAGTCTCCTGTGGGGGACTTTATCGAAGGCCTTACTGAAATCCATGTATACCACATCCACTGCGTTACCCTCATCCACACGCCGAGTCACCCCCTCAAAAAATTCAATCAAATTAGTCAGACATGATCTTCCCTTGACAAAGCCATGTTGACTATCCCTGATTAATCCTTGCTTCTCCAAGTGGAGACTAATTTTGTCCTTCAGAATTTTTTCCAATAATTTTCCTACCACTGATGTTAGGCTCACTGTCCTGTAGTTCCCCGGTTTTTCCCTACTCCCCTTCTTGAATAATGGTATTACATTAGCGGTTCTCCAGTCCTCTGGCACATCCCCTGTGGCCAGAGAGGTTCTGAATATATGTGTCAGAGCCCCCGCAATCTCCTCCTTTGCCTCACACAGTAGCCTGGGATACATTTCGTCCGGGCCTGGGGATTTATCCATTTTTAGGCCTGCTAAAACCGCCAATACCTCCTCCCGCTCGATGTTAATATGTTCGAGTATATCACAGTCCCCCTGCCGTATTTCTATGTCTACATCGTCCTTCTCCATAGTGAAAACAGATGCAAAAAATTCATTTAGAACCCCTCCTACATCTGCCGGCTCCACACACAGATTGCCATTTTTGTCCCTAATGGGCCCTATTTTTTCCCTAGTCATCCTCTTACCCTTAATATACTTATAAAACATCTTAGGATTTTCCTTTATTTTGCTCGCCAGTGTTATTTCATGGCCCCTCCTTGATCTCCTAATTTCTTTTTTAAGTATCCCCCTGCACTTTTTGTACTCCTCTAGGGCTTCCTCCGTCTTTAGCCTTTTGTATCTGCCAAAAGCCCTCCTTTTTTTCCTAATCCATTCTCGTATATCCCCTGACATCCAAGGTTCCCTGGAGTTCTTGGAACCACCCTTGACCTTTACGGGAACATGTTGCCATTGTATGGTCTCAATCTCCCTTCTGAAAGACTCCCATTGCTCCGATGCGGATTTTCCTACAAGCAGCTGATCCCAGTCCATTTTGGCCAGATCCTGCCTTATCCTATTAAAATCAGCCTTCCCCCAATTTAGAACCTTTATTTCCGGCCCCTCCCTGTCCTTTTCCATGACCACCTTAAATCTCACCGAATTATGGTCACTGTCACCAAAGTGCTCACCTACTAGCACTTCTTCCACTTGGCCGGCCACATTCCCTAGAATTAGGTCCAGTACCGCCCCCTCTCTTGTAGGACTTTCTACATGCTGGCTCAAAAAGCTCTCCTGGATGCACGTTAAGAATTTTGTACCCTCTAAGCCTTTTACACTCTGAGTATCCCAGTTAATATTGGGGAAGTTGAAATCCCCCACTATTATTACCCTATTATTTGCACAATTTTCTGAGATTTGCCTACATATCTGTTCCTCTATCTCCCTCTGACTGTTTGGGGGCCTATAGTACACTCCCATCAAAGTGCTTGCCCCCTTTTTGTTTTTAAGCTCCACCCATATGGCCTCATTAGAGGAACCTGCTAATATATCATCCCTCCTTATGGCAGTAATTGATTCTTTAATTAATATTGCGACCCCCCCTCCTCTTATACCTCCCCCTCTGTCTCGCCTGAAGATTCTGTACCCCGGAATATTGAGCTGCCAGTCTTGCCCCTCCCTCAACCATGTCTCTGTGACAGCAACAATATCATACTCCCATGTGTTTATCAACACCTTCAGTTCATCCACCTTATTCGCAAGACTCCTTGCATTAAAATAGATGCCATCCAGCCTTGCCCTCACATATTTGCCCTGTCTTCCAAGCTGACTTGTTTGTTTCTCTATATTTGGCTGCACATCACCCCCTATTGTAGCTCCACTCTGTATCCCATCCCCCTGCCAAGTTAGTTTAAACCCCCCCCCAACAGTGCTAGCAAACCTCCCCGCAAGGATATTTGTCCCGCTCTGGTTCAGGTGCAACCCGTCCGACTGTAATAATTTTGAAAAATAACTAGAAATCAGTTGATAGTGGAAGAAGTGAGGCACAATATAAGTGTACTTTGGCACTGTAATACTTCAGTTATCAAAGTGACACTGCTTCCTGCTCTGAAGTGATGCGAGCTGGCACTGGTGGGTTATATTGCCTACTCCATATCACTCACTGAGCAGGCACAGTGAAGAGGCCTATGCAAGCATTCGACAAAAAAATCTGCAGAGCTTTGTTCACTGGTGGCTAAAGGCTTTTAAATGTTTAAAGCAGCCAACAGGAAAGTTGACACTAAAAAATGTGAAAATAATTTTAAAGTTGGCTTTGTCTTTATACTGTCACAGGTGTGAAGCCAAAGTGCTGTGAAGCCAAAGTCCTGGAGGTGCTCTTAGATTACATGCAAGAATTCAAGGTGCTATCAGATCAGTGGCTCTCCCTACTTAACCACATTTGTTACGTCAATGTAATGCAAAGAAAACAAATGGCCCAGAATTCACTGTCAAAGTAACGGTGAAGCTAACGCCACTCACTGTTATTTATGCACAAATCGCACAGCAACTTCAGGCAAGAGCAAATGTGCAATTAAAAGTGAAAATCCGGAAGTTGCTATCCAAGATACACCGCTCCATCGTTAGCTTCGTGGAAACAGCATCTCGCTGTCTGAATCACTATTCAAATGCTTTGAATGGCGTAAAGTTCGTGCACTTGCATGGTAGATACGAGTTAAACTCGAAACAGAAAATTAGGGCTTGTCCACTTCAGTCTCATTTCTTTTTAACGGTGTGATAAGTGTTAATTACTGCCAAACAACCTCTCTGGCACTGAAAATTAACTATTACAAGTGTGGAGACTCATTCCTCCAGGTTTTAATTATTGTTGGAGATTTAAAAATAAAAATTTTAAAATTTAATTTTTTAAAACTTTTTCTTTCTGTCTCTTTTTTTCCATCTCTCAATCCAATCTTTCTTTCCCTCTCTTTATTTCTCTTTCTCTACCTGATTTGACATTGAATTCACTATTCGAACTTACACTTTCTTGGTCAGGCTCTGCGCTGTTCATTTAACAATCCTTCAATCTGATTGGTTAAGGAGATACACAGTTGCTTGCCCTGTTCACTCAGGCCCCAGATGCCCTGTAGAGGGCGCCGCACCGTTTCCATCCCTCACTTCCAGCAACCTGCAGTGCAAAATCTCATGGAAATTAAACAGGCAAGGGCAAGTCTAACTAACGGCTTCCTTACAGCAATTCTGGGCCATTGCATTACTGCAAAAACTGGATTATAACTGGGTCATAAATCTCACAGGTACTGAGGGTTGGTCTACTTGACCGAGGAGGAAACATTGATATTACTCCTCAGTCCATGATTTGTACTCCCATATAAATTTCATTGCGGTTTCCTTTGATTTAATGTGGGTGGTATGAGATTTCTTTATGTGGTACACTACACTGCAGTCATCTAACCGTGTACCCTGTAAATAGAATCAGAGCAATTGCAACAGCAGCTCCATACAAAACAATAGAAACTAAAGATATGTTTTTAACTATTCTCTGAACCATGACATTTGAATAAAGAGATAAAATATACTTTGATTAAAAACTAAGGCTCAGGAAATTCACCTAGGACAAAGCGGAAGGCTTTTAAAACAGGGTCAACACAGTTAACATATTACGAAAAGCATCTTGGTATGTTATCATTACACTTCAAATTGAAAAATGAAAGGCAGCAGAACAGAGATCATCTTGAGAAAGTATATGGCTATACATCTCATTAAATCATATGTGATTAAACATGAAATTAGATTGCTGAGTGTGAAAGAGGCAACTTAATCAACGGGATTCATTATATTTGAGCCTGAGGTTTTTAAAAATAAATACGCAGCTGTTTTCCCTTAAACAATAAATTTACAACCTTCTTCTGTAAGTTACTTTATATTTCCCAATGTTGTAATTAGTAGTGCTGCACCGAATGCATACTAGAGAGAGGTGCGGTTGGAGGCTCTTCTCCCAGTCAGCTTGAAAACATGATGTGGTACTGGACCTCCAGGTGCAGACAGAGGCAGATGATTGTTATTTCACTTTTGTGCAATGGGAGAACATATAGATTTTTATCAAGAATGAATAAATGAATGGCTACATCATAATTCAAAGAATAGGATACGTCTCATTATATCATCTGAAGTTATGCTGGAGATCAGGAGAACCCCATGGAAATTCTCCCTAATTATTTCTAATAATAGAACATTTGCTGATGACACTAGGTGAGACTGACAGCATGACAGATCAGTTAAGTGGGTTGGTTAAAAATAGTAGATGGATTTTAAGGTAGCTAATATAACTACCATAATATCATAGTAGGTACAGCACAGGAGGAGGCCATTTGGCCCATTGTGTCTGTGCCGGCTCTTTGAAAGAGCTATTCAATTAGTCCCATTCCCCTGCTCTTTTCCCATAGCCCTGTAATTTTTTTCCCTTCAAGTATTTATCCAATTCCCTTTTGAAAGTTACCATTGAATCTGCTTCCACACCCTTTCACGCAGTGCATTCCAGATCATTACAACTCGCTGCGTAAAAAAATGTTTCCTCATGTCGCCTCTGGCTGTTTCGACAATCACCTTAAATCTGTGTCCTCTAGTTACCGACCCTTCTGCCACTGGAAACAATTTTTCCTTAATTTATCAAAATCGTTCATGATTTTGAACACCTCTATCAAATCTCCCCTTAACCTTTTCTGTTCTAAAAAGAACAACCCCAGCTTCTCCAGTCTCTCCACATAACTGAAGTCCCTTATCCCTGGCACCATTCTAGTAAATCTCTTCTGCACCATCTATAAGGCCTTGACATCTTTCCTAAAGTGCGGTGCCCAGAATTGAACACAATACTCCAGCTGAGGCCTAACTAGTGTTTTATAAAGGTTTAGCATAACTTCATTGCTTTTGTACTCTATGCCTCTATTAATAAAGCCCAGGATCCCATTCGCTTTTTAAACAGCCTTCTCAACTTGTCCTGCCACCTTCAAAGATTTGTGTATGTGCACCCTCAGGTCTCTCTGTTCCTGCACCCCCTTTAAAATTGTACCATTTAGTTTATATTGCCTCTCCTCATTCTTCCTACCAAAATGTATCACTTCATACTTCTCTGTGTTAAAATTTATCTGCCATGTGTCTGCCCATTTCACCAGTCTGCCTATGTCCTCCTGAAATCAGTTACTATCCTCCACACTGTTTACTACATTTCCAAGTTTCATGTCATCTGCAAGTTTTGAAATTATACCTCCTATACCCAAGTCCAGATCATTAATATATATCAAAAAGAGCAGTGGTCCTAATACTGACCCCTGGGGAACATCACTGTATACGTCCCTCCGGTCTGAAAAACAACTGTTCACCACTATTCTCTGCTTACTGTCCCTTAGCCAATTTTGCATCCACGCTGCCACTATCCTGTTAATCCCATGAGTTTTAATTTTGCTAACAAGTCTATTATGTGGTGCTTTATCAAATGCCTTTCGAAAGTCCATATACAAAATATCAACAGCACTACCCTCATCAAACCTCTCCGTTACATCATCAAAAAACACAATCAAGTTAGTCAAACACGATTTTCCTTTAACAAACCTGTGCTGACTTTCATTGATTAGTCCATACTTTTCCAAGTGCCAATTCATTTTGTCCCGGATTATTTCTTGTAAGTTTTCCCACCACCGACGTTAGGCTGACTGGCCTGTAATTGTCGGGTTTATCCCTCTCCCCTTTTTTGAATAGGGATGTGACATTTGCAATCCTCCAGTCCTTCGGCACCATCCCCATATCTAAGGAGAATTGGAAGATTGTGGCCCGAGCCACCGCAATTTCCATCCTTACTTCTCTCAGTAACCTAGGATGCATCTGGACCGGGTGACTTCTCTACTTTGAGTTCTGCCAATCTTTTAAGTACCTCCTCTTTATCTACTTTTATCCTATCCAATATTGCTACTATCTCCTCCTTTACTGTTACAATGGCAGCATCCTCTTCTCTAGTGAAGAATGTTGAGAAGTATTTATTTAAAACCTCAGACATGTCCTCTGCCTCCACTAGAAGATCTCCTTTTTTGTCCCTAATCAGTCCCACCCTTCCTTTGACCACCCTTTTACTATTTATATATTCATAAAAGACTTTTGGATTCCCTTTTATGTTAGCTGCTAATCTATTCTCATACTCTCTCTTTGCCCCCTTCTTCTCCTTGTTAGATCTCCTCTGTACTTCCTGCATTTAGACTGTTTCTCTACTGTATTATGAACCTCACATTCGTCATCAGCCTGCTTTTTCTGTTTCATTTTAATCTCTATATCTTTAGTTATCCAGGGATCTCCAGTTTTGCATGACCTTCCTTTCCCACTTGTAGGAATGTATCTACTCTGTAACCGCACCAACTTCTCCTTGAAGGCCTTCAATTACTGTCTGGCCTGCCAAATTTTGATTCCAATCCACCTGGGCAAGATCCTTTCTTAACTCACTGAAATTAGCCCTCCTCCAGTTAAGTATTTTCACATTTGATTGTTCCTTGTCCTTTTCCATAACTATTCTAAACCTAATGATATTATGATCCCTGTTCCCCAAATGCTCCCTCACTGAAACTTGCTCCACTTGCCCCACTTCATTCCCCAGAACTAGATCCAGCACTGTTTCCTTCCGCATTGGGCTGGAAACATAATGATCAAGAAAGTTCTCCTGTACACATTTCAGGAATTCCTCCCCCTCTTTCCCCTTTACACCGTTACTATCGCAGTCTATATTGAAATAATTGAAGTCCCCCATTATCACTATTCTATAGTTCTTGCATCTTTCTATAATTTGCCTGCAAATTTGTTCCTCTACCTCCTTCCCACTATTTGGTGGCCTATAGTATACACCCAGTCACGTAATTGCTCCTCTACTGTTCCTTAATTCTAACCAAATAAATTCTGTCTTTGATCCCTCAATTACATCATCCCTTTCCAGTACTACAATAGTTTCTTTGATCAATACTGCCACCCCAACCCTGTCCTTTCTTTCCTTCCCTATCTTTCCTGAATACCTTGTAGCCAGAAATATTAAGTACCCAATCCTCCCCTTCTTTGAGCCAGGTCTCTGTTATTGCCACTATACCATAATCCCATTTGGCGACTTGAGCCTTCAACTCACCAACCTTATTTACCACGCTACGTGCATTTATGCACATGCACTCCAAACTCATTTTAGTCAGCCTCGCATTTGCCCCTTGTCTGATCCCTCCTATTTCTGAACTCTTCTTTACTCTAGTGCTATTTATCCCTTCCAGTCCTCTGTGCACCTTGTTTCTCCTCTCTAATGTTTCATCCTTGTGCCCATCCCCTTGTCAAATTAGTTTAAACCGTCTAAACTAATGCAACTTAGAACAGGAAACATGCAATATCGGTATAATGCGGGAAAAATTGGATAAGGGCCGCTCTTGGGCGTGGGTAGTGAGATTCGCTATTACCCTATGCCTAATGACCCCTGCGCAGGCAGGACACGAGTTTCGGCCGGCCCGAGTACTAACCTGCAATCAGTGATGACCCCTGCGCAGGCAGGACACGAGTTTCGGCCGGCCCGAGTACTAACCTGCAATCAGTGATGACCCCTGCGCAGGCAGGACACGAGTTTCGGCCGGCCCGAGTACTAACCTGCAATCAGTGATGACCCCTGCGCAGGCAGGACACGAGTTTCGGCCGGCCCGAGTACTAACCTGCAATCAGTGATGACCCCTGCGCAGGCAGGACACGAGTTTCGGCCAGCCCGAGTACTAACCTGCAATCAGTGTTCCATTCCGGGCCTTGCACGTGGAATCAATGCAATTCCCACTTTCCACCAGTAGGGGGAACCAGGGCGCTAAATTGGGCCATGTAGCGCCCATTGTTTTGGCGATACACGGCCTCTCCGACATCCAAGATGGTGTCTTGGATGTGCACGCACGTTCCCTGCCTGATGTGCACCAGATACCATCTTGGTATCGGAGTTAGCACAGGCACAGATAACAAATGCTGTAATCATGTAAAGTAGGGAGAAAATGGCTTCAATCAGTGTGCAACACTGATTTAAAGTGATAGACAGCATTTTGGGAATTAACGCTCAACTCAAAGCACAGTCCTAACCCCGACCATCTGAACGTGTCTTAGAGTGCCTGTAGGAGCCCCCACTGGGACCATGCAGGATTTACAGGTTAGTGGCTGGATTATTGCTTCTGGCTGCCGAGACATTTGTAACTGTTTTTGGAGGTCTCCGAGACTTCAATACTAGGACATGGGGACATAGTCTAACATTTAGATCCAGGACATGCAGCAGTGAAGTTAGGAAATGCTTCTACACGCAAAGGGTGGGAGACGTTTGGAACACTCTTCGGCAGTTGATGTTAGCTCACTTGTGAATGTTAAATCTGAGGTTGATAGATTTCTCTGAACCAAGGGTATTAAGGGATATGGGGCTAAGACGGGTATATGGAGTTAAGTCACAGGTCCACCATGATCTCCTTGAATGGTGGAACAGGCTCGAGGGGCTAAATGCCACGGCCACTTGCTGCCTCTGGATATGCGCCATCTTCTCCTGCAAGAAAGCGGGATGTGTGCCTGGATGATGAGCCTGTCATGGTTGAATAGCTGCCAGTGTGTGTGGCCTGTGAGTTGTGGATGGGCGGCTTGAAACAGTGGTAATGTATAAGGGTGGGAGCAAACATCTGATTGAAAGAGTTGAGTACTGATGGAAAGAGTTTATTGGTATGTGAGGTATGGAAGGTGTAGTGCATGGTGCAGTTGGTAGGAGATGTCACTTGACAGTTGACCTCACTCACCTTGACCACTCATGTCAAAGCATTGTGCGCCTGGCATTGACTTTGTCCCCTGCTGCCTCCCACTGTCTTTTGAGTATATGTCTGGAGGGCCTCTTGCCCCCTCCCCCCCTGCGGATATAGGCTGTCCCTCCTTCTGTCCTCCTCTTGTACCCAAGGTCTCTAGTGCATCAGCAGAGAACCTTGGTGCACGCAATCTCGCAGGCCTGGTACCAACTCAGATCGGCAGATTGGTGAGGTCTGGTGTGCAGATTGGAGAATGTGGGATTTAGTAGCACGCAACCTTTATTCAATGTTTTAACATAACTCATCAGTGTTTAAACATAGGGATGGGATCTAGATCTGTGTTTTACGTGTGCGATGTCTGATTTCTGTTCAGACTCCATGCAGACAGTAGACTGTTATTTTCAGCAAATAACAGGTACCAGCTACCTTTAAGAGATTTCTAAGAAACATCCTCCCTTTAAGAGATTTAGCTCCCTCTAGTGGTAGAAAGTGCAAATTGCACTGATTCCACGTGCAAAGCCTGGAATGGAACGCTGATTGCAGGTAAGTGCTCCCGTGGGTAAACTTGCGTCCTGCCTGCACAGGGTCCGTCGGGTGTGGGTTGGTAGCGCATCTCTACCACCGCCCAAAATGGACCCTTATCGAATTTCCCCCCCCCCCCCATTCCAGCCATCTTGGATGTCAGAGAGGCCATGTAATGCCGAAACAATGGGAGGTACACAGCCCAATTTAGTGCCCAATGACTCTTAGTAAAGAACGGAAAATGAAAAGGTTCTAAGTGTGGCTATTAAAAGTCACTGGAGTATCCACTTAATGTGAAAATGTTATTAACAAGGTTGGTCAAGCATTGGGATGCACTTTGAGGAATTTGTTTTTAATGCAAAATGATGTATACATCATTATCCCTTCTACCTATGATATAGTTATGATTATGATTTAATAATCACGTAGGTATAAGCAGTTATTTAATTTGATCTGTTGTAACACAACCAGATGCCATGAGGACAAAATCAGCAGACCTCAAGTAAGACTGCACATCAGGAGAATTTATTTTTACAGAGCAGCTAAAATCCCAGTAAAAGTAATTAGAGCTATTTTGATGAATTAGTTTTAAAAAACAGGATGTTTAAGAAATGGTTAAAAATTACAAGACGAAGGAAAGATGCAGATAATCAAATATCTCATCAAACAAGGTGATTCATGTGCACCTGGAACCACAGATGAGTCATTTATGGAATGTAACTGGGCAGAGTTGTAAATGTGGGCTGTAAGGTTGGATTCATATTTTGGATTTTACCTCTGGAGTCTAAGGAGAAATTTCAGAGAGCTTTATCTATGTACAGGTTCACCTCTGGTTGGTTATAGCCCTCAGATTGAGCAATAGAAATTGTTCCTTCATGGCTCCATAGGAGATTTTTCCTCATACGTGTACTCTGAGTCTGTTGTGGAAATCTACGATTTGTCACCACTTCAGAAGAGGAGAGAGAAGTTAGCCACTGCAGTGAAAGGGGCCCTACCATAATCTCGGCACAGAATGGATTTAGGGAAGCAGAAGGAAATCACACTGATGGAAGATCACCTCAGCACAACTCTCTGGAAAGTTTCGTGAAAATAATAAATTGGCGCATCAAGCCCACACTGGAAAAGTGTTTCATGGTTGGGAGATGAGGGATAAAACTGGTGCTGCAATACAATTCTGCAGAACCAATGGCCCTCTAATACCTACCCAAACTGACATTCATCAAACGTGAGTTTACACAGTGAAGGTCGGCAGGCTACTTGACCATTGGGGCACAACCGCCAACATCCATGTAGATGCAGATTGTAACCCAATTGAAGCGTCATCCCTGAAAATGCAGCACAACCCAACAATTGAATCTATAATCTTCTTGTTTTAATGCCACACCACACAGCATTTAAGCACTGAGCCATTAAGGTGCCAAAAATGTCAACTTGTCATTGGAAGGTTTAACTTATGGCTGGCAGCTAGCCAAAATACAATGAATTAGAAAACTCCAGCTATCCGTTTTGAAGTAAGTGAGGGGGATTACTACTGCCAGGGAAGTGACAGCACCATCTTGGAGGACATCAAATGAAATGGAACTAGGTCTGAAAATATGCGAGCACTGGTGAAAGCTTCATTGAAGTGGACACATTTGCCCAATATAAAAAATATTAAAGGTTAGCTTGAAAGTGTGTTTCTTTATGTAAAAAGGTGGATCCTCTGTAGAACCTGCTGAAGATATAAAATTCTTATAGAAATACATCCTACAGGGTCACACTGGCATTAGGGAACAGAAATGCACTTCTTCCTCATTCAGAAACGTCAGGACGTGATGGTCTAATTATTCGTGTTTTAGAACACCTGTCATTCGTTGAGCAGGTAATTGACACATAAACCTGACCCAAGCCTGTGAATCATCTTGGACGTAGATTTTATGAGATTTGGAACAGCTACGTATCTACTGATTAATCTCTTAAAATTATGATAGCAGGGAGAACAAACCCATGAAGATTAAGTCACACATGTAAAACTTGGTGAAATCATGGATTCCACTAATTCCTGCCTTTGCTAAATTTAGCAAGCAAGTAAAGGTGAAGATAAAGCAGTGATTGAGGTTATGCGAATGTTTGTGCATTTATATTTTACCATAATATAAAATGGTATTCTAACAGAGGGCATTTCTATTATTTGTATGCTATTAAAACTGGGCCTGAGGAACAGCTTTAACATTTTCAGAACCTTTTTTTTTCCTGGAGTGAGCAATAATTTAGGGAAATATCATAGCTTATTTGTATAATTAAGATGAATTCAATTCCTGGCTAACTTTGTTTAATAATATCAGTAACACTAAACGAAAAAAAAACTACACCTCCATACTCACCAATCCTGCAGACACTTTCTCTTGTGATGTACAACTGGGACCATTTATAGATGATACTTTATTAGGCAATTCATTTCCAAATCAATACTGACATAAATTGGAGTGATCTGATAAATATTTTCACTATGACTCCCAATAAATGACTTCAAATGATTATACAATCAGGCTTGAAGTATATTAATAAAATGTAGGCATAACAAATATCATGCAGAACTGCTTGTTTACCTTATCATTTGTCCCTGATGGAAAGAGACAGGAGAATTTCTGGCTGAAAAACTTATTGAAAATCAAAGGGATTAGAAAACATCAACTATCTGTTATATCAATAATTAGGAAGTAAATATATGCAATCGATAAATCAATTTGTACACTCATCCACGCCCAGTATTGTAAGAATTACTTATTGCTCAATGTGGGTCATTAACTGGGGAACAGCCCAAATACTTTAAGGTTTTCTGATTACAGCAGAGCACGAGGTCTTCTAAATAATGTGATTTGACCAGAGAATTCTAAATCCTTTATTTAAATTATATAAGCTACAAGATAATATGTTTAATTTTATACTTTCTGTGATGGTGTTAAAATAACACTTCCTCACAAATTTATTTTAGCAGAGCTACATTGTATTGTACAGTAATTATTTGATGCAGTGATGCACGTATTTTGTTTTAAATGTCTGACAACACACACACACCGTAGTTGGATCTATGTACAACCTATGTTCTTTCCTGTGGCATAAATGAAGGTCTATCAAAGCCAGGCTCAATTCAGGATGCAGTTTATGTGCCCTAACCAAGCTTTTATGTTGAAACTTGTCACTAGTCTCCAAACAGTCTTCACCAATATATCTTACATTGTGTATGAGACATTACAGCCAGAGGGCTATATCACAAATTAGGCTCTTCAAGAACAGAAAACATAATGGACATTACAGAATGCAAGAATTCTGGAAAACGAATTCAAAACTAAATGTTATAGTTATTCAAAAAGTTTTACTGTACATTTATTAAAGTTCACCTCCACACACTAGCTTTTTCAGCAACTTTGGCCTTGCCAGCAGTCTCATTTCTGAAACTCCTATTCTTCTCCTCACCATTCACTACTGCATTAACACTCTGTGGCTTGTAATGTTGCCTTTATGATGCCCTGCATGCATGATTTTCTCACCTCCTTGCCTTTCATCCTTTTCTACCTATGTATCCTTGACCATCTGCACAGGTGCATTCTCACTGCTGTCCATCTATACCGCAAATGTCAGGCATCCACTTCCTGTGAGCCATGTTATAGTAAAACAGTCAGCCCTTGAATTTGCCATGCACAAGTGGTTATTTCTCCAAATATTCCCTCAAACAATAATTTACCGGGTATGGTAGCATTGTGGTTATGTTACTGGACTAGTAATGTAGAGGCGAATAATCAAGAGTCATGAGTTCAAATCCCGCCACAGCAGCTGGGGAATTTAAATTCAATTGAATAAAGATCTGGAATAAAGAAAAACTAGTATCAGTAATGGTGGCCATGAAACTACCGGAAATTGGCGTAAAAATCCATCTGGTTCACGAATGTCCTTTAGGGAAGGAAACCTGCCATCCTTGCCCGGTCTGGCCTATATGTGGCTCCAGACCCACAGCAATGTGGTTGATTGTTAATCGCCCTCTGAAATGGCCGAGCAAGCCACTCAGTTGTAAAATCTTGCTACAAAAATAATAAGAATAAAACCGGACGGACCACTAGGCACCGGACACGACAAAGGCAAACCAAACCCAGTCGACCCTGCAAAGTCCTCATCACTAATATCTGGGGACTTGTGCCAAAATTGGGAGAGCTGTCCCACAGACTAATCAAGCAACAGCCTGACATCGCCATACTCACAGAATCATACCTTTCAACCAAAGTCCCAGACTCTTCCATCATCATCCCTGTCCTGGTCCACCAGACGGTGGTACAGTGATATACAGTCAGGAGGGAGTGGCCCTGGGAGTCCTCAACATTGACTCCAGACCCCATGAAACCTCATGGCATCAGGTCAAACATGGGCAAGGAAACCTCCTGCTGATTACCACCTACCGCCCTCCCTCAGCTGATGAATCAGTCCTCCTCCATGTTGAGCACCACTTGGAGGAAGCACTGAGAGTAGCAAGGGCACAGAATGTATTCTGGGTGGGAGACTTCAATGTCCATCAACAAGAGTGGCTCAGTAGCACCACGACTGACCGAGCTGGCCGAGTCCTGAAGGACATAGCTGCTAGATGGGGCCTGCAGCAGGTGGTGAGCGAACCAACACGAGGGAAAATCCTACTAGACCTCATCCTCACCAATCTACCTGTCGCAGATGCATCTGTCCATGACAGTATTGGTAGGAGTGACCACCGCACAGTCCTCATGGAGATGAAGTCCCGTCTTCGCACTGAGGACACCATCCAACGTGTTGTGTGGCACTACCACCGTGCTAAATGGGATAGATTCAGAACAGATCTAGCAGCTCAAAACTGGGCATCTATGAGGCGCTGTGGGTCATCAGCTGCAGCAGATTTGTATTCCAGCACAATCTGTAACCTCATGGCCCGGCATATTCCTCACTCTGCCATTACCAACAAGCCAGTGGATCAACCCTGGTTCAATGAGGAGTATAGAAGAGCATGCCAGGAGCAGCACCAGGTGTACCTAAAAATGAGGTGCCAACCTGGTGAAGCTACAACACAGGACTGCATGCATGCTAAACAGCGGAAGCAACATGCTATAGACAGAGCTAAGCGATCCCACAACCAACGGATCAGATCAAAGCTCTATAGTCCTGCCACATCCAGTCGTGAATGGTGGTGGACAATTAAACAACTAACGGTAGGAGGAGGCTCTGTAAACATCCCCATTCTCAATGATGGCAGAATGCAGCACGTGAGCGCAAAAGACAAGGCTGTAGTGTTTGCAACCATTTTCAGCCAGAAGTGCCGAGTGGATGATCCATCTCGGCCTCCTCCCGATATCCCCACCATCACAGAAGCAAGTCTTTAGCCAATTCGATTCACTCCACGTGATATCAGGAAACGGCTGAGTGCACTGGATACAGCAAAGGCTGTGGGCCCCCACAACATCCCGGCTATAGCGCTGAAGTCTTGTGCTCCAGAACTAGCCGCGCCTCTAGCCAAACTGTTCCAGTACAGCTACAACACTGGCATCTACCCGACAATGTGGAAAATTGCCCAGGTATATCCTGTCCACAAAAAGCAGGACAAATCCAATCCGGACAATTACCGCCCTATCAGTCTACTCTCAATCATCAGCAAAGTGATGGAAGATGTCGTCGACAGTGCTATCAAGCAGCACTTACTCACCAATAACCTGCTCCCTGATGCTCAGTTTGGGTTCCGCCAGGACCACTCGGCTCCAAACCTCATTACAGCCTTGGTCCAAACGTGGCCAAAAGAGCTGAATTCCAGAGGTGAGGTGAGAGTGACTGCCCTTGACATCAAGGCAGCATTTGACCGAGTGTGGCACCAAGGAGCCTGAGTAAAATTGAAGTCAAAGGGAATCAGGGGGAAAGCTCTCCAGTGGCTGGAGTCATACCTAGCACAAAGGAAGATGGTAGTGGTTTTTGGAGGCCAACCACCTCAACCCCAGGACATTGCTGCAGGAGTTCCTCAGGGCAGTGTCCTCGGCCCAACCATCTTCAGCTGCTTCATCAATGACCTTCCCTCCATCATAAAGTCAGAAATGGGGATGCTCGCTGATGATTGCACAGTGTTCAGTTCCATTTGCAACCCCTCAAATAATGAAGCAGTCCGTGCCCGCATGCAGCAAGACCTGGACAACATCCAGGCTTGGGCTCATAAGTGGCAAGTAACATTCGTGCCAGACAACTGCCAGATAATGACCATCTTCAAGAAGAGAGAATCTAACCACCTCCCCTTGACATTCAACAGCATTACCATCGCCGAATCCCCCACTATCAACATCCTGGGGGTCACCATTGACCAGAAACTTAACTGGACCAGCCACATAAATACTGTGGCTACAAGAGCAGGTCAGAGGCTGGGTATTCTGTGGCGAGTGACTCACCCACTGACTCCCCAAAGCCTTTCCACCATCTACAAGACACAAGTCAGGAGTGTGATGGAATACTCTCCACTTGCCTGGATGAGTGCAGCTCCAACAACACTCAAGAAGCTCGATACCATCCAGGACAAAGCAGCCCGCTTGATTGGCACCCCATCCACCACCTTAAACATTCACTACCTCCAACACCGGCGCATAGTGGCTGCAGTGTGTACCATCCACAGGATGCACTGCAGCAACTCGCCAAGGCTTCTTCGACAGCACCTCCCAAACCCACGACCTCTACCACCTAGAAGGACAAGGGCAGCAGGCACATGGGAACAACACCACCTGCACTTTCCCCTCCACGTCACACACCATCCCGACTTGGAAATATATCGCCGTTCCTTCCTCGTCGCTGGGTCAAAATCCTGGAACTCCCTTCCGAACAGCACGGTGGGACAACCGTCACCACACGGACTGCAGCAGTTCAAGAAGGCGGCTCATCACCACCTTTTCAAGGGCAATAAGGGATGGGCAATAAATGCTGGCCTTGCCAGCGACGCCCACATCCCATGAACAAATGTAAAAAAAGAATAGATGTATTATCTTACAGTTGCCGTGTGGCTTTCACTGAACCCCATGCTACGACAAAGCCAGCATTCAAAAAATGATTTTGTGTTGAAATTTGTTCTTCACTGTGTCACACTGTATTTTGTTACTGGCCTTGTATTCTTCCTTTGTGCAAGGTCCTAATAATACCGAGCCCAGGGTAAAACTCCTCTAACTGCTACAGCAAATGTGCAGGTTTGGTGCTCCCCAAGTGGCTTGGTTGATAAGTGCACGTAACTAATGTTGAACTGAAACATACAAAGCAGGCAGGTCCTGAGTCCAACCCCTAAGCTACAATGAGTTAACTAATCTCAGGTGGAGTGAGAGTAGAAGTGCTATAATTGGCGAGAGAGGATTGAAAAACCATCAACGGTTCAGTGTGGACACATGTCCTTGTGTAGACATCGGATTAGGCCAGCATAAGGCTCAAATGTCAAGCGTCCCATGATAGAACAGTTTCCCAACCATCACCATTTTGGCTGACATTTAAAAAATGGCTACTTGTTGACTGCAAGGTGGTCAGCATCAGTGAAACCGTACCTCAGCACCAGTCAGGTTGTTTTGTGAATGTATTAAATTTGCTCCAATTCAAAATGGGGTGAAGAAAATAATAAACAATTCGAAGTGTTTAAACCTTCAACCAAATCATCAATAAGTTAGAAGTGTACCATGCAGTTAGATCACTTATTTTCCATTTGCAATGTCATGAATGGAAGCAAAACAAATTACAACACTGCCAAATATTAATGACATTCATAAAATATCATTTAGAACCTGAAATGCAGATTTGTTGCAATTGAAAGTAAAACATATAAAAGTTAAATTAAACAAATAAATGGACCATAAATAAATTAATTTAGTGCATTTCACAATAATAAAAATCTGAGTGAATAAAATAATTGCATCCAAGGCTTTAAAAGCAAAATTGCATTCACAAAATAATTATGATTTTTTTTCTATCTTGATCGGTATTGTAAAACAGAAACATAAATTTGTTTTGATGAACAAAATCTTGAATGTAAATTTTCATGTCAAAAAAATGATTAATATTCATTGGAAAGTTGTTTTCAGGAGGTTCTCATGATAACAATTCTCCTTTGTCAGTAACTGCTTTAACACAGATGTCTTGCTGGAAAGGCAGGAACCATAATACATGGTCCAATGAGAGTGAATAACTTAAAATAATTAATATTAGTAAAAAAAAGTATTGGAGAAATTAATGGGAGGAGGAGGCTCTGCAAACATCCCCATCCTCAATGATGGCAGAGTCCAGCACGTGAGTGCAAAAGACAAGGCTGAAGCGTTTGCAACCATCTTCAGCCAGAAGTGCCAAGTGGATGATCCATCTCGGCCTCCTCCCGATATCCCCACCATCACAGAAGCCAGTCTTCAGCCAATTCGATTCACTCCACGAGATATCAAGAAATGGCTGAGTGCACTGGATACAACAAAGGCTATGGGCCCCGACAACATCCCAGCTGTAGTGCTGAAGACTTGTGCTCCAGAACTAGCTGCGCCTCCAGCCAAGCTATTCTAGCACAGCGACAACACTGGCATCTACCCGACAATGTTGAAAATTGCCCAGATATGTCCTGTCCACAAAAAGCAGGACAAATCCAATCCGGCCAATTACTGCCCCATCAGTCTACTCTCAATCATCAGCAAAGTGATGGAAGGTGTCGTCAACAGTCTTTTCAAGCAGCACTTACTCACCAATAACCTGCTCACCGATGCTCAGTTTGGGTTCTGCCAGGACCACTCGGCTCCAAACCTCATTACAGCCTTGGTCCAAACATGGACAAAAGAGCTGAATTCCAGAGGTGAGGTGAGAGTGACTGCCCTTCACATCAAGGCAGCACTTGACCGAGTGTGGCACCAAGGAGCCCTAGTAAAATTGAAGTCAATGGGAATCAGGGGGAAAACTCTCCAGTGGCTGGAGTCATACCTAGCACAAAGGAAGATGGTGGTGGTTGTTGGAGGCCAATCAGCTCAGCCCCAAGGCATTGCTGCAGGAGTTCCTCAGGGCAATGTCCTAGGCCCAACCATCTTCAGCTGCTTCATCAATGACCTTCCCTCCATCATAAGGTCAGAAATGGGGATATTCGCTGATGATTGCACTGTGTTCAGTTCCATTCGCAACCCCTCAGATAATGAAGCTGTCCGAGCCCGCATGCAGCAAGGCCTGGACAACATCCAGGCTTGGGCTCATAAGTGGCAAGTAACATTGGCGCCAGACAAGTGCCAGGCAATGACCATCTCCAACAAGAGAGAGTCTAACCACCTCCCCTTGACATTCAACGGCATTACCATTGCCGAATCCCCCACCATCAACATCCTGGGGGTCACCATTGATCAGAAAATTAACTGGACCAGCCATATAAATACTGTGGATACAAGAGCAGATCAGAGGCTGGTATTCTGCGGCAAGTGACTCACCTCCTGACTCCCCAAAGCCTTTCCACCATCTCCAAGGCACAAGTAAGGAGTGTGATGGAATACTCTCCACTTGCCTGGATGAGTGCAGCTCCAACAACACTCAAGAAGCTCGACACCATCCAAGATAAAGCAGCCCGTTTGATTGGCACCCCATCCACCAACCTAAACATTCACTCCCTTCACCACCGGCGCACAGTGGCTGCAGTGTGTACCATTCACAGGGTGCACTGCAGCAACTCGCCAAGGCTTCTTCGACAGCACCTATCAAACCCGCGACCTCTACCACCTAGAAGGACAAGAGCAGCAGGCACATGGGAACAACACCACCTGCACGTTCCCCTCCAAGTCACATACCATGCTGACTTGGAAATATATCGCCGTTCCTTCATCGTCGCTGGGTCAAAATCCTGGAACTCCCTTCCTAACAGCACTGTGGGAGAACCTTCACCACACGGACTGCAGCGGTTCGAGAAGGCGGCTCACCACCACCTTCTCAAGGGCAATTAGGGATGGGCAATAAATGCCGGCCTCGCCAGTAACGCCCAAATCCCATGAACGAACAAAAAAAAAAGCCAACAAATCCCCTGGACTTGATGGCCTACATCCTTGGGTTCCAAAGGAGGTGGCTGCAGAGATAGTGGATGCATTGGTTTTGATCTTCCAAAATTCGCTTGATTCTGGAACAGTCCCAGTGGATTGGAAGGTAACAAATGTAACACCGTTATTCAATAAAGGAGGGAGAGAGACAACAGGGAACTACAGGTCAGTTAGCGTGACATCGGTCGTCGGGAAAATGCCGGATGCTATTATTAAGGACGTGGTAACTGGCCACTTAGAAATCATATTATGATTAGGCAGAGTCAACATGGTTTTATGAAAGGGAAATTGTGGTTGATAAATTTATTCGAGTTTTTTTGAGGATGTAACCAGCAGGGTAGATAAAGGGGAACCAGTGGATGTAGTATATTTGGATTTTCAAAAGACATACGATAAGGTACCACACAATAGATTGTGACACAAGATAATGGTTCATGAAGTTGGGGGTAATATATTAGCATGGATAGAGGATTGGTTAACAGACAGAAATCAGAGATTGGGAAAAACGGGATATTTTCAGTTTGGCAGGCTATAACTAGTGGGGCGTCGCAAGGATCAGTGCTGGGGCCTCAACTATTTAAAATTTATATTAATGATTTAGATGAAGCGACCGAATGTAATGTATCCAAGGTTGCTAACGATACAAAACTAGATGGGAAAGTAAGCTGTGAGGAGGACACTAAGGGCATGATTTTGGCCCCAGGCCTGGAAGGGGGCAGAAGGGTCAAATTGCGGACGTGAAGCCCGGAAGTACAGGTTTCCCTGACGTCCTTACAATTTTGATGTGAGGATGTCTTTTTTTTTGTCAGTTTGCCGTCCAACTGACTGGCCTGGTTGACAGGCTGGTCTCAGTTGGACGGACGACCAGCCAGGGAAAGGCCGTCTTCAGGTAAGTCTTTGACTGTGTGGATGGGAAGGGGGCATGGGGACATGGGTGAGCACGGGGTGGGGGGGGGGATGGGTGGGCACGGGGGCACAGGTGGGCATGGGGGTATGGGTGGGCACAGGGGCCACAGGTAGACGCGGGGGGCATGGGTGGGCACGGGGGCACCGGTGGGCATGGGGCCCATGGGGGCAAGTCAGTCATGGGGGGAGGGATTGGGGCTCAGTCACGGTGGGGGGGTGTCGGGATCGGGGGTCATCGCGGGGGTCCGCGATCATTAGGAGGGGGATCAGGGGTCATTGCGGGAGTCCGCGATTGTTGGGGGGGGTCAGAGATGGGGGGTGGGGTCCGCGATCATTGGGAGGTCGCTGCAGGTAGCCTTGTTGGGCCTGTGGGAAGTATTCCTGCTCCTCTGGGCCCACAAGCTGTGCCAGAAAGGCACTTACTTGTTTGTTTCAGGCCTTCTCACCTTCTTTCAAATGGCGTTGAAGAGAAGGCCTATGAATCCCGGCCTCCAGGGGTTGAAATCGGAAACTCTGCAAAAATGGAGGCCTACAGCCTCCTTGAAAGGTTTTAATCACCAACCCGTCTCTTGGGAGCGGGTCGTCCGCCCCTCGTCTTGCCAACGTAAAAACAGGAAGTGGGCAGGTTGAAGGCGGGTTAAGGGTGGGTTGGGGGCAGGTCTGAAAAGGTTGCCATTTTGAATGCCTCCGCACCCCCATCCCACCCATTTTTCAATGTTATAATCGTGCCCAAAGAGTCTGCAAAGGGATATAGACAGTTTAATGAGTGGGCGAGAACATGGCAAATGTGAGGTTATTCACTTTGGTAGGAAGAATAGAAAAACAGAATATTTTTTAAATAGTGAGAAACTATTAAATGTTGATGTTCAGAGAAATTTGGGTGTCCTTGTACACGAAACACAGAAAGTTAACATGGAGGTACAGCAAGCAATTAGAAAGGCAAATGGTAGGTTGGCCTTTATTGCAAGGGGGTTGGAGTATAAAAGTAAGGAAGTCTTGCTGGAATTGTACAGAGCTTTGGTGAGACCACACCTGGAGCACTGCATACAATTTTGGTCCCCTTACCTAAGGAAGAATATACTTGCATTAGAGACGGTACAACAAAGGTTCATTGGATTGATCCCTGGGATGAGAGGGTTGTCCTATGAGGAGAGATTGAGTGGAATGGGCCAATACTCTCTGGAATTTTGAAGAACGAGAGGTGATCTCATTGAAACATGTAAGATTCTGAGAAGGCTTGACAGGGTGGATGCTGAAAGGCTGTTTCCCCTAGTTGGAGAGTCTAGAACTAGAGGGCATAGTCTCAGGATAAGGGGTCGGCCATTTAGGACTGAGCTGAGGAGAAATTTCTTCACTCAGAGGGTTGTGAATCTTTGGAATTCTCTACTCCAGAGGGCTGTGGCTGCTAAGTCATTGAGTATATTCAAAACTGAGATCGATATATTTTTGGACTCTAAGGGAATCAAGGGACATGGGGATCGGGCAGGAAAGTGGAGTTGTGGTCGAACATCAGTCATGATCTTATTGAATGGCGGAGCAGGCTCGAGGGGCCGTATGGACTACTCCTGCTCCTATTTCTTATGTTCTTTTGTAATATATCAAAAATAAAAAAGCCAATTACATGTATTGTGCCGCAGGCCTGGTGGTTGATTATTGATGGCATGAAACAATTTATTTTGTTCCTGTCAAAGTTCTATTTTTATTCTGTGTAGCGAAAGTCACTCTTACAACCTCATAGTAATGCCATATTCTTTCTTTTTTGATCGTGATTAAGAAGAGTCTTGATAACTAAATTGGGTGGACAAAAATAGAACAGATGTGCAGTGTGAATAAAAATTATTCTGCCAAACCTTCATTCACTCGGTACCAATTAATCATCTCTATTGAGGTGGTGATTGTGACCTGTAAGTCCTCACATGGCACTGAAGATTGTTTTGCAAGGTTTTGTGTCAATAATAAAACACATGGGTAAGTAGAAATATTCTGTACATGAGCCATGCACAGCCATATATGGAGATATGTTTTATTGTATTCGTGAATATATCAAGGATACATTTCAAGGACCTATTACATATAATCTGTATTCAAAGAGTGGACTGACCTGGTAACTCATGAGGGACAAAACAGTAAATCTTTTAAGGTCAGTGTTACAAATGGAATATAAGTTGCATTCTACTTCTATCACAGATTAAATAAGTAATCAAAATTCTAAAAAATAGATGTAAATCTTAATGTTAAATGCGGTTACACTGATGTGTGGATTGTGGACTGGCAATTGTGACAACATTTTGCTCCATACGTTGATTGTTCTCAAATACAATGGGGCCGATTTTCGGATGGCTGAGCGGGTTCATTGGGGGCGGGGGAGGGGGATCTCCAAAAATGGCGGAATCTCGGAGTGGGTTCGGAGCCTGGCTCCAACCCGCTGACTTCCTGTTTCCCCAGTGACGTGTTCGGGTGCACGCGCAGCTCCCGCATGCGGGACTCCCACCGGCAATTAAAGCCGGCGGGATGCTGCTTTAGATAGTTAGTCAGATAGTTGAGGTGCTTGACACACCTCATTGAGTGGAGATTTTGGCAGGGGTGTAATTTTGAAGGATCCTCAGCGTGTTTCCCGTGCTGTGGGAAACACTCCCTGTTGGAGCAGACGTGTTTCAGCCAGCAGCCAGTGGGAGATGCAAAGGATTATTCGACTGGTGGGGGGAATACCTCATTTATTGCAGCAGGGCACACTATCACTTCAGACAAAGTTTTGACTGCAACACCTTTGCCTTTCCACTCAAAATTATTAATTTATACCCTAAACTCTGCTGTGCAAACACATTTACCTACTTTGCGGACCCCCTCAAACGCACACCATCAGGATGGGGGGGTGCCATAGCTGCATTCATCACTTCATCCGAGGACGAGCAACGTCACCAGCCTCGCCAGGCACGCCGTCCACCTCCGCCACATGGAGCTCCACATCACAGTGCTGCGCCACAGGCACCTGCACAAAGTAGTGGTGCAACTACACATACACCCACTGTAGGGTGACCCAATGGGTGGCATCAAGTGTGGGTGTTCATGGTGAGCCTCATGAAAGGGACTTATTACACAAGCTAATCAAGAATGGCCAAGACGTGGCAGTAGTGGTGACAATAATAATATTTAATTTGCCATTAACAAAAATCAAATATAAATAAAAAACATGACAAACCATCAAACACCCTTGGTCTTCCCTTTTGTGCCCACAAAACCTTCGCCTTACGCTCACGAGTACTCCTACGTGATGCCTCCCCTGTGGCTGCAGCAGAGGTAGTGGCAGGTTGCCACTACATGTCCTGACTGATTGCCCTTTAATGCCCTGACTGATTAGATGCTTTGGGCCGACGCCCTCTGGGTTTTGGTGCCCGTGAGGACCCCTCCAAAGACTGCTCCACCTGCACCTGTGCAGGGGCAGACTCGGCCACCTGGAGAGGAGGCAGCATTGTGGGTCCTGTTTGAGAGGGGGACAACGGCAGAGACATGGGGGCACTTTGAGTGGCGTCCCACCTCCATGTCCCCTTACGCCATCTTCCCTTTCCTGGGCCAGGACCACATCACTCCTACCACCCTGCTGGACGACAGTTTGGAGGACATGTGTGAAGCCTTGTAAGGCCAGTGCCAGAGTATCTGCCTGCCTGTTTAAGGCAGCAGAATGTTGCTCACTCTGAGTCCGAAGGGC
The DNA here is from genome assembly GCF_035084215.1 of Heptranchias perlo. Taxonomy (NCBI): domain Eukaryota; kingdom Metazoa; phylum Chordata; class Chondrichthyes; order Hexanchiformes; family Hexanchidae; genus Heptranchias; species Heptranchias perlo. The sequence continues at coordinate 48,736,832 of NC_090329.1, forward strand.
CATTGTCAGGGTCTCAGTGGACTCATTGGTGAGCCGTGCTTGAAGATCCATGGAGGCTAGTCTTCCCTCCATCGCAGACATTCCCGCACTTACCCACGACACTATCTCAGAGTTGCCCTCACGTCCCTGTGACAGTATCTCAGAGATTCCCTCCTGTACCAGTGCCACCATTCCACTCATGCAGTAGTTGGACTCCTCCATCCTCTGCACGATTGTGGAGAATGCGCGTGGCACTTGTTCCAGCACCTCACAAATGCGCTGCTGCCCCTCGATGGATGGCCCCCAGGGTTCAGCATCTGTGTCCAGCTGAGCAGAGCCTGGAAAAGGATGCTCCCACCGACACAGACTCTCCACAGCTGCCCTTGCCACCAGTATCTGCTCATGTTCACGTGTGTGGTGACTTACCATGTGCGACCCCAACTAAGTGAGGACGGGGACCCACCGAGGTGTGCGTATCTGCACTGGTGGATGGCTCGTTCAGATGTGACGGTGCCCCCTCAGAGGCCGGCTGGTCCACTGAGGAATCGCCCTCTGCTGTCACGGTGGTCGCTGAAGGCCCTGTAAGCGAACAAATGTTGAGGTGCTGAAGATGACAAGGCATGTTAACATCATTTGCTATTGTGAGTGCTGAATGTTAAAGTTCTGTCACCAGCCGTTTGTCAGGTGGCAGTCTCGGTGTCCCCAACAGACAGGCACTCGAGGGTACGGCTTAGTTTCAGAGCCTCCTGCTCCACGTCTGTGAAGACGACCAGATGTTGCGGCCCCCCTCCGGTCTTCACCCTCTCCCGTGCATTCTGGGCTCTCTTCTCCTATAAGGGGAGAAAGTAGAGAGGCGTGAGTGAGGGATGGTGACGTGGCCAACTGCTGAATGCATTGGTTTGGGTGAGGCTGACTGTGAAAGAGATGCATCAGAGGGTAAGTATGAGACAGAGCTGTGACATTGTATCAGGATTGGTTTGAGTGGTAGTGGTGGGATGAGTAATGGGGAGGTTAGTAAGTGCAGGTAAGATGAGGATGAGGTTTGAGTGGGTGTGAGGAGTGATGTGATACAGTAGTGTTGGCAATGCAGAAGGAGTTGTGGGGTGGGGGTGGTGATGTGGAAGACGGAGTCTAGGAGAATGAGTAAGTATACTCACTTTTGCTGACCTAGTTGGATCATTGAAACACTTCCTGCACTGGATCCATGTGCGGGAGACGTTGCTGCTGCTGGTGACCTCCTCTGCCACCTCGAACCAGGCCTTCTTGTTGGCAGAGACAGGCCACTTCCTCCTGTCCGCCGGATAAAAAATATCCCTCCTCCTCACCCCATCCAGTAGGACCTGGAGTGAAGCATCGGTAAATCTGGCAGCAGCCTTTCCCTGGTCTGCTCCATTTTATAATTTTGGTTCTTTACTGCAGGAGCAGCATTGGAGGACTGCCCCTTTAAATAGGGCTCCTCCAGCTGACAGTCCGCCCGTTGTGCAGGTTGACAACGGGAATCCCGGAAGCCACTATAAGTGGCTTGAATTTACCAGTGATCGCGTGGGGAACGGACGGATTTTACTGGGCGGGTTACCCACGCGCTCAGTCGCCCCCCCACTGCCTTCCCGCCTCCCTGGTAATATTGGGGCCAATATCTTCTGAAAAGCAAAATTCTTTCATAGATATTATAGAGGGAGATTTTTCTGGGTCTGCACCCAAGTGCACTGGATCACCTGTGCACAGCAAATATCAGAAGATCAGGTAGGTCAGAGTATATACCATCAAAGAATCTCACACGATTTTCCTCCATTTAAATGAATTCAAATATTTGCTACATCAAAGCAATCCAGTGTGCCTGGGCGGAGAACCAATACAATCTCCCCTTATACATCACTGCAAAGTACATTGTCTTCATGGTGTGAACCGTTAAAAAAAAATGATGTGTATAACTGGATAAGAACATCGATATTTTTCATAAATTATTTACAAACATCATAATTCTCATCTATTGGTTATTTCTTCCAGTAAATAATGACAGCAGAGGAGGTAAAAAGCTTCTCAAGGACTTGTTAAGCACTTCTTACAATCTGACACGTGCTTGTTGAAATTATTTGAATAGAAACAGTGTGTGTTTTCCTCATGAGAATGAATTTGAAAAGGGTAATATACTCATTTAATTGGACTAGCCATTATTTTCAAACACAAATCCAGCTGTTCAAATCTCAACAGAAAATACCATTACAAGCAATGTGGCTACCACTCCAGTCATGGCCCCTGCTATCAAACCTGACCCCCCCCACCAACCCTCTACCACCCTCCACTTTCCCTCCGTCAGATCTGACCTGCCCGAATGGAGCTGCGGCTGAATTATGAAGTAAACAAGATAATGTATGGCATTTTCTTTGCAGGACAAGTGTACCTCTCAACACTGTAAGAGATCCTCTGCAGGAAGTGTGGAATTGCCACAGTAAATCACAATGGGCAAATAAATCATCATTGTCCGCTTTCACAATGCATTGTAGAAAAGAATCAACTTGCATAAAGTGATGCACTTTAATAAATAATGTCATGTCATATTATTTCTGTGTGATGTAAACTATGTTCCCACCATCCATTCATTTTGAGTGAGCCTTTACTTTCACCTTCCCCACAATAAGAATTGCAACAGATAATCTAACATGCCGATTATGGCTTTGCTGCCCAAATAAACGAATGGTGATTTGAACTTTTAATGGCCTGTTGTGCAAATTCAATAATGAAGCTTCATTCAGTTCAATGTGCGAGTGCTTGATTCACACTGTTGGCCATTACAAGTTTAAGTTTAAGGGAATGAAGAAACAATTGGCACATTACATAGTGGTGTACAATTCTACTGATTATGAGGAAGTTGAGAATTTTGTGGATACTATACTGACATTCAGAACCCTACCATAGATTGGCAGGGATCCAGCTCAAATTGCTCACCTGCCCATACATTTGCTAACAATTTGCTCCAATCCCTATATGCCAAAGCCAATCAATCAGATACAGCTTTGCCAGTACACTTAGTGCACATGCGTAAGATAATTAATGGCTATCCGTAAGGTATCAATGCAGCCCAGTACCATATGAACATTATGTTAACTGATTGAATCTAATGGCACCAATTTTAGTGTATGCCATGTCTGTACCTGTTTTTGGACACAGATGGGATGTAATCGACCGTGAAACGAGGCAACAATCAGTTTCACCAGATTGATGCCTAATTTTGACCCTGCAATAATTTCTGGTCAAGGCTGGAATGAGCATTGGCAGCCCTCTGCTGGAGCAGGTTCAATAGTATATTAAAAAAGGGGTGGAGAAGGGTATGGCTCCATTTTACAACTGGTGGGTATACTGGAAAACTCTCAGAAAGAGGTTGTCAGAACAGACCTTCCAGGCAACAAGGCCTTTAAAAGGCCACAGTGGTTCAGGTAAGTGTGTTCAAGCCATTTCTGGGTCCTTCATATTTTTTCAGTGCTGGATCTACTTTTGTTGTTGGTATATATAGAAAGAAGAAAGAAAGAACTTTCATTTATATAACGGCTTTCACAACCTCAAGGCATCTCAAAGTGCTTTACAGCCAATGAAGTGTAGTCACTGTTGTAATGTAGGAAACGCAGCAGCCAATTTGCACACAGCTAGCTCCCATATCTAGCAGTGAAATAAATGACCATCTGTTTCAGGTGTTGGTTAAGGGCTATATATTGGCCAGGACATAAGGGAGAACTCCACTGCACTTCTTCGAATTGTGCCATGGGATGCTTTACATTTGGTTTAACATCTCATCCAAAAGATGGCACCTCTGACAGTGCAGCACTCTCTCAGTACTGCACTGGAGTATCAGCCTAGATTTTGTGCTCAAATCTCTGGTGTGGGGCTTGAACTCACGACCTTCTGACTCAGAAGCAAGTGCTACCCACTGAGCCAAAGGCACTATATAAATGCAAGTTGTTGTTGATGATATAGATTCACAAGCTTGCTGTCATATATACTAGGTAAGTGTATATATTAATTGCTTGAGACATATAAAAACCTTGGTGCTACAAACACTTTGCCAATAGACATTCTTGCGTTCCTAAAGTAAGTGTTACGTGATGTAATGTGATTTCCTACCCCAAGCAGCAAGTATCACATTAAACTTGAATCATTTAATACGTCTTTAATTGGGATAATGGGATCCTAATTAGAATTTCAACCATGCTTGGGATGATTGGACATGTGGTCACAGTTCAGTGCAGTTTTCTCTGCATTCCCCCCCCTCACTCCTCCAGATTCATTATTCAGACACTATTGCAAACTAAGAACCATTCTTTTTGACAGTCTAGTTACATCGGAATTATATAGATGCTTTGGAGGGAGTACAGCGTAGGTTTACTAGAATGATACCGGGACTTCAAGGGTTAAGTTACGAGGAGAGATTACACAAATTGGGGTTGTATTCTCTCGAGTTTCGAAGGTTAAGGGGTGATCTGTTCGAAGTTTATAAGATATTAAGGGGAACAGATAGGGTGGATAGAGAGAAACTATTTCCGCTGGTTGGGGATTCTAGGAGTAGGGGGCACAGTCTAAAAATTAGAGCCAGACCTTTCAGGAGCGAGACTAGAAAACATTTCTACACACAAAGGGTGGTAGAAGTTTGGAACTCTCTTCCGCAAACAGCAATTGATACTGGCTCAATTGCTAAATTTAAATCTGAGATAGATAACCTTTTGGCAACCAAAGGTATTAAGGGACATGGGCCAAAGGCAGGTATATGGAGTTAGATCACAGATCAGCCATGATCTTATCAAATGGCGGAGCAGGCACGAGGGGCTGAATGACCTACTCCTGTTCCTATGTTCCTATGTTCCTCTGTTGCCCTGATTGTAGGCTTAAGCCCTAATGGTATCTGAAACTTGGCATTTTAATTTCTGTGAATATTGCGATGTGGTTTCATCACCACTTGGCCAAGATTCTGCCTCGCAGATGAGCCTGTGTGACCTTCTCTTGAGCTTCCGACTAGGTGATGCAAGAATCAATGTTGAGCCAACCAAGCTAGTGGGAAAAGAAGGGTGGAAGGGACAGATGGAGGTGATGCGTTTACTTTCCTCACTAAGATTTTAAATGCATGTTTCACCCCACGTCCAAATCAACTTTCCAGAAAAATAAATGTGATTCCTAAGAACGCACTTCATTGCAGTTCTGAGGGATTTTTAGTGGTGTTGTCTTTTGAATGAGATGATAAACTGATGCCTGGGGTAGGCTGGGGTTGTTTTCTTTGGAACAGAGGAGGCTGAGGGGAGATTTAATTGAGGTGCATAAAATTATGAGGGGCCTAAATAGAGTGGAGAGGAAGGACCTATTTCCCTTAGCAGAGAGGTCAATAACCAGAGTGCAATTGGCATAAAGTGATTGGTAGAAGGATTAGACGGGAGCTGAGGAGAAAATTTTTCACCCAGAGGATGGTGGGGGTCTGGAACTCACTGCCTGAAAGGGTGGTAGAGGCAGAAACATTCATCACATTTGAAAAGTAATTGGATATGCACTTGAAGTGCCGTAACCTACAAGGCTACGGAATAAGAGCTGGAAAGTGGGATTGGGCTGGCTATCTCCTTTTCGGCTGGCACAGACACATTGGGCCGAATGGCCTCCTTCTGTGCCTCAAATTTCTATGATTCTATGATCAGAGGATGAGTATAACTGCAGCTTTTTAATTGGCTAAGTCCTGCCATTCACAATAATGAAATTGTATTGCATGAAATCATTGTTTAAAAATCATGCATCTCTGGTCAGCTTGTTATGACCTTGAATCCATTGACTTCATGACAACTGATGACTTTCAAAAAATAGCAAACCCGGTGGGATCAAAAACACTGTTTGGGGCGAAAATATTCAAACTGTTAGCCTTCTCTCTACAATCATTCCTATTTTTGAGTGAACTTGAACTGAAATCCTCAGAACATGCTTTGAACATATAAACTTTGTTCAATGAGAAATTTTTAAAAGCCATGATGTGCCGAGCCACAGTCTCATCTGCACTCATTTAATCTTGGCTATAATTAAACTGTCATGCTTCTTTAGATTACTTAACGTGATAAAGACAGGAAGTGAAAGCAAAAACTCCTTTTGTTTAAATCACTATGCAGTTGATTTCCTGTCCATCCTCTCACAGTCCACTCCAGCAAATCCGAAATTAACACTTTGCTGCAACAGCTGTGGGATTTGAACAAATTACTTTTTAAGCCTTATTGAGATTAATGATATTATTTTTCGTAATCACTAAAGTAAACTGTGATGTATGTGTCACATGATGTAGGAACGAGGCAGATTTGAGTGACATTTAAAGACAGAAGAAGACCTTGATGTAGTAAACTGCTAATAAGCTGATTTATTTTTAGAAGTATTTTATTCCAAGTTCCACCAGCAATGAATTCTCACTATCAGTTGTCAAGGAAACATCCCTATACCATTAATTTAAGTGTTTCTAACAATTATAGAATGAAGTTAAGTATCTAATTTGTTTCAGGGGAGAAAGGAGGTTGGCAGTTGACATAAAAAAATGAATTAAAAACAATTTTAGGGAGTGCGTATTGAGTATATGATGTCATTTATTTGAAGATATAATTTAAGTTGACGAAGGTGAAGCAAATGTGCTCTATACATGGCCTCTAATAAGCCTAGAAACTATGTTTGGCAATATTAGTGAATAACTGCTTAACAGGGTCATATGATATTCCTCTCCCTTTATAAGCCCATTTATTTTAAATGGATCTACACCTCCACCACAAAAGTGGACAAGGGAATGTCACATGAATACATTAAGGAGGTAATTTTAACCTAACCCACCCAGTGGAACAGGGTCGCAACAGTCACCCACTTTCCACTTTATACCCTTCCCGATTTTACTTTCCATTGAAGTCAATAGAAAGTAAAATCGAGTTGGGTGTAAAACAGGTGCTGATCTGATCCTGTTAGAATTACCCCCCAGATTCACTGACATTGCCGCCAATAACTTTTAGGCTGTAATTGTCGATCAAAATTGTTATTAACCACAGCTTTCTATGCAGCATTCAGAGTTCATCGTGTGTCATCATCAAATAAATGTCACATCACATGATCCCTATTTAATGATGTCATTATCAGAGAGAATGATCACTATTCCGATTAAAATGTAACTTAAATTTTGTAAACCCACTTTCAAATAGTGAGTGACACACTATCATTTTATTCTTCATGCTGTCCTTTATAGCCCTACATATGTAAATGTATAACTGTTCTCATTAAATTTAGGATTTTCTGAAAAACACAAGGGGGTAGAGTTTCCGTTTTGGGCACAATCGGGAAATTGTGTCCAAAATGCTCTTGAAATTGCTCTGGTTAGGATACAGTTCAAATTTCCGCTAAAATTAATTTGCATAATCAAAAATGTAAAATCTTCCATGAACCAGCGCAATCGGGCAGCGTATTAGAACGTTTCTTTTCTTTCCTTACCATTAAAAACTACTCCTTGGTGTATTTAAGAGTAGTAACCTGGTGCAGATTTAATAATACAGCTGAAAATGGGTTTATCAGCAAATATAATCATTTTTAATAAGGCTGATCTGATCCTGTTAGAATTACCCCCTAGGTTCACTGACATTGCTGTCAATAACAGTCCTCCACCAGTGGGTAACCTGACTTGAAATCACTGAAATCACTGAAAATGACTTAAACAAACTATACTGAACCAATTAATAGTTTCATTGGTGTACACTGGTCAATTTCTTAGGAAATTTAAAACAATTGATATGAAAAAGCTTTTAAAACGTGCCTAATAGTGCCCGTGTGCCTAAGAAAATGAACACAATTTGAATAGCCTTCCCAAACCGACACAATCTGCAGAATCTCACGATTTCGACCTGGGGGCGTGGCCAGTTTTACGTGTGGGACCTGATCTGGGCGAATTGAATCTTGAACCAGGGTAAAAGATTGCGGGAAACACGACCGTAAGTAGTTTTGGGCATGAGTCACTTACGTTTAAAATTCCCCGATCTTTTGCACTGGTTCAGCCGATTCCGCCCGGATTGCACCAATATTACTAGTGTAAACAAACAGAAATTCGACTCCAAATAATTGATAATAGTGAAAATGGATAACTTCCAAAAGATAACAAACAGCTGAGTAAAGCTCAGTTATATCAAGTGGAAGCAGAGAATATTAGTGAAAAATAGAGTAATCAGTTTGTCTTCAATATTTTGTATTATACTTCAGTATTTAATTAATTTGTAAATTTGCAAGGGGCGGAGTCTAGCAACCAAATTTACATTCCGATTCTGTTGTCAGCTCATCTGCTGCTGAATCCCTCATCCATGCCTTTATTACCTTGAGTCTCGACTATTTCAATGCTCTCCTGGTTGGCCTCCCACCTTACACCCTCCATAAACTTGAGCTCATCCAAAACTCTGCTGCCCGTATCCTAACTCGCACCAAGTCCCATTCACCCATTGCCCATGTGCTCGCTGACCTACATTGGCTCCAGGTCCGGCAACGCCTTGATTTTAAAATACTAATCCTTATTTTCAAATCCCTCCATAGCCTCGCCCCTCCCTATCTCTGTAACTTCCTTCAGCTCTACAACCCTCCGAGATCTTTGCGCAGCCCCGATTTTCATCGTTCCTTCATTGGCGGCCGTGCCTTCAGCTGCCTGGACTCTAAGCTCTGGAATTCCCTCCCTAAACCTCTCCGCCTCTCTCCCCTTCTTTAAGTCGCTTCTTAAAACCTACCTCTTTGACCAAGCTTTTGGCCACCTGTCCTAATATCTCCTTATGTGGCTTGGTATCAAATTTTGTTTGCTAATGCTCCTGTAAAGTGCCTTGGGATGTTTTACTATGTTAAAGGCGCTATATAAATGCAAATTATTGTTGTTGTCAGACTTTACTTCAAGTGAAAATAAGTCGAGGGAAGAATTGCTCTGCTTTCTATGTGCATGTGCTTGTGATTTTGCTAAACTTAGTGATAAGAGCAATTCTTTCTCGCAGGGTATTTAAAATGTTGTCTGAGTTTGGCACAAAACGAGATTAAATATTTACTAGTCCCTTCTTTGGAAATGCAATTAAATTCTTCATTATAAAATTAAATAGATTTCATTACATTTTGATCAATGAAAATGTATTCAGTAAAAAATATCATTAAGCTGACTTTACAAAACTGAAAGGATATAAAGGAAACAGAGAGTTTAAAACATAATTGCTGATCACTAATCTTAAAGAGGTTGGAAAGTGTAGGAAAAAAAGGGTACCTTTCTCTATAAAGTACTACCTCAGTTCAATATATTTAAAAAATTTGCTGCCTATCAGGAAACATTCTTCTTTTCATTTCTGTTTTCAGCCCTTTAATATAGCACCAAAGTCAACTTACAGGAGTGACAGCAAACAGCTCCAAATGGAACGACACCGACTGGTATCATTTCTGGGCTTGGTTCCTACTCCAGATGCATGCATCCAATTCCATGAGAAATCCCACACATGGGGCTCAATTTTCAAAGTGAAAAACGGGTGGGTTGGGGGCAGGGCCAGGGGGGGATTGAAAATTGCCACCATTTCAGACCCACTCCCAACTGCCCATTTCCAGTTTTCACCGGGGCGGGAAGAAGGGCGGGCGCCCAACCCGCTCCCAGGAGTCGGGTCGGGCCTTAAAACCTTTCAAGGGGGATTCGGGCCTCCATTTTTCTGGACTTCCTGATTTCAAACCTGGTGGGCCGGGATTCCTGGGTCTTCTGTTTTATGCCTCGTGAAGGGAGGCGAGAAGGCCTGGGACTAACGGGTAGGTGCCTAGAAAGGCACAGCCTTTGGGCCGGTATGATCTGGAGTGCTTCCCCCAGGCCCAACAGGCCTATCTGCACCGACCCCCCAACGATTGAGGACACCCGCTCCCCAATCACGGACCCCTGACCCCAATCCTACCCCCCCACTCTGATCCTCCGACCTCCCGACCCCATTCCCCCCCTCCACCCAATCCTCCTCCACACTATGATGCTCCAACCCCCCCATTCCCGATCCTCCCCCTCAATGATCGTGGACCCTCGCGCTGACCCCGCTTCCGACACCCCTCCCCCATGACTGACCCCCAATCCCATCCCCCATGACTCAAGATCCCTGTGCCAACCTATGCTCACCCATGCCCCCGTGCCCACCCATGCCCCCACCCCCCATCCATACAAACAAAGACTTACCTGCAGACTTAACTGAAGACATCCTCTCCCAGGTTGGTCTCCCACCGGACTGAGACCATCCTGTCAATCAGGCCGGTCAGTTGGATGGGAAACCGTAAAAAAAAAACAGACTTCCTTATGTCAAAATTGTAAGGATGTCCGGGAAACCATTACTAATGGGTTTTCCGACCTCAATTTCACCTCACCCGCCCCCTTCCAGGCTCGGTTTTAAAATTGAGCCCTTTGACATCTCGGGCCCAAATTCCAGTGGGAGGGGAGGCTTTAGGGCAGGGTGGAGGATTGAGGTCAGGGGTTGGAGGATCGAGGTGGGGGGAGGATTGAGGTGGGGGGTTGGAGGATCGGGGTGGGGGGGAGGATTGAGGTCGGGGGTTGGAGGATCGGGGTGGGGGGGAGGATTGAGGTCGGGGGTTGGAGGATCGGGGTGGGGGGAGGATCGAGGTCGGGGGTTGGAGGATTGAGGTCGGGGGTTGGAGGATTGAGGTCGGGGGTTGGAGGATCGGGGTGGGGGGAGGATTGAGGTGGGGGGTTGGAGGATTGGGGTGGGGGGAGGATCAGAGTCCGTGATCGGGGGGAGGGGGAGGTGATCCGAAATCAGGCAATGGGGGGTGGTGTCGGTACAGGTAGGCTTGTTGGGCCTGGGGGAGCAGTCCTGCTCCTGCTGGCCCACAACCTGTCTACCTATCAGTCTCGGGCCTTCCCGCCACCTTTCACGCCTCCTGGGAGCGGGTTGGTTGCCCGCCCCGGTGAAAACCGGAAATGGGCAGGTTGGAGGCGGGTCTGAAATGGTGGCAATTTTGAATGCCCCCCCACCCACCCGTTTTTCAGTGTTAAAATTGAGCCCTTAATGTCTCTCAGGAACTTCCCAATTCTCATGGAAATCGCACAAACTGGCATCAATCCTGGCCCAGTGTGGAAATGCAAGATTCCCTTCGGATCTACATTGTGACACCGTCATTGATCATATCAATTATGTTACTTCTTGCAAGTAAAGAAGGCATAAAATGGTGCATGTTCATGGGCTGACAAATAGAAATTGAAATAAAAATGCCTCAGAACAGTAAGTTTTTTGGGGGAGTTTTTTTGCACCAAGTAGATGGGAGACAACTTTATATTGAAAAAATTGCATCTACCCTTTTCTTCTCTTTAATAGAGGTCTTAACAATTTAGTTCCCAGATGCCTATATGAGCTATATTTTGTCAATGTGTGATCAATAGGACAGTGCCTGACAGAGCAAGAGGGAGAGTATTTTCTGACTTTGCACAAAGTGACAGGATCATGCACTTTGAGGTCAGGGATCAAAATGTACAAAGCAATATAAACCTCCTCATACCTTACACCAAATTGGATCTGAGAAGAGAAGGACAGGAAATCTAACTGTAGATGAGATGCAGCACTGATCCACATGACACCACATGTGTACATGAGAACATTCTCCCTAGTCTGTGCCGCCCTTGATACTACAGCTGGTGGAGAGCAGATCAGCCCACAGGAATATAGGGAAAGAACATATGAAAGCACAAGATCAGAAAGGGTTCTGAAATCCATTTGATCAGTCCGAAATTCCCTACTAACTCAAATATTTATCCAATTCTTCCAAGCACTTTTCCACACTATGGGCACGATTTTAAAAGGGCGGTGGAATTGCAGCGGGGTGGGGAGGGGGTCAATGGGTGTGCGGCAAACAAAAATAATAAAAACTTACCGTTCCCCACACGATCGCAACTTAATTGGTGGCCATTACCTTGTTTCCGGGTTTGCCGTCCGAAAGCTGCGCGGTGGGCAGACTACGCACCTGCAAGACAGGCTGTCAGCTGCAGGGTCTGGATTCAAAGGGCCATTGTTCCAATGGATTTTGCTGGAGCAAAGAGCAAGAAGACCCAATGGAGCAGCACAGGGGCAAGGCTGCCTCACTTCAGGTGCTGCTGGCCGGGGTGAGGAGGAGGAGGAGGAAGCTACTTTACCGGGCCGACAGGAGGAAGTGCCCTGCCTCTGCCACCAAGAAGGCCTGGCTCGAGGTGGCTGTGGATGTCACCAGCAGGAGCAACATATCCTGCACTTGGGTCCAGTGCAGGAAGCGGTTCAATGACCTAACTAGGTCAGCAAAAGTGAGTACACTTACTCATTCTCCTGCATTCTGTAGTGCACATCACTCCCCCCAACCCCCAACTCATTCTGCACTGCCAGGACTACTCCATCACATCACTCCTCACAGCCACTTAAGGCTCATCCTCAACTTACTTTCACTTCCTCACCTCCCCATTTGTGACCCCACCACTACCACTGACCCCAATCCTGATCCAATGTGATGTTTCTGTCTCATACTCACCCTCTGATGCATCTCTTTCATGGTCAGCCTCACCCAAAGCAATGCATTCATCGGCTGGCTACTTCACCCTCATTCACTCACCCGTCTGTACTTTCTCCCCTTCTAGGAGAAGAGAGTGCAAAATGCACGTGAGAGGGCGAGGACTGGAGGGGGACCACACCAAATAGTGGTCCTCACAAAGGCGGAGGAGGAGGCCCTGGAGATCAGCCGGACCCTCAAGTGCCTGTCCATCAGGGGCACCGAGATTGGCACCCCACAAACGTCTGGTGACACAACTTTAACATACATCACACACAACATGAATTGATGTTAACAATGATTGGCATGTTGAACATGTCCTCAGTACGGTCATCGCAACATGACACATCTGTGATGATGCTTAATATTGCCTTCTGTTCTCTTAAATGCCCTTCAATGGCCGCAGAGATGGGAGAGGGCAATTCCGCAGAGGAGCTCCTGGCCTCTGAGGGCACACCGTCACATCCTAGTGAGCCATCCACCAGCACAGATACTCACTGCTCGGTGGTCCTAGTAGTCAGTTAGTTGGGTTGGCACCTGATGAGTCACCACAAACAAGTGAGCACGAGCAGACAATGGTGGCAGAGGCAGCTGTGGAGAGTCCACGTTGGTGGGCGCACTGTTCTCCAGGCTCTGCTCAGCTGGATACAGATGCTGAACCCTGGGGACCATCCTTTAAAAGGAGAATAATCAAGGGACAGCAGCACATTTGCGGGGTACTGGAACAGGTGCTACGCACACACTCTACAATAGCGCAGAGGATGGAGGAGCCCAACTCCTGCATGAGTGGAATGGTGGCACAGGTACGTGAGGGAATCGCTGAGATAGTGTCACATGGACGTGAGGAACTGTCTGAGATAGTGTCAAACGTAACTGCTGAAATGTCTGAGATGTCTGCGATGAAGAGAAGGCTAGCATCCATTGAGCTTCAAGCACAGCTCACAAATGAGTCCATTCAGGCACTGACAATGGCCATTCGGACTTAGGGTGAACAACATTCTGCCACCTTAAGCAGGCAGACAGAAACTTTACAACTGGACTTACAAGGCATCATACATGTCCTCCAAACTGTTCTGCAGCAGGGTGGTAGGAGTGATGTGGGCCTGGTCCAGGAGAGGGATGATGGCGAAAGAGGACATGGAATTGGGGACGCCACTCAAGGCACACCCACATTTCACCCATTGACCCCCTCTCAACCAGTACCTGCAATGCTGCCTCCTCTCTGGATGGCTGAGTCTGCCCCTGCACAGGTGTAGGTGGGGCAGACTTTGGAGGGGCCTCATGGGCTCCAAAACCCAGAGGGCATAGGCCAAAAGCATCTAAGCAGTCCGGGCATAGACATGAGCAACTTGTCACTACTTCTGCTGCAGCCACAGGGGATGCACTAGAAGTAGTAGGAAGAGAAAGGCTAAGGTTTTGTGATCACGAAGGGTATGCATAAGGGTGTTTGACAGACTGTCATGTTTTTCATTTATATTTGTTTTTTGTTATATTCACATTAAATGTTATCATTCTCACCACTACTGCCACGTCTTGCCCATTCTTGACTGGCTTTTGTGATAGCGCCCTTTCATGAGCTTCATCATGAAAGGTAACACTTGATGCCACCCAATGGGTGACTTTACAGTGGGTGTATGAGTAGTTGTAGGACTGTTTTGTGCAGGGGGTGGGGAGGTGGCACTGATCTTTCCAGGTGGTGTGAGGTCTGGACTATTCTCGCTTTGTGATCTTATGAGAACCATTCACATATGAGTGACTCCCTGGCCTCACGAGCAGCCAGGTGAACCGCTGCTCAGCCCAAGGGTTCCTCCTCCTCCTCCTCCTGCTCCTGCTCCTCCTCAATGTTGATTGCAGATGTGGATGCTGGATAAGAGTATGGGGCCTCATCAACCAGTACCCCTCTCTGTTGTGCCATGTTGTGCAGGACACAACGCTCTACTATAATGTGACCCATTCTGTCTGGTGCGTAATGAAGCGCTCCCCCAGGACGATCGAGGCACCAAAATCGCATCTTCAGCTGTCCTATCGCATGCTCAATTGTTGACCTGGTGGCGATGTGGCTGTCGTTGTATCGACACTGTTGCTCACTGATGGGGTTCCTCAGAGGTGTCATCAGCCACGAGTGCTGGGGGTATCCCTTGTCCCCGGGGAGACAGCCCTTATGCGGTTTGGTGCATGGAAGAGGTCGGGGATGTTGGATTCCCTCAGAACGAATGATCTTGGCTGCTGCCAGGCAATCTCGCACACAAGTGAAGAAATCTTTTGTGGTTATCACAAACGAGCTGAGCGTTGATGGAGTGATACCCCTTTCTGTTCATGAACAGTCCTGGCTTGTACAGAGGTGCTCTGATTGCTATATTTGTGCAATTGTTTGCACCCTATACCCGTGGGAAGCCAGCCACAGAGTAGAATCCCACTGCCCTCTCCATCTGGCTGAGGTCGTCCATGGGGAAGTTGGCGTATTGCGATGCCCTGCGAAACAAACCGTTGGTGACCTGCCTTATGCACTTGTGGGCAGACGACTGAGAGACCCTGGTGATGTCACCATTGGCACCCTAGAATGATCCGGAGGTGAGGAAGTTTAGGGCAGCGGTGACTTTAAGAGCGACAGGTAATAAGATGCCGCCAGGCCAAACGGGGAGCAACTCGGCATGAAGGATGCTGCAGATGTCTGCGACTACCTGGCAACTACTCTGAGCCTCCGTATGCGCTGCTCCTCAGAGAGGTCCAGGAAGCTGAGCCTCAGTCTGTAGACCCTCTGATGAGGGTAGAGCCTCCTGCGACGTTGATCCCTCTGTTGTTCCCCTCTGTGCTCTTGTGCAGGTGCCTGTGGCACAGCATTGTGCTGTGGAGCTCCAAGTGGCGGAAGTGCATGCCGTGTCTGTTGAGGATGGTTATGTTCCTCATTCTTGATGTAGTGGTAAATGCAGAGCCATCATGCCCCCCCTCCCCCCCCCACCCCGCTCTGATGGTGTCAGTTTGAGGGGGTTGCAAAAGTTGGTAAATTTGTGTAAACAGAACAATTCTGAGTGGAAACCAAGAATGTTCAGGCTAAACACAAAGATCTCCCAGCCAAAAGTTTGTCTGAGAGAACTGAGTGCCCTGCTGCAATAACTCACCTTTTATCCCCATCTGTCAAACAAGCATTTCAATGTCCAAATGGCTGCCGGCTGAAACCCAACTACTTTCCCATGGCATGTTTCACACAGCACGGGAAATATGTTGAGGCAGCGTTAAAATCGTTTGCCATCATTGTTAATTGGATTTATGGACATTTCAAGTACTTTAAGTACTTGATTTAATGGTTTAAATATTGTCCCGCCAGCTTTAATTGCCAGCGGGACTTCTGGGTTCGGGAACGGCGCGCGCACTCAGATGACTCTGGGTCATACACGTTATTCGGCGGGTTGGAGTCAGGATTCAAGCCCAGTCCAAAAAAAATGATTTCCTTTGCACCCCCGCCCCCAACCCACCCACAGATTTCTTTTAAAATCTTACCCTATCTGTCTGCACTAGACAGTCCATTCCCACATCTTCACCACCCTCAGTGTAAAGTAATTAAATCTATACTGTCTGTGGACATTCCCTCTTCTAAGCTTGAGCCAGTGTCCTTTATTTCTAGAGATTGTGGCAATCTCAAATGTATTATCATGGCTGAATTTATGTATTCCTTTAAGAATCTTGAATTTATCCTAGAGCCTTATATCAAAACTACAGCACAGAGATAGGCCATTTGGCCCCACTGGTCTAGGCAGGCACTTATGCTCCAAATGAGCCTCCTCCCTCCCTACTTCATCTAACCCTATCAGTATACCCTTCTATTCCTTTCTCCCTCATGCTTCTAGCTATCTAGCTTCCCCTTAAATGCATCTATGTTATTTGCCTCAACTACTCCTTGTGGTAGGACGTTTTACATTCTTACCACTCCTTGGGTAAAGAAGTTTCTTCTGAATTCCCAATTGAATTTATTAGTGACTATCATATTTATGACCTCTAGTTTTAGACTTCCCCACAAGTGGAAACATTTTTTCCACATCTACACTATCAAACTCTATCATTATCTTAAAGTCCTCTATCAGGTCACCCTTCAGCCTTCTCTTTTCTAGAGAAAAGAGTTTTAACCTATTCTGCCTTTCCTGATAAGGAAATCCTCTCAGGTCTGGTATCATCCTTGTGAATCTTTTTTGCATCCTCTCGAATGCCTCTATCTCGTTTTTATAATATGGAGACCAGAACTGTGCACAATACTCCAAGTGTGGTCTAATCAAGGTTCTATACAAGCTTAACATAACTTCTTTGCTTTTCAGTTTTATCCCTCGAGAAATGAACCCTACTGCTTGATTTGCCTTTTTTATAGGCTTATTAACCTGTATCGCTACTTTTAGTGATTTGTGTATCTCTACCCCTAGATTCCTTTTCTTCTCTATCCCATTTAGACTCTTATTATTCAAGCAGTATGTGGCCTCCTTATTCTTCCTACCAGAATGCACCACCTCACACTTATCGATATTGAAATTGATTTGCCAATTACACGCCCATTCTGCAAGTTTATTAATGTCCTCTTGCATTTTGATGCATTTCTTCCTCTGTATTAACTATACCCCACAATTTGGTGTCAACCGCAAATTTTGAAGTTGTACTTCCCATTCCCGAATCCAAATCATTAATGTAAATCGTGAATAACAGTAGTCCCAGCATCGATCCCTGTGGAACAATATTTCCCACCTTTTGCCAATCTGAATAGCTACCCTTAAATCCTACTCTCTGTTTTCTGTTTTGTAGCTAGCTTGCTATCTATTCTGCTAACTGTCCCTCAACTCCACATGCTCTGACCTTAGCCATGAATCTACAATGCAACACCTTATCAAAGGCCTTTTGAAAATTCAAATATATTACATCTACTTTATTACCCTTGTCTATTCTTTCTGTTAATTTTTCAAAGAATTCAATGAGGTTGGTCAAGCATGACTTTCCCTTCTGAAATCCATGCTGACTATTCTTTATTATACCTTCATTCTCTAGTTATCTTTCTATTACTTCTTTGAGTAAAGATTCCATTATCTTTCCTACCACTGACATTAAGCAAGCTGGTCTATAGTTCCCTGGACTTGTTCTATCTCCCTTTTTAAATATAAGAATAACATTAGTTGTCCGCCAGTCCTCTGGCACTATTCCCTTTTCTAGTGAATTTTTATAGATACGTAATCCATTTGAAAATCCCTAACTTCCTCTAATATTTGCAGATGCAATCCATCCGGTCTAGGGATTTTATCCTCCCTAAGTTTGATTAGTTTGTCAATTACCTCGCTCCTTTCTATCTTAAATATTTTAATTTTTTTTCCACCTCTTCGTCTAATTTCCTGCCACCTTGTTAGTCTCCCTGGTAAATATAGAGGCAAAGTAACTATTCAATATTTCTGTCATTTCGCAGTTGTTACCTCCGAGTTTATTTTGTGCATCCCCTAGTGGCCCTATACCTATTCTGATTTTTCTTTTGTTATTTATGTGTCTGTAGAATACTTTACTATTTCTTTCTATATTCCTTGATAATTTAATTGCATAGTTCCTCTTTGCTTTCCTAATTGTTTTTTTGACTTATTTCCTAATCTCTTCGTATTCCCTTTTGTCATCCTCCCCTTTATTGTCTATGTACTTAGAGTATTAAATGTAAGGAATCTTACAACACCAGGTTATAGTCCAACAAATTTATTTTAAAATCACAAGCTTTCGGAGATTATCTCCTTCGTCAGATGAATGAGTGAAAAGGTTCTCAAATCACATATCTTATACTATGTTGGGACAGCATCACACCAATCAAAAGGTGTCGTTGTTATTCAAACAGGCCAGTCACGGAGAACAGCACGTCCCAGTACACTAGATATACATTGTGTCGATTACACAGGCAGGCAGAAAGAAACTCAAAATGGCAGAGAGAGAGAGAGAATTTTAAAAAACATATAATTTTTTTCCCCCTACACGTACACGTAACCCCACCAGCAAAAAGGGGGAAAAAAATTATATGTTTTTTAAAATTCTCTCTCTCTCTCTCTCTGCCATTTTGGGTTTCTTTCTGCCTGCCTGTGTAATCGACACAATGTATATCTAGTGTACTGGGACGTGCTGTTCTCCGTGACTGGCCTGTTTGAATAACAACGACACCTTTTGATTGGTGTGATGCTGTCCCAACATAGTATAAGATATGCAACTTGAGAACCTTTTCACTCATTCATCTGACGAAGGAGATAATCTCCGAAAGCTTGTGATTTTAAAATAAATTTGTTGGACTATAACCTGGTGTTGTAAGATTCCTTACATTTGTCCACCCCAGTCCATCACCGGCATCTCCACATCATACTTAGAGTATGCCTTTTTCTTTAGTTTCAATTTTACCCTTATCTCTTTATCCATCCATTGTGTTTCATTATTGGCTAATTTGTTCTTTTTAGAGGAAAGTATTTCTCCTGAACACTATTGATCACTGATTTAAATATTATGCACTGCTGTTCGATCTCTTTGTCTGTCAACATTTTTTTCCAGTTTACCTGCCCTAGTTCCATTCTCATGCACTCAAAATTTACTTTTTTCCAATCTATTACTTTGATCTTTGTCTTACTTACGTCTTTCTCAATCATTATTTCAAACCTTATTATGTTACGATTGCTAGTGCATAGATGTTCAAAACCGGGCATCCATAAGGTGCTGTGGGCCATCAGCAACAGCAGAATTGTATTCCAGGACAATCTATAACCTCATGGCCCAGCATTTTCCTCAATCTACCATTACCAACAAGCCAGGGGATCAACCCTGGTTCAATGAGGAGTGTCGAAGAGCATGCCAGGAGCAGCACCAGGCGTTCCTAAAAATGAGGTGTCAACCTGGTGAAGTTACAACTCCGGACGACATGCATGCTAAACAGCAGAAGCAACATGCTATAGACAGAGCTAAGTGATTCCATAACCAATGGATCAGATCAAAGCTCTGCAGTCCTGCCACATCCAGTTGTGAATGGTGGTGGACAATTAAGCAACTAACGGGAGGAGGAGGCTCTGCAAACATCCCCATCCTCAATGATGGCTGAGTCCAGCATGTGAGTGCAAAAGAAAAGGCTGAAGCGTTTGCAACCATCTTCAGCCAGAAGTGCCGAGTGGATGATCCATCTCGACCCTCTCCTGATATCCCCACCATCACAGAAGCCAGTCTTCAGCCAATTCGATTCACTCCACGTGATATCAAGAAACGGCTGAGTGCACTGGATACAGCAAAGGCTATGGGCCCCGACAACATCCCGGCTGTAGTGCTGAAGACTTATGCTCCAGAACTAGCCGCACCTCTAGCCAAGCTGTTCCAGTACAGCTACAACACTGGCATCCACCCAACGATGTGGAAAATTGCCCAGGTATGTCCTGTCCACAAAAAGCAGGACAAATCCAATCTGGCCAATTACTGCCCCATCAGTCTACTCTCAATCATCAGCAAAGTGATGGAAGGTGTCGTCGACAGTGCTATCAAGCGGCACTTACTCACCAATAACCTGTTCACCGATGCTCAGTTTGGATTCCGCCAGGACCACTCGGCTCCAGACCTCATTACAGCCTTGGTCCATACATGGACAAAAGAGCTGAATTCCAGAGGTGAGGTGAGAGTGACTGCCCTTGACATCAAGGCAGTATTTGACCGAGTGTGGCACCAAGGAGCCCTAGTAAAATTGAAGTTAAAGGGAATCAGGGGGAAAACTCTCCAGTGGCTGGAGTCATACCTAGCACAAAGGAAGATTGTAGTGGTTGTTGGAGGCCAATCATCTCAGCCCCAGGGCATTGCTGCAGGAGTTCCTCAGGGCAGTGTCCTCGGCCCAACCATATTCAACTGCTTCATCAATGACCTTCCCTCCATCATAAGGTCAGAAATGGGGATGTTCGCTGATGATTGCACAGTATTCAGTTCCATTCGCAACCCCTCAAATAATGAAGCAGTCTGAGCCCGCATGCAGCAAGGCCTGGACAACATCCAGGCTTGAGCTCATAAGTGGCAAGTAACATTCGCGCCAGACAAGTGCCAGGCAATGACCATCTCCAACAAGAGAGAGTCTAACCACCTCCCCTTGACATTCAATGGCATTACCATCGCCGAATCCCCCACCATCAACATCCTGGGGGTCACCATTGACCAGAAACTTAACTGGACCAGCCATATAAATACTGTGGCTACAAGAGCAGGTCATAGGCTGGGTATTCTGCAGCGAGTGACTCACCTCCTGACTCCCCAAAGCCTTTCCACCATCTACAAGGCACAAGTCAGGAGTGTGATGGAATACTCTCCACTTGCCTGGATGAGTGTGACTCCAACAACACTCAAGAAGCTCGACACCATCCAAGCAGCCCGCTTGATTGGCACCCCATCCACCACCCTAAACATTCACTCCCTTCACCACCGGCGCACAGTGGCTGAAACGTGTACCATCCACACGATGCAATGCAGCAACTCGCCAAGGCTTCTTCGACAGCACCTCCCAAACCCACGACCTCTACCACCTAGAAAGACAAGAGCAGCAGGCACATGGGAACAACACCACCTGCACGTTCCCCTCCAAGTCACACACCATCTCGACTTGGAAATATATCGCCGTTCCTTCATCGTCGCTGGGTCGAAATCCTGGAACTCCCTACCTAACAGCACTGTGGGAGAACCTTCACCACACGGACTGCAGCGGTTCAAGAAGGCGGCTCACCACCACCTTCTCAAGGGCAATTAGGGATGGGCAATAAATGCCGGTCTCGCCAGCGACGCCCACATCCCGTGAACGAATAATAAAAAAAAATGTTCCCCTATGCTTACTTCTCTTATCTATTCTGGTTCATTTCCCAGAACTAGGATCCAGCAGTGATTCCTCTCTTGGTGATCTTCTCACATATTGGGTAAGAAAGGAATCCTGTACACACTATAAAAAACCATTCCCTTTTCTCCTTTCCCTACCTCTTCTTGCCAGTTTATTTGGGGGCAGTTGAAATCTCCCATGATTATTATTCGATTTTTTTTTACTCATTTGGAGCCTTCTCTTCTACAGAGTAAACAATCCCAGGATCTTTAACTTTAAACTTCTCCCCATAGCTCAGCTAACTAAAACTAGGTCTGTTTTTTTTTCCTCTCTGCATTTCCTCTAAAATGTTTGGTCCTGAAAATCTAGGGTCTGTACTTCGCCGCTAGAAGTGCGGCAGAGCTGGACTCCCAGCTGCCGACAGCCAACGCTGCTGACCCTGTACCCAAATTCTGGCTACAGGGTCATTTAACTAGTCGAGTTGATGGCCTACGTCTGTATAGGGGCGACTGGCTGACATGAGCAAAATCGCCACGGCACCCAGCTCTTAAAGGACTGAAGAGAATCTGCATAATTTTTTTATTTCCTCGAAGGCAAAAATAGCAGTCATTTTAAGGTAATCAATCTCTTCTAGGATTAATTATCTATACCGGTGAATCTCTTGGAACCTATGGAAGACCTGGTATGAGATTTATATCAGCCTTATCTGGCCTCGGTCGCACTGGACCTGAGAGAGTGTAATGAATGTAATTCTCAGACACGCCCCAAAATCAGTCAGTTCACTTCGGGTAGGTGAAGGCTCACCTGCACACATACCCCTCCCTCCCCTCAACCCCAGGAATTTGGGCCCTCGGATATACAAGCTAGAAACCTGGTGGCTCCAGGTTCCATCCCATAAGTCAGCCCCCAGCACTGAAAAGATTCAATATGATTATTAGCAAATATAATGGGGCCAAGAAAGCAACCCTTGACTCATCTGCCCATCTCTATCTTCCTTTTCCTTTCTAAGGTTCTCAAACATATCATGATCTTCCAGTTCCATAGAAATTTCCCCTTAAAACTCTCTGCTCAAATCCCTCCAGTTTGGCTTTCACCATTCTCAAATCAAAGAGACTGACCTGCACAAAGCCATAAATTACATCCTCGGTGAGTGTAATTGTGGTTTATAATTCCTCCTTATTCTTCATGACTTCTGCAACACTTGATATGGTTGACCACACCATCCTTTTCTATTGCCCCTCCTCTAGCTTCATGGGACTCTCCTTGTGTGGTTGCATTCTTACCTATCTGAACACAGCCAGCACATCTCCAGCAATGGTTTCTCTTCCCACTCAAGCCCTTGCCGTTTTTCCTTGTGTGGGCTTCTCCTTTGACTTTTCATCACCTTAAATATTTGCACATTCCTTTTTCCTTTGAATGTTTTCCATTGCCTCACTGAGATGATCTTTTATAAGGTTGTGAATCTTTGGAATTCTCTACCCCAAAGGTCTGTGGATGCTGTGTCATTGAGTATATTCAACGCTGAGATTGATAGATTTTTGGACTGTCGGGGAATCAAGGGATATGGGGATCTGGCGGGAAAGTGGAGTTGAGGTCGAAGATTAGCCATGATCTTATTGAATGGTGGAGCAGGCTCGAGGGGCCATATGGCCTACTCCTGCTCCTATTTCTTATGTTCTTAATATAACAGCTTTCTAATAAGTAGCTGGTAGGTCATTCAACCATTAACTTACTCTCTTGTGTTTGGAGTATTTATTGTTTATTTCTCTCCTCTTTTTTTCAAACTCTACCAAATTGCTTGCTTATCTTTTAGCTTTCAATTCTGCTGAAGGATTATACCTGAAATATTAACCTACTATGTACATCCAGCACCTTCTGTATTGTGGTTTCTTTACTGTTGTGAAAATTGGATTGAGGCACTTTCATGTCCAGCATTACCTTTGTATTCTCATTATATCTCAGTTATCCATTGTTTCCGGGTAGCAAATATTCAATTTAGAATAATATAACTATTGAGATAGTATTGGCTGCTGTTTGGTACAACAGAATGTAAAATTAATGAGTAACTTAGATAATGTTTGGAAATATTTGTTTACAAAAATAACACGGGTAGCTAGCAATTTTTTAGAAAACTGGAGCACTGTACGGATATAAAAGAGTTAAAGTCATAAGTCAACAAATTAGCTGCAAATAGGGCAGATAACAATAATCATTGCCTTAATGTTAATTTTTCATACACACATGAAAGCTATGACATTTTTATGTTACTGTTAAACTTTAAAGATAATTTAGTACATAATTCTTTTTTAAACACTCCTTTTATGTGCCTCCTCCACTTTGGAGATTGGCAATCAGTGCATTTTGGAAAATATAAAATAAATTGCTCCCCCACCCCACCTCCAGAATGAATAAAGCACAAAGATAAAGAATGCAGAAAGGGGCAGTGTATGAAATTATCTCTAAAGTTTTACAGTGACATAAAAAAGTCACAGCCTTTGAGTGTGTAAAGATCTACTCCGTGTGCATCCATGAGGTTTTAGGGATGAGAAGATAATTTCAGAGCTGCATTGGGCCATTCAGAAGTGATTGATACGTTAACTGATTGTGGTTTTGCAGACAGTAATGAAATCGCAGACAGCTCTATAGGAATTCTTACAAAAGTTAGTGAGAGGAATTGGAAGAGAATCAGATAAGGGATACCAGGCTAACAATCTTCCAGCAGAGATTTTCCTGAGTTAAGCAATGCCACTGTCTTAAAGGAACCTTTTAAAATGGCGTTGACTCAGAAATGAATAGACAAACCAAACATGTCTCATTATTTAAGTCTGTCACAATTTTTCAACAATTGGGCCAGGAAACATAAAACAATAAGATGAAACACTTCAAATTAGTGTTAGCTCTTACATATTTTGAATTTTTAAAAATATTTTAATCATGATCAAAAAATAATTGATTTATTTCATCATGGTGAACTCCACTTTCTAAAATGCTTACCCAGTTTTGACAGGGCTAAGATTAACAACTGTCACACTGCCTGAACTACCCCCGATTATGGGTGGCCATGTCACTAACAATAATCCATCATTTCACAGTGATTCCGATTTATTTATTTTAAACACAGGAGGATGTGGTTTCACCCACCATTAATATCATTATGATTTGCTGTACAGTCTCCCCAGAGTCCAGGAAACCCAGCCTGTGAATACAGACACAAATATTATTGGAGAAACAAACTGTTTCCTATCCAAAAACAGAGCCATGTTATTCGCAGTGTGCTAGTGCTATGATATCATCAGTGCCTTTCTGTCACATGTCGGGTAGGCAAAATCACTCGTACAATTACAGCATTGATTGCTCAAGAGTGAATATTATTACTGATGAATAGAATTTTGGCAACAAAATTCATAGAGCAGGCATAGCCTGAAAGGTACGTTTGATGATCCAGGCACATTTGAAATTTACAAGCAGAACAGGATTTTTTTTATTGCTATTATCCTCATTAATGCACAGTTAAATAAACCACAACAGAACATATTGTAAAATTAGTTTCATTCTGCAATCAATCATGTATTGTTACACTTCATTTATGTCAGATTTCATTACTGCAAATAAAAATACAGTTACCTTGTGATTTTTCTTCCTTTATAATTCAATGAAATATTGAAGACTTTTTGTACTGCATGTTGCTATTCAAATTGGGCCAGGGCCTTGCTAATAAATAAATATTTATATACATACCTACACTTTGTCATATTTTATTAATTTCACTTAAGGTGCCACCTTTTCTTGTATCACCTTCTTGTATGTATTTGGTTCAGTACAGAAGTGTACGATCTGGTAACTTCAGTCTCATGCTTTACTATCTCCACAAGTTCAAAGCCCCTATTTACATTTGTAGGTCCTCCAGGAGTTAAACCATATAAGAGAGTAGATTTTTTGATTTTGGAAATGTTCAAACTAGAATGGCTAGTAATTAAAGCAAATCTAGCCAGACGTATAGTGAGCCAATTGCAGACAATTTCCCATTGTCAAGAAACAGAGTCTGTGGGCAAGCAAAGAGTAACCCAGCAGTTAACTCCATATTTCATGGCTGGCAAAGTGGATATTATACTTCATGAGGTGGATTGCCCTGTTGGCACTCCATGGTAACTTCTGCATTGAACAGCAATGCAACACGCCTGGCATCAGCTTGAGTCATGGAAGATAAGATCTTAAGTGACTGAAAGAGAAAATTGCTTTTATATAGCACATATATATGTCCACAGAACAAAACAAAGCACCTTACAACCCATGGATTATTTTTGAAGTGCAGTCACGATTGTTATGTTGGCTGAAGCGTTTGCAACCATCCTCAGCCAGAAGTGCCGAGTGGATGATCCATCTCGGCCTCCTCCCGATATCCCCACCTTCACGGAAGCCAGTCTTCGGCCAATTTGATTCACTCCACGTGATATCAAGAAACGGCTGAGTGCACTGGATACAGCAAAGGCTATGGGCCCCGACAACATCCCAGCTGTAGTGCTGAAGGCTTGTGCTCCAGAACTAGCTGCGCCTCCAGCCAAGCTGTTCCAGTACAGCTACAACACTGGTATCTACCCGACAATGTGGAAAATTGCCCAGGTATGTCCTGTCCACAAAAAGCAGGACAAATAAAATCCGACCAATTACCGCCCCATCAGTCTACTCTCAATCATCAGCAAAGTGATGGAGGGTGTCGTCGACAGTGCTATCAAGTGGCACTTACTCACCAATAACCTGCTCACCGATGCTCAGTTTGGGTTCCGCCAGGATCACTCGGCTCCAGACCTCATTACAGCCTTGGTCCAAACATGGACAAAAGAGCTGAATTCCAGAGGTGAGGTGAGAGTGACTGCCCTTGACATCAAGGCAGCATTTGACCGAGTGTGGCACCAAGGAGCCCTCGTAAAATTGAAGTCAATGGGACTCCAGTGGCTGGAGTCATACCTAGCACAAAGGAAGATGGTAGTGGTTGTTGGAGGCCAATCATCTCAGCCCCAGGACGTTGCTGCAGGAGTTCCTCAGGGCAGTGTCCTAGGCCCAACCATCTTCAGCTGCTTCATCAATGACCTTCCCTCCATCATAAGGTCAGAAATGGGGATGTTTGCTGATGACTGCACAGTGTTCAGTTCCATTCGCAACCCCTCAAATAATGAAGCAGTCCGAGCCCGCATGCAACAAGACCTGGACAACATCCAGGTTTCAGCTCATAAGTGGCAAGTAACATTCGTGCCAGATAAGTGCCAGGCAATGACCATCTCCAACAAGAGAGAGTCTAACCACCTCCCCTTGACATTCAACAGCATTACCATCGCCGAATCCCCCACCATCAACATCCTGGGGGTCATCATTGACCAGAAACTTAACTGGACCAGCCATATAAATACTGTGGCTACAAGAGCAGGTCAGAGGCTGGGTATTCTGCGGCGAGTGACTCACCTCCTGACTCCCCAAAGCCTTTCCACCATCTACAAGGCACAAGTCAGGAGTGTGATGGAATACTCTCCACTTGCTTGGATGAGTGCAGCTCCAACAACACTCAAGAAGCTCGACACCATCCAAGATAAAGCAGCCCACTTGATTGGCACCCCATCCACCAACCTAAACATTCACTCCCTTCACCACCGGCGCACTGTGGCTGCAGTGTGTACCATCCACAGGATGCACTGCAGCAACTCGCCAAGGCTTCTTCGACAGCACCTCCCAAACCCGCGACCTCTTCCACCTAGAAGGACAAGAGCAGCAGGCACATGGGAACAACACCACCTGCACGTTCCCCTCCAAGTCACACACCATGCTGACTTGGAAATATATCGCCGTTCCTTCATTGTCGCTGGGTCAAAATCCTGGAACTCCCTTCCTAACAGCACTGTGGGAGAACCGTCACCACACGGACTGCAGCGGTTCAAGAAGGCGGCTCACCACCACCTTCTCGAGGGCAATTAGGGATGGGCAATAAATGCCGGCCTCGCCAGCGACGCCCACATCCCATGAACGAATTTTTTTAAATGTAGCAGTCAACTCACATTAAATATTATAATTGTCACCACTGCTGCCACGCCTTGCCAAATAATGCCATGGGATCTTTTAAGTCCACCTGAGCTGCCAGATGGAGTCTCAGTTTAATATCTCATTTGAAAGAAGACAATATAGGGCTCAATTTTCCAGGGAAATTGCAGGTGCATTGGGGGTAGGGGGACTCCAAAAATCAGGGATATCCCGTTCGGGTTCGGAACCTGGCTCCAACCCGCAGACTTCCGGGTTCCCCATTGATGCATCTGCCTCCCGAATGCGTAAGTCCCACCGGCAATTAAAGCCGGTGGGATGACACTTTACACAGTTGTTGAGATAGTTTAAGTAGTTGAACTACTTAATTTTCTCCACTTAAGAGGCAGGGGTCTGATTTTGAAGCATCCTCAGTGTGTTTCCTGTGCTGTGGGAAACACTCCATGTTGCAACAGACATGTTTCAGCCAGCAGCCAGTGAGACATTCAAATGTTTATTTGACAGATGGGGAGAAAAGGTCACTTATTGCAGCAGGGCACTCTGTTCTTTCAGAAAACGTTTTAGCTGCAAGATCTATGTGTTTTGACTGCAAATTCTTACTTTTCACTCAAAATTCTTATGTTCAAACATATTTAATTACTTTTTCGACCCCCTCAAACTCACACCATCAGGATGGGGGGATGCCATGGCTGCATTCAACACTACATCTGAGGACGAGCAACATTACCAGCCTTGCCAGGCACGGCGTCCACCTCCGCCACTTGGAGTTCCACAACACAGTGCTGCACCACAGGTGTCTACACAAGAGCACAGAGGGCAAAAATAGAGAGGGGCACCGCTTGAGGAGGCCCCATACACATCTGCCATCCACATTGAGGAGGAGGAGGCAGAGGCAGAGGAGGAGGAGGAAGAAGCCATGGGCAGAGCAGTAGCTCACCTGGCTGCTTGTGAGGCCAGGGAGTCACTGATATGTGAACGGTTCTCCTAACATCAGAAAGTGTGAAGAGTCCAGTCCTCTCACCACCTGGAAAGAGCAGCGCCCACACCAGCCCCCACCCCCCTGCACAAAACAATCCTGAAACTACACATACACCCACTGTAAAGGGACCCAATGGGTGGCATCAAGTGTCACCATTCATAGTGAACCTCGTGAAAGGGCCCTATCACAAAAGCCAGTCAAGAATGGCAAGGCGTGGCAGCAGTGGTGACAATTATAATATTTAATGTGAGTTGAACAAAAAGCAAATATAAATGAAAAACATGACTAATCGTCAAACATCCTTGTGCATACTCTTCGTGATCACTAAACCTTAGCCTTTCTATTCCTACTACTTCTACTTGGTGCATCCCCTGTGGCTGCAGCAGAGGTAGTGGCAGGTTGCTCTTGTGCATGCCTTGACTGACTGCTTAGATGCTTTGGGCCTGCGCCCTCTGGGTTTCAGTGCCCGTGAGGGCCCCTGAACAACTGCTCCACCTGCACCTGTTCAGGTGCAGACTCGACCACCTGGAGAGGAGGCAGCATTGCGGGTACTGGTTGAGAGAGGGGCAACGGGTGAGATGTGGGAGCACTTTGAGTGGCGTCCCAACTTCCATGTCCCCTTTCGCCATCATCCCTCCCCTGGGCCAGGCCCACATCACTCCTACCACTCTGCTGGACAACAGTTTGGAGTGAAGCCTTGTAAGGCCAGTGCTAGAGTATCTCCCTGCCTGTGTAAGGTGGCGGAACGTTGTTCACTCTGAGTCTGAACGGCCGTTGTCAGGGCCTGAATGGACTCATTTGTGAGCTGTGCTTGAAGCTCAATGGAGGCTAGCCTTCCCTCCATCGCAGACATTCCCGCACTTACCTGTGACACTATCTCAGAGAGTTGCTCATGTCCCTGTGACAGTATCTCAGAGATTCCCTCCCGTACCTGTGCCACCATTCCACTCATGCAAGAGTTGGACTCCTCCATTCTCTGCGCGATTGTGGAGAGTGGGCGTGGCACCTGTTCCAGCACCTCGCAAATGTGCTGCTGTCCCTCGATCATTCTCCTTTTAAAGGATGGCCCCCAGGGTTCAGCATCTGCGTCCAGCTAAGCAGAGCCTAGAATAGAATCATAGAATCATAGAAGTTTACAACATGGAAACAGGCCCTTCGGCCCAACATGTCCATGTCGCCCAGTTTATACCACTAAGCTAGTCCCAATTGCCTGCACTTGGCCCATACCCCTCTATACCCATCTTACCCATGTAACTGTCCAAATGCTTTTTAAAAGACAAAATTGTACCCGCCTCTACTACTGCCTCTGGCAGCTCATTCCAGACACTCACCACCCTTTGAGTGAAAGAATTGCCCCTCTGGACCCTTTTGTATCTCTCCCCTCTCACCTTAAATCTATGCCCCCTCGTTATAGACTCCCCTACCTTTGGGAAAAGATTTTGACTATCGACCTTATCTATGCCCCTCATTATTTTATAGACTTCTATAAGATCACCCCTTAACCTCCTACTCTCCAGGGAAAAAAGTCTCAGTCTATCCAACCTCTCCCTATAAGTCAAACCATCAAGTCCCAGTAGCATCCTAGTAAATCTTTTCTGCACTCTTTCTAGTTTAATAATATCCTTTCTATAATAGGGTGACCAGAACTGTACACAGTATTCCAAGTGTGGCCTTACTAATGTCCTGTACAACTTCAACAAGACATCCCAACTCCTGTATTCAATGTTCTGACCAATGAAACCAAGCATGCTGAATGCCTTCTTCACCACCCTATCCACCTGTGACTCCACTTTCAAGAAGCTATGAACCTGTACTCCCAGATCTCTTTGTTCTATAACTCTCCCCAATGCCCTACCATTAACGGAGTAGGTCCTGGCCCGATTCGATCTACCAAAATGCATCACCTCACATTTATCTAAATTAAACTCCATCTGCCATTCATCGGCCCACTGGCCCAATTTATCAAGATCCCGTTGCAATCCTAGATAACCTTCTTCACTGTCCACAATGCCACCAATCTTGGTGTCATCTGCAAACTTACTAACCATGCCTCCTAAATTCTCATCCAAATCATTAATATAAATAACAAATAACAGCACCGATCCCTGAGGCACACCGCTGGTCACAGGCCTCCAGTTTGGAAAACAACCCTCTACAACCACCCTCTGTCTTCTGTCGTCAATCCAATTTTGTATCCAAGAGAGGAGTGCTCCCACCAATGTGGACTCTCCACAGCTGCCCCTGCCACCAGTGTCTGCTCGTGCTCACAAGTGTGTGGTAACTCACCAGGTGCCAAACCAACTAACTGAGGACTGGGACCCACCAACCCACCAAGGTGCGAGTATCTGCGCTGGTGGATGGCTCACTCAGATGTGACGGTGCACCCTCAGAGGCCGGCAGAACCTCTAAGGAATCGCCCTCTGCCGTCACCGCTGTCGTTGAAGGCCCGGTAAGAGAACAGAAGGCAATATTAAGCATCATCACAGATGCGTCATGTTGCGATGAGCATACTGAGGTGTTGAAGATGGCAAGGCATGTTAACTTCAATTCATATTGTGTGTGCTGAATGTTAAAGTTATGTCACCAGACGTTTGTCAGGTGCCAGTCTCGGCGTCCCCGACGGACAGGCACTCGAGGGTTCAGCTGAGCTCCAGTGCCTCCTGCTCCGCGTCTGTGAGGACAATGATTTGTTGTGACCCCCCTCCAATCCTCACCCTCTCACGTGCATTCTGGGCTCTCCTCCTATAAGGGGAGAAAGTACAGACGCATGAATGAGTGATGGTGACGTGGCCAACCGATGAATGCATTGCTTTGGGTGCGGCTGACCGTGAAAGAGATGCAACAGAGGGTGAGTATGAGACAGAGCCGTGACATTGTATGAGGATTGGGTTAAGTGGTTGTGGTGGGGTGACCAATGAGGAGATGAGGAAATGCTGAGGAAGTGAAGGTAAGTTGAGGATGAGCCTTAAGTGGGTGTGAGGAGTGAAGTGATGGAGTTTTGTTGGCAGTGCAGAATGAGTTGGGGAGTGGGGTTGGTGATGTGGAAGATGGAATGTAGAGAATCAGTAAGTGTACTCACTTTGGCTGACCTCGTTAGGACATTGAAGTACTTCCTGCACTGGATCCAGGTGCGGGTGACGTTGCTGCTGCTGGTGACCTCTTCTGCCACCTAGAGGCAGGCCACTTCCTCCTGTCCGCCGGGTAAAACACATCCCTCCTCCTCCTCAACCCATCCAGTAGCACCTGGAGTGAGGCATCGTTGAATCTTGGAGCAGCCTTTCCCCTGTGCTCCTCCATTATGGTGTGTGGGTGTTTGCTCCAGGAGCAGCCATTGGAGGACTGCCCCTTTACATAGAGCACCTCCAGCTGACAGCCTGTGATGCGGGTGCGTAGTCCGCCCGCTGTGCAGCTTTCGGACGACAAACCCGGAAGCCACGTTAAGTGGCTCCAATTGATTCGTGATCGCGTGCGTAACTGACATTTTTTATTGGCCGGGTTACCTGCGCGCCCAATCACCGCCCCCCCCCCACTGCCATCCCGCCTCCATTCTAATATCAGGGCCATAATGTTCCCTCAGTACTGAACTGAAATGCCAGCCTAGATTATATGCTCATGTCTGTCGTGGGACATGAACCCACAATCTACTGATACTGAGGCAAGACTGCTCCCAGCTGAGTCAAGCTGGCACCTAACAAAAGGAGAACAGAACTCTGTTATGTTCTTCCTTGTAAATTGGCTCCTCTGACAAATGGAGGCTTGTGTACTTTTGCCTGTAGATGCAGATGTGAGGCTACTGACCGATGCCTACAGAGTGTTTCCTTCCTCCTAAGAGCACAAGCAAAGGACAATGGGAAAGCCATTGTACATTATGGGAAAGAATGGTAGAAAAAAGATAAAGAAAAAGCCTTACTACAATGTTCTTTAAATCCACTCCTTAAATAGCACAGTTGTGACAATCCTGGATGCCCATTTTATTTAGGTGAGTAGATGAATCAGTATTATGCTGGAGTAAAGGCTGGAAAATTGTATTTATGTCCGAATAATGTAATTTTTAACTAATTTACACATATCTGCTGGCGAACTGACAGGCATTCCCTGTACCATTCAAACATCCTGCCAGAAGATTTAATGGGGCACGAAACGTGGGAGATCTAGCAGAATGGATTTGCGCCTCCTTTTCTGATCATCAAGTCTTTTTCCAGGACGAAGTGCAAACATCGTTGAAATGCTTCACATCCTTTTACCTTATTCTCTTAATGCTGGAGGTGTCATGTGTTTTAAAGCAATCCATTCCAAAATCTTATGTCTTTTTCCTGGAGTATCATCCTCTCAGATCCATGTATCTAAATTCTTTTTAGAGTCGCTTCAGAAAATTGTTTTTTTTTATTCGTTCATGGGATCTCGCGACGCTGGCGAGGCTGGCATTTATTGCCCATCCCTAATTGCCCTTGAGAAGGTGGTGGTGAGCCGCCTTCTTGAACCGCTGCAGTCCGTGTGGTGAAGGTTCTCCCACAGTGCTGTTAGGAAGGGAGTTCCATGATTTTGACCCAGCGACGATGAAGGAACGGAGATATATTTCCAAGTCGGGATGGTATGTGACTTGGAGGGGAACGTGCAGGTGGTGTTGTTCTCATGTACCTGCTGCTCTTGTCCTTCCAGGTGGTAGAGGTCGCGGGTTTGGGAGGTGCTGTCAAATAAGCCTTGGCGAGTTGCTGCAGTGCATCCTGTGGATGGTACACACTGCAGCCAGAGTGCGCCGGTGATGAAGGGAGTGAATGTTTAGGGTGGTGGATGGGGTGCCAATCAAGCAGGCTGCTTTGTCCTGAATGGTGTCGAGCTTCTTGAGTGTTGTTGGAGCTGCACTCATCCAGGCAAGTGGAGAGTATTCCATCACACTCCTTACTTGTGCCTTGTAGATGGTAGAAAGGCTTTGGGGAGTCAGGAGGTGAGTCAGTCGCTGCAGAATACCCAGCCTCTGACCTGCGCTTGTAGCCACATTATTTATATGGCTGGTCCAGTTAAGTTTCTAGTCAATGATGACTCCCAGGATGTTGACAAATGTAAGGAATCTTACAACACCAGGTTATAGTCCAACTGTTTTACTTGAAAATCACAAGCTTTCGGAGGCTTTCTCCTTCGTCACACTCGCTCACCTGACGAAGGAGAAAGCCTCCGAAAGCTTGTGATTTTCAAATAAAACAGTTGGACTATAACCTGGTGTTGTAAGATTTCTTACATTTGTCAACCCCAGTCCATCACCGGCATCTCCACATCCCAGGATGTTGATGGTGGGGGATTCGGCGATGGTAATGCCGTTGAATGTCAAGGGGAGGTGGTTTGACTCTCTCTTGTTGGAGATGGTCATTGCCAGGCGCGAATGTTACTTGCCACTTATCAGCCCAAGCCTGGATGTTGTCCAGGTCTTGCTGCATGCGGACTCGGACTGCTTCATTATTTGAGGGGTTGCGAATGGAACTGAACACTGTGAATCATCAGCGAACATCCCCATTTCTGACCTTATGATGGAGGGAAGGTCATTGATGTAGCAGCTGAATATGTTTGGGCCTAGGACACTGCCCTGAGGAATTCCTGCAGCAATGTCCTGGGGCTGAGATGATTGGCCTCCAACAACCACTACCATCTTCCTTTGTGCTAGGAATGACTCCAGCCACTGGAGAGTTTTCCCCCTGATTCACATTGACTTTAATTTTACTAGGGGTCCTTGGTGCCACACTCGGTCAAATGCTGCCTTGATGTGAAGGGCAGTCACTCTCACCTCACCTCTGGAATTCAGCTCTTTTGTCCATGTTTGGATCAAGGCTGTAATGAGGTCTGGAGCCGAGTGGTCCTGGCGGAACCCAAACTGAGCATTGGTGAACAGGTTATTGGTGAGTAAGTGCTGCTTGATAGCACTGTCGACGACACCTTCCATCACTTTGCTGATGATTGAGAGTAGACTGATGGGGCGGTAATTGGCCGGATTGGATTTGTCCTGCTTTTTGTGGACAGGACATACCTGGGCAATTTTCCACATTGTCGGGTAGATGCCAGTGTTGTAGCTGTACTGGAACAGCTTGGCTAGAGGCGCAGCTAGTTCTGGAGCACAAGTCTTCAGCACTACAGCCGGGACGTTGTCGGGGCCCATAGCCTTTGCTGTATCCAGTGCACTCAGCCATTTCTTGATATCACGTGGAGTGAATCGAATTGGCTGAAGACTGGCTTCTGTGATGGTGGGGATATCGGGAGGAGGCCGAGATGGATCATCCACTCGGCACTTCTGGCTGAAGATGGTTTCAAACGCTTCAGAAAATTGGGTTATCCAGTATTTGCTCCAGCTCTCTCCAACATTTTTTTTTCTTTCATCCCTTGGAGCAAAATACATGGAATATATTAAAACAAAGCCTGTAAATCATTTATACATGAGTAGACCAAGTAAATGAGAAGCCTGCATGGTACTGACTGTACAATGCCACCTTGCATTGGTGTGGAGATGCCGGTGATGGACTGGGGTTGACAATTGTAAACAATTTTACAACACCAAGTTATAGTCCAGCAATTTTATTTTAAATTCACAAGCTTTCGGAGGCTTCCTCCTTCGTCATTTTTCACATCGTTCACCTGACGAAGGAGGAAGCCTCCGAAAGCTTGTGAATTTAAAATAAAATTGCTGGACTATAACTTGGTGTTGTAAAATTGTTTACCTTGCATTGGGGCAGCGGTTCAAAATGAAAAATAACTCTTTAAAAAATAACAATGAAAATGATTTGTATTTGTGCCAAAGTTTGCACTTGAACCATTTAAACAAAAATTCTACCATGTATTTACGTTTTTCACTAAGTTCACTCAGTGGAATGATGTTACTTTAACCACCGATGCCTCATCGCCAACACCATCACCTAAGGACCTTTTACAGGACCATAATGAGTCAACAAACATTGAGGCTTTCGTATTTGGAGATCTCTGTTTGTTTCACTTGTTCATAACTATGGCTGGGAATTCCCTCGGAGCTGCTCTCCGCTTCACCGCCGTAACTTTGCCGGAAGTGTGATGGAAACCCCGTCTACGCGCATAAATGGGATTTCCAACGCACTTCCAGAGAAGTTACAGTGATGAAGTGGGAGCAGCTCCAAGAAAATTCTCAGTCGATGATCTTTACATTCTTTACTTCTTTCTTTCACTCTTATTACATCTAATAACTAAACAATCCATCAAGTTATGTAAATAATTAACTTAATGATGACCACTGCCTCCGCCTCTAATAAGCCAATAATCTACGAAATAAACAAATAGTTTTCTAGTCACAGGTCAATCAACCAATATTTCTTTCTATGCTTGGAGTGTCCGTTTTTTTACCCCTTTCTCCTCCCCTTTTTTCATGTTGGTTCCATGCATCGGAACATAGGGAACAGGAGTAGGCCATTTACCCCTCAAGCTTGTTCTGTCATTCAATGAGATCATGGCTGATCTGTGACCTAACTCCATATACTCGCCTTAGCCCCATATCCCTTGATATCTTTGGTTAACAAAAATCTATCAATCTCAGATTTAAAATTAACAATTGAGCTAGCATCAACTGCCGTTTACGGAAGAGAGTTCCAAACTTCTACCACCCTTTGTGTGTAGAAATGTTTCCTAACTTCGCTCCTGAAAGTCTTGGCTCTAATTTTTAGGCTATGTCCCCTAGTCCTAGACTCCCCAACCAGTGGAAATAGTTTCTCTATCTAACCTATCAGTTCCCCTTAATATCTTGAAAACTTTGATCAAATCGCCCCTTAATCTTCCAAATTCCAGGGAATACAATCCTAGTTTGTGTAATCTCTCCTTGTAATTTAACCCTTGGAGTCCAGGTATCATTCTAGTAAATCTACACTGCACTCCCTCCAAGGCCGATATATCCTTCCTAAGGTGTGGTGCCCAGAACTGAACAGAGTAGTCCAGGTGCGGTCTAACCAGGGCTTTGTATAGCTGCAGCATAACTTCTACCCCCATGTATTCTAGTCCTCTAGATATAAATTAGCCTTTTAAGTTAATTTCTGTACCCGTCCATGACATTTTAATGATCTATGTACATGGACCTCTAAGTCTTTTTAGACCTCCACTGTTTCGAGCTTTTAACCATTTAGAAAGTACTCTGATCTATCCTTTTTAGGTCCAAAGTGAATGACCTCACACTTGCCTGCATTGAAATCCATTTGTCACAGTTTTGCCCATTCATCTATTAATATCTCTCTATAATGTTATGCTTCCATCTACACTGCTTACAATGCTGCCTATCTTTGTGTCATTGGCAAACTTGGATATGTGACTCTCTATCCCATCATCTAAGTCATTAATAAATACAGTAAATAGTTGAGGCCCCAACACAGATCCCTGTGGGACACCACTAGTGACATCCTGCCAATTTGTGTACATGCCCATTATCCCTATTCTCTGTCTCCTGCCGCTCAGCCAATTTCCTAACCAGATCAATAATTTGCCCTCAATTCCATGAGCTTCGATTTTAGCTAACAGTCTTTTATGATAGACTTTATCGAATGTCTTCTGGAAGTCCATATAAACAATATCCATTGACATTCCCCTGTCTACTCTCCAAAAAATTCAATCAGGTTCGTCAGGCATGACTTATCCTTTGCAAATCCATGCTGGCTCTCTCTGATCAGCTGAAATTTTCAAGGTGTTCAGTCCTCTATCCTTAATTATAGATTCCAGTTATTTCCCGACAACAGATGTTCGGCTAACTGGTCTATAATTCCCTTGTTTCCCTCTCTCACCTTTCTTAAATAATGGAGTGACAGGTGCAATTTTCCATTCTAAAGGAACAGTTCCTGAATCAAGAGAACTTTGGAAGATTATAGTTAGGGAATCTGTAATGTTCTCACCTACTTCCTTTAAAATCCTGGGATGGAAACCATCTGATCCTGGGGATTTGTCACTCTTTAGTGCCATTATTTTCTTCATTACTGTAAATTTGCTTACATTAATTATGTGGGTCCCTGATTCAAAATTAGTTTCCTTGGGGTGTCCAACACTGTAAATACTGATGCAAAGTCATTATTTAACATGTCCACCATTTCCTAATTTTCATTTACAATATCACCATTATCAATTTTTAAGGGGTCCACATTGCTTTTGACCATCCCCTTTTTACTAATATAATTGTAAAAAATTTTTGTGTTGATTTTGATATCCCTTGCAAGTTTCTTTTCATACTCCCTTTTTGTAGCTCTTACTATCTGTTTTGTCACCCTTTGCTGTTCTTTGTATCTCTCCCAGTTGCCAGGATCTGTGCTATTTTTTGCATTTTTGTACACTTTTTCTTTTAGTTTTATGTTGCCCCTTACCTCTTTTGTCATCCATGGCTTTTTATTGGCAAGTAGAACTGTTGTCCCTCAGGAGTATAAACTGGTTCTGTATCACGATAAATTCTTTTTTGAGCACCTCTCACTGATCTTCTGTCGTTTTACCCATTAACAGATTTTCCCAGTTTACTGTGGACAGTCTCTGTCTCATCCCGTTAAAGTCGGCCTTGTCTAAATTTAGAATCTTAATAGCTGTTACGGGTTTCTCCCTTTCAAACACAACATTGAACTTGATCATGTTATGATCGCTATTAGATAAATGTTTACGCACTGTTAAGCTGTTAACTAAATCTCGCTCATTATTCATTATTAAATCTGATATGGCCTGCCCCCTTGTTGGTTCTAGGACATATTGTTGCAAAAAGCTGTTCTGTACGCACTCAAGAAATTCGCTAACTTTCTGACATGAGCTCATCTGCTTATCCCAAACAATATGAAAGTTAAAATCCCCAATTATAGCCACTCTGCCTTTGCTACATGCTTGTCTAATCTCTGCATTTAGACTACCAGGGGGCCTATATACAGCTCCCACTACAGTCTTAAATCCTTTTCTATTTCTTAATTCTACCCATAAAGTCTCCATTGCCTGCTTACCTCTCGTTATATCCTCTCTTATCTTTGAAGTAATTTCATCCTTAATCATTAAGGCTACTCCTCCCCCTCTACAAGTTTCCCTATCTTTCCTAAAAAACCCTTGAACCTTGTATATTCAGTTTCCAGTCCTGACCGTCTTGCAGCCATGTCTCAGTGATGGCCACCATGTCGTACCCTCTAAGCTGAATTTGTGCCTGCTATTCTTTCAATTTGTTCCTTATACTCCGTGCGTTTGTATAAAGAATGCTTATTTGGGCCACACATCCTAATCTGTCCTTCTGTTGTTTTTCTCACACATTTCTTATTTAACATAGAAACATAGAAACATAGAAAATAGGAGCAAGAGTAGGCCATTCAGCCCTTCAGGCCTGCTCCGCCATTCAAAATGATCATGGCTGATCGTCTAACTCAGTACCCTGTTCCCGCTTTTTCCCCATATCCCTTGATCCCTTTAGCATTAAGAAATATATCTATCTCCTTCTTGAATACATCTAATGACTTGGCCTCCACTGCCTTCTGTAGTAGAGAATTCCACAGGTTCACCACTCCCTGAGTGAAGAAATTTCTCCTCATCTCGGTTCTAAATGGCATACCCCGTATCTTGAGACTGTGACTCCTGGTTCTGGACTCCCCAGCCATCGGGAACATCCTCCCTGCATCTAGTCTGTCTAGTCCTGTTAGAATTTTATATGTTTCGATGAGATCACCTCTCATTCTTCTAAACTCGAGTGAATATAGGCCTAGTCGACCTAATCTCTCCTCATATGTCAGTCCTGCCATCCCAGGGATCAGTCTGGTAAACCTTCGTTGCATTCCTTCCATGGCAAGGACATCCTTCCTCAGATAAGGAGACCAAAACTGCACACAATTCTCCAGATGTGGTCTCACCAAGGCCCTGTATAACTGCAGTAAGACATCCCTACTCCTGTACTCAAATCCTCTTGCAATGAACGCCAACATACCATTCACCTTCCTAACTGCTTGCTGTACCTGAATGCTCGCTTTCAGCGACTGGTGTACAAGGACACCCAGGTCTCCTTGCACCTCCCCTTTACCCAATCTATCACCATTTAGATAATAATCTGTCTTTCTGTTTTTACATCCAAAGTGGATAATCTCACATTTATCCACGTTATACAGCATCTACCATGTTCTTGCCCACTCACCCAACTTGTCTAAATCACATTGGAGCCTCTTTGCATCCTACTCACAGCTCACATTCCACCCCATCTTTGTGTCGTCTGCAAACTTGGAAATGTTACATTCAATTCCCTCATCCAAATCATTGATGTATATTGTGAATAGCTGGGGCCCAAGCACTGATCCCTGCGGTACCCCACTAGTCACTGCCTACTCTCTGTTTCCTGTCTGTCAACCAATTCTCAATCCATGCCAGTATATTCCCCCCAATCCTATGTGCTTTAATTTTGCACACTAACCTCTTGTGTGGGACCTCATCAAAAGCCTTCTGAAAATCCAAATACACCACATCCACTGGTTCTCCCCTATCTATTCTACTAGTTACATCCTCAAAAAACTCCAGTAGATTTGTTAAGCATGATTTCCCTTTCATAAACCCATGCTGACTTTGTCCAATCCCATTAATGCTTTCCAAGTGTTCTGTTATCACATCAGTTATAATAGACTCTAGCATTTTCCCCACTACTGATGTTGGGCTAACTGGTCTGTAATTCCTTGTTTTTTCTCTCCCTCCTTTTTTAAATTTCCCCTCTCCCCTTCCTCCCCCACTTTCCCTGGCTCTGTACTTGCTTAAAAACTGTTTAACCTTCAACTTCTTCCCATCATGACGAAAGGGCCATCGACCTGAAAGGTTAACTCTTTTTCTTTCTCCACAGATACTGCCTGACTTGCTGAGTATTTCCACATTTTCTGTTTTTATTTTAGATTTCCCGCATTTGATTCAGTGTTTAATTCACTCCCACTTCTCTTCCAGTAATGCCCCACCTTGAAGAAGTTCTGCTCTTCTCTCCGACAGGATTTCCGTTTGTCTCTTTTACCTTGTTCACCTTCACTGTTTCCTGTTTCCCTTCTCGTTTTTGATCAGGTTGCTACTAAAACTCGCTTCAACAGCTACATCTCTTTCCTCAGCAACTGTCTCCGGCTCCGAATTATTCCATATGGATTCCAACTTAAATTCCAACCTTCATGTTTCGGATACACTCGTGATTACAGGTATCTCCATGACATTCAGCGTTCCTCGAACCATTGCTCTCACCGCTTCCTGAGATCCCCGCTCAACGCCATTTGTAGCCACATGCTCACTCTCGAGCTCTCTCTCCAGCAGCACCCACTCACTCTATTTCAGAGTTGTCATGCTCCGTAGTTCCATTTCATCCTTCGCCTCATCCGGCTGTTTAACAAAAACCTTTTATCTTCTTTTCAAGTGTCAAGGACCGCAAGCTTCAACAATTCTTAGATATCAACGCCCCTTCTGATCCTTTTTCCCCATCACTTTTCTCTGACCCCAAGCCTCCCTCCAATCTCACCCTTTGTCGTGTTTTTACTCTCCCCTCTGTTCTTCCCCTCTCTGACCCCGAACAATTAGTCCTCAGCAAAGACCTCAGCTTCATCCCCTTATGTCCACACCTCAATTAATTTTGAGCTCGACACGATGCTGAGCTATTCTTCCAGCGCCTTCACCTCCATGCCCACTTCTTCAGCCAGGAATCATCCCCCCTCACAGCGGACCCTTTCTCCGGTCTTCAGAATTCTCGTTCCACCTGGAACCCTCCCTCTGGCCTCTTGCCCTCTCTTGACCTTTTCATTGTGAACTGCCGGCATGACATCGGCCATCTCAATTTCTCTACTCCCCTCACTCATTCTAACCACCCTCCCTCTGAACTCGCAGCACTCCGTTCTCTCAGCTCCAACCCTGACATTGTCATTAAACTTGCTGACAAGGGCGGTGCTGTTGTTGTGTGGTGAACAGACCTTTATCTTGCGGAGGCTGGATGCCAACTCTCCGACACCTTCTCCTTCCTTCCCCTGGACCATGACCCACTGTTGGACATCAAGCCATAATTTCCAAGACCGTCACTAACTTCGTGTCCTCCGGAGATCTTCCCCCCCCACGGCCTCCAACCTCATAGTCCCCCAACCCCGCACAGCCCGCTGCTACCTCTGTCCCCAAAATCCACAAACAGGTCTGCCCTGGTAGACCCATCGTTTCAACCTGTTCTTGACCCACGGAACTTATTTCTTCCTATCTTGACTCTATTTTTTTCTGCCCTTATCCAGTCTTTTCCAACCTACATTCGCGACTCTTCCAAAGTCCTTCGCCACTTTAACAGTTTCCAGTTCCCCAGCCCTAACCGTCTCCTTTTCACCATGGACGTCCAGGCCCTCTACACCTTCATCCCCCACCAGCACAGCCTGCGGGCTCTCCATTTCTTCCTTGAGCAGAGGCCTAACCAGTTCTCACCCTCCACCACCCTCCTCTGCCTGGCTGAACTTGTTTTTACGTTGAATAACTTCTCCTTTGACTCCACTAATTTCTTCCAAATAAAAGGTGTCGCTATGGGAACCCGTATGGGTCCCAGCTATGCCTGCTTTTTTGTACGATACGTGGAACATACCTTGTTCCAGTCCTACTCAGGTCCCCTCCCTTGCCTCTTTTTCTGGTAGATTGATGAGTGTATCGGTGCCATTTCCTGCTCTTGCCCCAAACTGGAAAATCTCATCAACTTTGCTTCCAATTTCCACCTTTCCCTCACCTTCACATGGTCCATCTCTGACTCTTCCCTTCCTTTCCTCGACATCTCT
The DNA here is from genome assembly GCF_035084215.1 of Heptranchias perlo. Lineage (NCBI taxonomy): Eukaryota > Metazoa > Chordata > Chondrichthyes > Hexanchiformes > Hexanchidae > Heptranchias > Heptranchias perlo. The sequence continues at coordinate 48,778,899 of NC_090329.1, forward strand.
ATTTCCATTTCTGGGGATGGGCAGTCAACCAATATCTATTATAAGCCCACCGACTCCCACAGCTACCTTGATTATACTTCCATCCACCCCGCTTCCTGTAAGGACTCTATTCCCATCTCCCAGTTGCTCCATCTCTGTCGCATCTGTTCTGACTATGCCACCTTTCACACCAGTGCTTCCGATATGTCTTCCTTTTTCCTCAGCCGAGGAGTCCCCTCCACTGTTGCTGACAGGGCCCTTGACCACGTCCATCCCATTTCCCGTATTTCTGCCCTCAACCCTTCCCCTCCCTCCCAGAAGCACGATATGGTTCCCCTTGTCCGCACCTTCCTCCCCACCAGCCTCCCCCTTCAACGTATCATCCTTCATCATTTCCGCCACCTCCGGCGCAATCCCACCACAAAATATATCTTCCCCTCCCCTCCCCTTCCCTTTCAGCATTCCGAAGGGACCGTTCCCTCTGTGACACCCTGGTCCACTCTTCCACCATCCCAACACCCGCTCTCCTTGTTTGAGTTTTTTGATGATGTAACAGAGAGGGTTGATGAGGGCAATGCGGTTGATGTGGTGTATATGGACTTTTAAAAGGCGTTTGATAAAGTGCCACATAATAGGCTTATCATCAAAGTTGAAGCCCGTGGAATAAAAGGGGCAGTGGCTGAATGGATACATAATTGGCTAAGGGACAGGAAACAGAGAGTCATGGTTTTTCAGACTGGAAGGAGGTGTACAATAGTGTTCCCCAGGGGTCGGTAATAGGACCACTGCTTTTCTTGATATATATAGTAATGACTTGGACTCGGGTGTACAGGGCACAGTTTGAAAATTTGCAGATGACACAAAACTTGGAAGTGTAGTGAACAGTGAGGAGGATAGTGATAGACTTCATAGGCAGGCTGGTGAAATGGACGGACAGGTGGCAGAAGAAATTTAATGCAGAAAAGTGCAAAGTGATACATTTTGGTGGGAAGTATGAGGAGAGGCAATATAAATTAAAGGGTCCAATTCTAAAAGGGGTGCAGGAACAGAGAGATCTGGGGGTATATGTGCACAATCTTTGAAGGTGGCAGGGCAGGTTGAGAAAGCAGTTAAAAACGGATACAGGATGCTGGGCTTTATAAATAGAGGCATAGAGTAAAAAGCAAGGAAGTAATGATGAACCTTTATAAAGCTTTGGTTCGGCCACAACTGGAGTATTGTGTCCACTTCTGGGCACTGCATTTTAGGAAGGATGTGAAGGTGCAGAAAAAATTTATTAAACTGGTTCTAGGGATGAAGGACTTCAGTTATGGGGATAAACTGGAGAAGCTGGGGTTGTTCTCCTTAGAGCAGAGAAGGTTGAGAGGAGATTTGATCGAGGTATTCAAAATCATGAAGGGTCTAGACAGAGTGGATAGAGAGAAACTGTTCCCATTGGCGGAAAGGTCAAGAACCAGAGGACATAGATTTAAAGTGATTGGCAAAAGAGCCAAAAGTGACATGAGGAAAATCTTCTTTGCACAGCGAGTGGTTAGGATCTGGAATGCACTGCCTGAAGGGGTGGTGGAGGCAGATTCAATCATGGCTTTCAAAAGGGAATTGGATAAGTACTTGAAGGGAAAAAAATTGCAGGGCTACGTGGATAGGGTGGGGGAGTGGGACTAGTTGGATTGCTCTTGCAGAGAGCCGGAATGGACTCAATGGGCCGAATGACCTCCTTCTGTGCTGTAACCATTCTATGATTCTATGATTCCTTCCCATGGCACCATCTCACGCTAGAGCATGCAATGCAACACCAGCCCTGTCACCTCCTCTCTTCTCACCGTCCAGAGCCCCAAACACTCCTTTTAGGTGAAATAGCGGTTTACTTGTACTTCTTTCAATTTAGTACACTGTATTCACTGCTCATTATGCAATCTCCTCTACACTGGGGAGACCAAACCCAGATTGTGTGATCGCTTTTAAGATTGCCTCCGTTTAGTCCGCAAACGTGACCTCGAGCTTCTGGTCGCTTGCCATTTTAATTCTCCGTCCCATTCCCACTCTGACCTCTCTGTCCTCGGCCTCCTACACTATATGAATGAAGTTCAACGGAATCTCGAGGAACAGCACCTCATCTTTCGATTAGGCACTTTACAACCTTCTGGACTCAACACTGATTTCAATAACTTCAGATCATAACCACTGCTCCTAATTTTTCGGTCAGCAGTTGCTGGTAATGGTTCTGATGCTGCCACTTACCGCTCCTCTAGACCCATCTTTTGTTTCTTTACTTCTCCCATTACCACCTTCCTTGCCTTGAACCATCATCCCTCTTGTCATTTAATCACTCCTGCCCTCCACCCTATCACAGACCGTCCCTTTTGTTCTCTCCTCACCTTTCGTTCCCCCTCCCCCCAACTTTCCCTGACTCTGTACTTGCTTAAAAACTGTTTAATCTTCAACTTCTCCCAGTTCTGACGATAGGTCATCGATCTGAAACATTAACTCTGTTCCCTTCTCCACAGATGCTGCCTGACTTGCTTAGTATTTCCTGCATTTTCTGTTTTTATTTCTTATTTCTCTCTCCTGATTTAATTACTTTATATCTTTAAGTTTTCCCTTTACCTGTAGTGCCTAAAGCATAATTTCTGGCTAAAATTCTACTCTCTTCCTTTTCATTCGCTTTAGAATTATTATTTATACTACCTTTTCCACCTGAGCCCTCCTCCCTATTTATTAGTTTAAAGTCCTTGTGGTCGCCCTATTTTTCCTTTCAGCTGGTCCCAGCCCAGTTCAGGTGGAGCCCGTCCCAATGGTACAGTTCCTTCCTGTCCCATTACTCGTGCCAGTGTCCCATGAAATGGATCCCCTCTTTCCCACACCACTCCTTCAGCCATGTGTTCACCTCCCTAATCTGCTTATCCCTACGCCAATTTGCACGTGGCTCGGGTAATAATCCAGGGATTATAACCCTTGCGGTCCTGTTTTTTAAATTTAGCTCCTAGATCCATGCAAAAGGTTATCTTTCATTTTTCAGTTGTGAAGAATTGACCTGATCCAAAACATTGACCTATGTGTTCTCACTCCTGATACTGTCTGACTTACTGTGTGTTTCCAGGTATTTTCAGTTTGTGTTACACATTTACAGAACTTGCGGTTTATTTCCACTTTGTAATTAATTTCTACAATTATTCTATAATGGAAGTGGCTTTGAAATTGTGTGCTAATTTTACACAGCATATACACTGACGACACCCAGCTCTACCTCTCCCCCACCTCTCTCGGCCCCTCCACTGAATCTGTGTTGTCAGCATCCTTGCCTGACATTCAATCCTTGATGAGCCATAATTTTCTCCAGTTGAACATTAGGAAGATCAAACCTATTTTCTTTGGTCACCGCCACAAACTCCGTACCTTCGCAACTGTCTCACTGTCTCAGGTTAAAGTCCACTGTTCGCAATGTTGGCAAACTATTTGACCCCAAGTTGAGCTGCCAACCCTACATCCTCTTTATCACAAAGACCGCCTACTTCCATCTCCATAACATCGCATATCTTTACCCCTGGCTCAACTCATCTGCTGCCGAAACCCTCATCCATTCTTTTATTACCTCCAGGCTCAACTATTGCAACATTTTCCTGGCCGGCTTCCCATAAACTTCAACTCACCTAAAGTTAAACACTGCTGCCCGTATCCTATCCTGCACCAAATCCCGCTCAACCATCACCTTATGTGCTCGTTGACCTACATTGGCTTCCAATCTGGAATGCCTCCAATTTAAATTCCTTAACCTCGTGTTCAAATCCCTTTATGGCTTCACCCTTCCTTATCACTATAACCTCCTCTAACCCTACAATTCTCCCAGTTCTTTACGTTCTTCCATCTCTAGCATCTTTTCTTACTTTTTATTTTAATTAAACGGTGATATTAATACCACACTAACCCTTAGCCTCATACTCACACATTTCCAGTGTGTATTGCAATGGATTTTCAAGTTTGCAGCAAGTTTACATCAATAATGTGCAAACAAAAATAAAAGTACAATCTGGATATTGATTTGGTGGATCATAGAACAATGTAAATGACTGGTAGTCTAATGTTCTAAGTAGTGTCCTGGGTGAAAAAGGATTAAGACATGGAGTGCATTGCCTCATAAGAGTGCTGAATATAGAAGCTTAACAAGACTTTTTGCTATCTGAATTTAGCACAGATACTTGCTACACTGATCAGCTTAGTGAAGCGTAAACTCCTTTTTATTGTCTAACGTGAATCATAGCCTATATATTGATCAATGGCTAAATCCAACAATATCTCTGTGTAAAAATATGACATGCCCTTGATACAAAGCGAACCAGAGCTATTTAAATATTTGAATGCCAAGTAGAGTTTTCTGGTTGATCTGTATTTAATTCGTTTCAAAGAATCGTTGGTGGCAAAATGTTTTGTGCACTTTTTAGAAAGGTCATTGGATATTTCCTTAGCTCTACATTCACCATGAAAAACTATGTATTTCTAGTTTTACAAGAAATAATATTCCTGAAAAGGCAGGAGCTTATGCAATTATTTTGAATTTAGTGCCATCATTAGGCCATAATATGAATGTATCAGCAATTTTTGTAGTGCAGTAATAATTCATTTTCACTAACATAGATTGCATTAATAAATTTAATTAGTTTCACAGAATCATTGGTGACAAAATGTTTTGTGTCATTTTCAGAAAGATTATTGGATATTTCCATAGCTCTACATTCACCATGAAGAACGTAGGGCCAGATTTTGCCGTGAGTGGGGATCTAGTACCTGTGTGAACAAGGCAAGCAGTTGTGCATCTCCTTTATCAATCAAATTGAACATAAGAACATAAGAAATAGGAGCAGGAGTAGGCTATACGACCTCTCGAGCCTGCTCCGCCATTCAACAAGATCATGACTGATCTTCTACCTCAACACCATTTTCCTGCACCATCCCCATATCCCTTGATGCCTTTAATATCTAGAAATCTATCGATCTCTGTTTTGAATGTAATTCTCTATTTTGAAGAATTGTTAATGAGCAGCACAAGGACTGAACCAGGAAGTTTAAGTTGGAATAGTGAATTCAGTATCAAATCAGATACAATAAACAAAATAAAGAGAGGGAGAGAAAGATTGGATTAAGAGACAGAGTCAAAAGAGACAAAAAGAAAAAGTAGGAAAACATTTTTTTATTTACATTTTTTTTGAATGTCCAATAATAATTAATACCCGAAGGAATGAGACTCCAAACTTGTGAAAGTTAATGTTCAGTGCCAGAGAGATTGTTTGGCAGTAATTAAGACTTACCACACCGTTAAAATGGTACTTGCACTGGAATAGACCAGCCCTAACTTTTTTTGTCGAGTTTAGTCCGTATCGATGAGGCAAGTACAGGAACTTCACACCATTCAACACATTTAAAGGGGGAACCAGACAGCGAGATGCCGTTTTTGCGCAGCTTTTGGAGGAGCATCGCATCTCGGATAGCAACTACCGAATTTCCGCGTTTAACTGTGCATGTGCGGTCGCTGGAAGTTACTGTCCGATTTGCACACTAATAACAGTGAGCGCTGTTAGCCTCACTGCTATTTTTACAGCAAAATCCAGTCTGTATGTATCTCTAGTGTTATAAAAAATAATATTCCTGAAAAGTCAGGAGCTTGTGCAATTATTTTGGATTTAGTGCCATTATTAGGCCATGATATAAATGTATCAGCAATGTTTGTAGTGTAGTAATAATTCATTTTCACCAACATAGATTACACTTTAAAGAAACATTCACTTAAGTCTATATGACATTCCATAATATTTTATTTTGTCACAATATCTCTTCTATACTTTCTCATTTTCATTGGACCAGTCGATTCAGATATTTAATTTTAATCCATCAAACATCTTTCAAACTTTCTATTGATTTTCCAATAAATGGTATGTCAGGAGTACATTTCTAGCTGTCTTAATCTTTGAGGTAGTGTTAATTCATTCCATTCCGTGTGAGAGCACATATTAAACCGCACCACTGGGATCTCAAACTGCAGGTATTTTTTTTATTGATTGAGAAGCAGAAATAAACAAGTAAATGGAGAAGAGTGTCCTCTACCTTTCAGTTAATTTAATGTTAGCATTGTCATCTTTGCTGTACCGAAAATACTAATGGCAATGGAAATTTAATACTACTAGGCATTTTGACATCAGCATTACCACTTCTCCTATCCAGACAAAAAGGACTAGATAGGCTCTGAGCACAGCTATAATTTTAGAGTATAAACCTTAGCAAAGCCAGAATCAGAAATATAGTAGCTTAAATCCAGTATCTGAAAGAATGAATTTTAATCTTTAATTAGTTTAGTCCAGCATATTTTATATGGTACATACAATCTGCTGATTGAACCTAAATTGTTCATTATGAGAGAAAGTGTTTTGTAGTCCTAAATGGCATTCCATCTTTATCAACCAGCTTGATTGGTTGTTGAAGCAACATTGGCCCCATAGACATACTTTTTGCATTGTAATAACAATCCAACCTGTAACACCACAAGGATCATTTATGCAGTTTCGCACTGGTAGCAAAGTGCAAATAGTTCCACATAATGTGCACTTCAATTTTTTGTTTAAATGTCATGCAGTCTGTGATATTAAAAGAAGAATACAAGTGTCTATTCAGTATCCAGTAGGTTAACCTCCATGCCAGCCTGAATGACATGAAACAGTCTGTGGGGGGAATTTCAACTCTTCCCCGCTTGGACTGGGCGAGCAGTTACAATGGAGCGGCTTCATTCCTGATTTACAATTTCAGCTAGGGTTGCCAACCCTCCAGAATTGTCCTGGAGTCTCCAGGAATTAAAGATTAATCTCTAGGGCACTGCTTCCATTAAAAAAAATTAATCATTTATTAGTTATAAAAGTATTGGAGATGGGAAAAAAGGCTGTTTGACTGACAGTCAAGAAGTATCCAATCGGGTAAAGGGGAGTCTGTTTGATTTCCAATTGGCGTGGGAAGGCAATGTGCCATAAGGACGGTTGTGTCAGACGACCAATGGTGGGAGCGAGGAGGTTGGAAGCAAGAGGGTCATGTGACAATACCTCCAAGAATACGTCCAACCAGAGTTGGCAAACTCTAATTTTAGTGCTGTTGGTTTTGGTAGCAGATGAGGTGCCCACAAAGCAATTCAGGGTCACCCCCGCGCTGGGATCTCTGCCCACCGGCGAGACCCTGCCGAACATTCTCGCCGTGACTTACCTGCATGCAGGTGAACCATTTCTTAATGCCAGCGGGCAGCCTCCAGGCAGTCCAAACTTCTTCCCCTGCCCGCCAACCAGCAGACTCTTTTCACCTGTCTCGGGTGGGCAGCTGATCGGTGGCTTGTAGCTAAGGCCTGGGAGTTAAAATACTCGAGCCCGAAATTTCTAACAGTGTCTGTGCTTCGCACTCTCCCCGCCCCCACCCACCCCCCTCCATCGGCAGGGTCTTGCAGATGGGCAGAGAGCCCAGGGTAGGGACGGCCCTGAATCTCCTTGTGGGGCCTGGTGAAGTAATTCTGAGTCCAGTGGTATTGTATGTTATCTGGAATGTGCATGGAGTAAAGCATAAGAACATAAGAAATAGGAGCAGGAGTAGGCCAATCGGCCCCCCGAGCCTGCTCCACCATTCAATAAGATCATGGCTGATCTGATCCTAACCTCAAATCTAAATTCATGTCCAATTTCCTGCCCGCTCCCCGTAACCCCTAATTCCCTTTACTTCTAGGAATCTGTCTATTTCTGTTTTAAATTTATTCAATGATGTAGCTTCCACAGCTTCCTGGGGCAGCAAATTCCACAGACCTACTACCCTCTGAGTGAAGAAGTTTCTCCTCATCTCAGTTTTGAAAGAGCAGCCCCTTATTCTAAGATTATGCCCCCTAGCTCTAGTTTCACCCATCCTTGGGAACATCCTTACTGCATCCACCCGATCAAGCCCCTTCACAATCTTATATGTTTCAATAAGATCGCCTCTCATTCTTCTGAACTCCAATGAGTAGAGTCCCAATCTACTCAACCTCTCCTCATATGTCCGCCCCCTCATCCCCGGGATTAGCCGAGTGAACCTTCTTTGTACTGCCTCGAGAGCAAGTATGTCTTTTCTTAAGTATGGAGACCAAAACTGTATGCAGTATTCCAGGTGCGGTCTCACCAATACCTTATATAACTAAAGCAGATGGCTGCTAGTCCAGAGACAAAGCGAATGTACTCTGGGTGGGGGAATTCAATGTCCACCACCAAGAGTGGCTCGGTAGCAGCACCACTGACCGAGCTGGCCGAGTCCTGAAGGACATAGTTGCCAGACTGGGCTTGCGGGAGGTGATGAGAGAAATAACACAAGGGAAAATCCTACTTGACCTTATCCTCACCAATCTACCTGTCACAGATGCATCTGTCCATGACAATATTGGTAGGAGTGACCACCGCACAACCCTTGTGGAGACGAAGTCCTGTCTTCACGCTGAGGGCACCGTCCATCGTGTCGTGTGGCACCAACACCGTGCTAAATGGGATAGATTCAGAACAGATCTAGCAGCTCAAAACTTTGCATCCATGAGGCGCTGTGGGCCATCAGCAGCAGCAGAATTGTATTCCATCACAATCTGTAACCTCATGGCCCGGCATATCCCTCACTTTACCATTACCAACAAGCCAAGGGATCAACCCTGGTTCAATGAGGAGTGTAGAAGAGCATGCCAGAAGCAGCACCAGCTGTACCTAAAAATGAGGTGCCAACCTGGTGAAGCTACAACACAGGACTACATGCATCCTAAACATAGAAACATAGAAAATTTATGGCACAGAAGAAGGCCATTCGGCCCATCATGTCTTTGCTGGGAGCACAGCGGAAGCAGCATGCTATAGACAGAGCTAAGCGATCCCACAACCAACTGAGCAGATCAAAGCTGCATTCACCACTACATCCGAGGACAAGCAACATCACCAGCCTCATCAGGCACGGCGTCCACCTCCGCCATGTAGAGTTCCACAACACAGTGCTGCGACATAGGCAACAGCACAAGAGCACGGAGGGCAACAACAGAGAGAGCGACAGTGCAGGGGGCAGTACCTTTGCAACAGGGTCTACAGACCGTGGCTCAGCTTCCTGGACCTCTCTGAGGAGCAGTGCATACGGAGGTTCAGAGTCAGTCTCTAGGTAGTCGCAGCCATCTGTAGCCTCCTTCATGCCAAGCTACTCCCGGCTGGGCCGGGCAGCATCTCCTTACCTGTCGCTGTCAAAGTCACCACTGCCCTCAACTTCTTCGCCTTTGGATCATTCTAGAATGTCACCGGGGACATTGCCAGGATCTCTCAGTCATCTACACACAAGTACATAAGGCAGGTCACTGATGGCTTGTTTTGCAGGGCCTCGCACTACATCAACTTCCCCATGGACGACCTCAGCCAGACGGAGAGGTCAGTGGGATTCCATGCTGTGGCTGGCTTCCCACGGGTGCAGGGTGTAATCGATTGCACCCATATAGCAATACTAGCACCTTCACATGAGCCAGGACTGTTCATCAACAGGAAGGGCTATCACTCCATCAACACTCAGCTCATCTGTGACCACCGCAAGAGATTCCTTCACGTGTGCACCAGATACCCTGGCAACTGCCACGATCCCTTCATCCTCCGGGAATCCAACATCCCGCCCCTCTTCCATGCACCGAACACCCGTAAGGACTGGCTCCTCGGGGACAAGGGACACCCCCTGCACACGTGGCTCATGACACCTCTGAGGAACCCCATCACCGAACAACAGCGTCGTTATAACGACAGCCACATTGTTACCAGGTGTACAATTGAGCATGCTGTAGGGCTGCTCAAGATGCACTTCAGGTGCCTTGATCATTCTGGGGGAGCGCTTCAATATGCACCAGACAGAGTGGGACGCATTATAGTCGTCTGTTGTGCCCTGTACAACAGGGCACATCAGAGAGGGGTGCCGCTGCAGGAGGCCATATCCACATCTGCCACCCACATTGAGGAGGAGGAGGAGGAGGGGGAGGGGAGGGGGAGGAGGAGGAGGGCAGAACAGCGGCTCACCTGGCTGCTCATGAGGTAATGGAGTCACTGATATGTGAACGGTTCTCCTAACATCAGACAGTGTGAAGAGTCCAGTTCTCACACCACTTGGATAGAGCAGCGCCCACACCAGCCCACCCCCCACCCTGATCAAAACAGTCCTGTAACTACACATACACCCACTGTAGAGTGACCCAATGGGTGGCATCAAATGTGGGTGTTCATGGTGAACCTCATGAAAGGGCCTTATTACACAAGCCAGTCAAGCATGGCCAAGACATGGCAGCAGTGGTGACAATAATAATATTTAATGTGAGTTTAACAAAAAGCAAATATAAATAAAAAACATGACCAACCGTCAAACCCCCTTGTGCATCCCCTTTGTGCTCACAAAACCTTCGCCTTTCACTTCCGACTACTTCTACATGGTGCATCCCCTGTGGCTGCAGCAGAGGTAGTGACAGGTTGCTCTTGTTCATGCCCTGACCGATTAGCTGCTTTGGGCCTATGCCCTCTGCGTTTTGGTGCCCATGAGGGCCCCTCCAAAGACTGCTCCACCTGCACCTGTGTAGGAGCAGATTAGGCCACCTGGAGAGGAGGCAGCATTGTGGATACAGGTTGAGAGGAGGACAACGGGTGAGACATGGGAGCGCTTTGAGTGGCGTCCCCACTTCCATGTCCCCTTTCACAATCATCCCTCTCCTGGGCCAGGCCCACATCATTCCTACCACTCTGCTGGACAACAGTGTGGTGGACATATGTGATGCCTTGTAAGGCCAGTGCTAGTGTATCTGCCTGCCTGTTTAAGGCGGCAGAATGTTGTTCGCCCTGAGCCCAAACGGCCATTGTCAGGGCCTGAATGGACTTATTTTTGAGACGTGCTTGAAGCTCCATGGAGGCTAGCCCTCCCTCCATCGCAGACATTCCCGCACTTACCCGCGACACTATCTCAGAGATGCCCTCACGTCCCTGAGACACTATCTCAGAGATTCCCTCCTGTACCTGTGCCACCATTCCACTTATGCAGGAGTTGGACTCCTCCATCCTTTGTGTGATTGTGGAGAGTGCGCGTGGCACCTGTTCCAGCACCTCGCAAATGTGCTGCTGTCCCTCGATCATTCTCCTTTTAAAGGATGGCCCCCAGGGTTCAGCATCTGCGTCCAGCTGAGCAGAGCCTGGAGATGAGTGCTCCCACCGATGCGGACTCTCCACAGCTGCCCCTGCCACCAGTGTCTGCTCGTGCTCACGTGTGTGTGGTGAATCACCATGTGCGACCCCTTCTAACTGAGGACTGGGACCCACCGAGGTGTGTGTATTTACGCTGGTGGATTGCTCGCTCAGATGTGACGATGCACTTTCAGAGACCGGCAGGTCCTCTGAAGAATCGCCCTCTGCCGTCACAGCGGTCGCTGAAGGCCCTGTAAGAGAACAGAAGCCAATATTAAGCATCATCACAGATGTGTCATGTTGCGATGAGCATACTGAGGTGCTGAAGATGGCAAGGCATGTTAACATCAGTTCATATTGTGTGTGCTGAATGTTAAAGTTGTGTCACCCGACGGGTGCCAGTCTCAGCGTCCCCAATGGACTCAAGGCACTCGAGGGTGCGGCTCAGCTCCAGTGCCTCCTGCACCGTGCCTCCAGTCCTTGCCCTCTCCCGTGCATTCTGAGCTCTCTTCTATAAGGGGAGAAAGTACAGACGCGTGAGTGAATGATGATGACGTGGCCAACCGATAAATGCATTGGTTTGGGTGCAGCTGACCATGAAAGAAATGCATCAGAGGGTGAGTATGAGACAGAGCCACCACATTGAATGAGGATTGGGTTGAGTGGTAGTGGTGGGGTGAGTAATGGGGAGGTGAGGAAGTGCTGAGGAAGTGCAGGTAAGTTGAGGATGAGCCTTAAGTGGGTGTGAGGAGTGATGTGATAGAGTAGTGTTGGCAGTGCAGAATGAGTTTGGGGGTGGGGGCGGTGATGTGGAAGACGGAATGTGGGAGAATGAGTAAGTGTACTCACTTTGACTGACCTAGTTAGGTCATTGACGTGCTTCCTGCACTGGATCCAGGTGCGGGAGGTGTTGCTACTGCTGGTGACCTCCTCTGCCTCCTCGAGCCGGGCCTTCTTGTTAGCAGAGGCAGGCCACTTCCTCCCTCCTCCTCCTCCTCACCCCATCCAGTAGCACCTGGTGTGAGGCGTCACTAAATCTAGGAGCAGCCTTGCCCCTGTGCTGCTCCATTGTGCTGTTTGGGTATTTGCTCCAGGAGCAGCCATTGGAGGACTGCCCCTTGAAATAGAGCTCCTCCAGCTGACAGCCTGTGATGCGGGTGAGCAGTCCGCCCAATGCACAGCTTTCGGACGGCAAACCTGGAAGCCACGTTATTTGGCTCCAATTGATCCGCGATCGCGTGGGGAACAGACAGATTTTATTGAGCAGGTTACCCACCGCCCAATGGCCCTCCTGCTGCCATCCCACCTCCCCGCTAATATCGGGGCCAGAGTGTCTCATTACTCAAGGGTGAATTGTCTGCACAAGGTTACGAAATGCCTGTTGATGCTAACATCAGAGAACAGAAGGCCTTATTCAGCTGAAAAGTCTGTATAATGCTTTTCTTACAGTAGGTTAAGAAAATATGTAAACGTAAATAAAAAATGATAGACGAGGAGTATATGACAATGTGCGGTTGCCATGACTGAATCCAATAGAATATTCAGAAGAATGAAGAGACCAACAGAACATAAAGCCAAGAACACGATACTATAACAATAAATATGGAGTCCTGTTTTACTTCCTGTACTTGCACAAAGGGATAGTGAAAACAATTGAGAGAAGAGCAACGAAAGTGGATCCAGCTTTTGAATGATACATTGAGACACAGGGTCTAAGTTTCTAAAATAAGTTGATATGCTGTTTTTGTACGTGATCTGAACAGCAGAACCAGGATATATAAGCTAAGAATTAAATAAACATGATTAATGGAGTAACTCCTCTCAGTATGAGACAGATCACAGTTGCTATGGCATTACAGAACCCATTGCCATTTCTGACAGCACTGATGTGATGCCTTTGCAGCAACAAATCTACTGGAGAGCAGGAAACATCTTCTGCAGTCAATTAATATTATTCACCCAGGGAAGAGAGTACATAATTTGATGGCAAGCAGCAGAATCACCTGTTGCCTATTGTTGGAGTTCTCCAGAAGCAATGCCCAAAGGTACCTCAAACTTTCAGGAGGATTCTACACTGAAGAGAGAACGTCAGCAAGTTCTGGCCATGGTAAACCACCTCTAGTATCCTAAAACTTGCAGAGTAGGCCTTGGATAATCTCAATGCTAGTGCATGGTTTGAGGACACCCAGATGCACGCTGAAGTATTTAACAATATAACAAGTGGATTGTGCAAAACTGGCTGAGCAAATGGTCTCTCTTGTGAACATGCTTGCTGCACAGATGTGAAACCGGAGCTCTCTTCCTCCATGTTTTGCTGGAATATAACCATTCAGGTTCCCTAGATACATCTGACTGTCTTTCTGTATGGAGTGTGGGTCCAATATCTGTTTCACCTGAGGTTGATGTGACTCTATTCATGCCTCCTTGAAGAGCAATCTTCAATAGATGGTTCCTCAAAAAGCCCAGCAACCATCTTTTTGGGTTTCTTTTTAAGCTTCAAGTACATATATCTTACCCTTAGAATGGTGCAGGGATGGTACAGTTGGATTAGCATGGTTTATCCTTGCACAGAATTTTGCACAGATATGAACAACTTTTTTAATAGACATTACACTAAGATATAAATTAAGGTTTTGTACATGTAACCGGTTCTGTTCAACAAAATACCTGAAATTAAAGCAGATTTAAGGACAGTTTAACAAATGATTGATTTTACATTGAACAATTACATTTTGATTACCTGTAACATTTTTCTAGTTGTCAAATGAATGTTGTCTATTATTTTCACTTAAAAACCCAGTGTCTTCTTTTCCTCCTCCAAGCCAGTCTTGGAAACCCAGTTCATATTTAGGTTCATAGTTAGTATGGTGGCTCATCTCTGAAATGTTCAATTTGATATGGCTGACCTCTCTCCCTGGGGTCCTGATGATATTGTGAGGGAAGGTCTCCCCGATCTCTATTTTATGGCAAAATTGTGAACAAATCTTTCTGCACAAATTTACAATAAATAGCTAATAGTTGAAATATTGCTCCTATAATGTTTGTATAAAGGATGCCCTGTTTGGTGCCTGTTTTGAAAATGCAATTATTTCCTCCATATGGATGATGCACAGGTACGCATTCAATAGGGTAATGTGATGTTAAAAACATCCTCACCAGTCCTTTACATTAATATAATGTGGCCATTCTTTCTTATTCATACATTGTGCATGATAATAAAAAATCTAACTCTCCCTCCCCATATTAAATCAAGGCCTGGTCTAAGTGTAACTAATAAAATCTAGATAAGCAGGTATCCAGGTAATGATTTGGGAATCACTGACTGCATGAAATTAATTGGATCTAGTTGCCAATAATTGACTTCATTATTATCTGTTTATGCAAGGGCATTAAAATGTTGTTACTTTGCTAACCTATGCTTTTAAATACAAACCAAGCATTTTAAACTACCACCCAGCTGCATTGTTATGCCTAGGCAGACATCTGCATGGAGTTAGGTGGGCATAATTAAGTTGAGACAATCATAAAAATTAAAAAGGAAAAAAACAGTGATATTAGGATCATAAATAATTTGGATAATTAAGTGTCAGTTTTAAAGCATTTTCATGCTTTGCATCTTTTCAACAATATATGGTTTCTGCAGTTGAAAATACTATAAAACTCCAGTGGACAGTTTTAACATCTATTTCAAGACAATGCTAGCTCTTATGTCAATCAATGTATAAAATTTATCATAAAAATGCATTACAAAGGCAACCACTGTCAACAGTGACACAGTTAATAGCAGCAAAACGGACACGATTAACTTCATTATTGGGCCTCACTGTTTTCCAGTTGTAATGGCCCATAAACAGTCTACATTTTTCCAAGGTAAGACCTTTAACAAACTTATTTCAAATATGCTCAAGCATTTGTACAAAAAATAACTTTGAACTTTTTTTTGGCTGAGATGTATCACTCTATTTCAGTCTACTTAAGATTCTTTCTCACACAAGGTCTTAGGCTTCTTCATGAATCTTGCTCTGGAACTGGGAAACAGCTGCTCTCAAAGCAAATGCATGTTGTGCTGGGGAATGGCTACAGGCAGGATCAAATTGAAGAGCCTTGGTCCTTAAAGCAGCATTAAACAGCTGCATGACTGGCTGTGCTTTATTGTAATCCAACCTAATGAACAACATAAAGTGTACTATAGTTTCATGGTAGTCAGTCTCAGGCTTCTAGCATGTGAATGCATTAGGGACAGACACGTGACATAAAAAGGAAATCTATGAATATGATTAGCTTGGAGGGACACCAAGATTTATAATCTATAGGTCATAGCTTTAAAACTGAAACGTGATTGGGAATTTTAACTCCCATGCAGTAGTCTGGTGGAACATGCCGGCCTGCTGAGAGGATGTGTCCATTTTAACAGCCTTGGCCTCATTGACATACATGTGGTGAGCTGCCTGCCTGAAATGGGCTTCCAGAGGCAAATGCCAAGGTTCTGGCCAGTGAATATCGGGAGGCCCAGGAACAGCACTCAGGCAAGTCGTGAGTGGGGGGTGGGGGGAGTGCTCAGGAGGGTTTCACAAACGCATCACATGCAAAGCCATGAACATAGTACTTGATGCTGCATAAGCTAAAAAGAAATTAGTCAGCTTACTTAGTGATTCTGATTTAAAAGTCTGTGAAGCAGGAAGACTATTATTCCCTTAAAAGCTGATGTCGCTGGCTAAATATAGCTTTCTGTCTCACTTAACCAGATAGGATGCATAGATAGCTTAAGTGAATAATGATTAGGCTAGTTGGTTGCTCCAACCCATCAGTCAGAAATGTATTTAGTGTAGTGTTGCTTTGGGGCATTTGAACACCTTGCAATTTTCATAGATGTCATGGTTGATTGAATATTACATATAAACTGAGTATCTCTGGAACGTAGAACAGTCACAGATCAGATAATCTCCAACCATTGTTAATTCATAACAGAGCAAATAAATAATGAAAGCATGTTTTACTATACCCTGACTTTGTATTGGCCTCTGTGAGCCTTTTAATGAAGCCATTTACTTTCATTAATCTAAAGATACAGAAATTTGACCAAATTATATACAGTAGATATTAACTTATTGGTTTCCAGTGCTATTATCATTTATGTGTAGTCGATAAAATTCTGCATTTACAAGGGATTTTATGAATCAATTATGTATGAAATAGATGTAGGCTAATAAAGACCATAACATGAAAAAAATCAGCAGAATATAAACTAGGAGCAAGAATCATATATAAATTTAAAGCAGCAAAAATGTAGTGTTCTATAGAGAGCTTTAAAACATTCACAATGGTCCAAAGTAGGGTTTGATAAGCTCTAAAATCACAGCATTAGAAGTTGAAACAAATGCGATGTTCAGTTGCAATCAGGGATGTGTTTTTTTTTCATCTCATTCCTGAATTAAGTCTTCCTTTACTTTTGGGATAAACTACATGCCTCACTTCTCGCCATCATGTATTATCCACAAGCTTCATCAATACTTTCTCAGGCCTTCAAACTAGCAAATGAAATTCCATTACTAGCATCTTATGAGAAAAAATAAGACAACACAGAAACTATTTTTAAGAGTCTGACAATATGGAAAGCATAGTTTGTTTATTTAGTTCAAAACCCATAATATTTTGTATGATGTAAACTTCTATGGCCATTTTTGCAATCTGCTGAAGTAGAACAGGGAATGGCATAAAGCTATCCAAAAGTGGGCTGGCCCTTTTGTCAAAATTGCAGCTGCGCACACCCAGAGTGTGAGGACACTCGAGCCAGTAGCCTGGGGGCAGACCTCCCAAAATGTTGCAATGTAAGCTCTGACCCTTCATTTTCCTAGGCTCCTTGCATATGGTAAACATGCACAGTGGGTCAAGCTTACAAGTTGATTGGCTGCCAATCACATTTAAAAGAATGATACTTCACCTTAAAGTGAAGACACATTTTTTAGACCTAACCGCCATTTGCTGTCTGGAAGAATGGATGCAACACAGCCATTTACACCATTTTTCTGGGGTTCCCGTTAAAGTTGCAGGAGATCGAGAGAACCCCGCAGAAATTCAGGGCCTTGATGTTTGTTATCTTTCCCTTTCCAATCCGTTAATCAGAAAGGGGCTGGGCATAGGACGTTATGCCTGATTCTTCTAGATTGATCTCGTGAAGTGACTCAGCCAACGCCAGTGGGAATGCAAATAAGTTGACTCTGTGATTTATGACAGGTTCAGTGCTGGAGTAGATCAACAGGCATAAATCCCAGGTCAGCAGCTCAAAATCAGGCCAAATAGCCACATAAAAATCAAGGCCTTAGGCGGAAACTTTCAACTGCTGGCCGCCCATTTCTCGCCTGAGGAAAAGGCGACCAGCAGTTGAAAATCTGGTGGAGATTTGTGCACCCATTTGCCTGAATCATCAGTGAGGCAGGCCTTTAAATGAGCTCCCAGCACTCCTGGCCACATGTTGTAAAACCCCAATTGCAAACTTTCAAGGAGAAATGGGCAAAACATGTGCAGTGTAAGTCAGTCCCATTTCTCCTGGCAGTTGACAGGCTTAACCTACGGTGCTTAAAGGGACCGTTGAATGCCTCTCCCAAAAGGTAAGTTTTTTTTTAAGTGCTCCTTTGGGCCCTATGAAAATCTTCTGGCCCACTGTCGACCTGTTCTCAGCGGCCTTACCTGTCAGCCGGCTATGTGCAGTAGCCAGACAATTTACCAGCTCAAGCTGCAGCCTGGTGCCTGTTTGGCACCTGCAGGTCACTAAGAAAATGTAATTGAGGCCTCAACCTGAAAGTGGTTCAGGCCTCCTGATTGCTGCTTTGGACAGGTGAACCATCGATATCACGCCCATTCTGCGACCAACCCAAATGTTTCCCCTAATGTGTCTCTCAAAGAAATTTAGAGTTTGAACTCATTGGGTTTGCCAGAGCCATCACTGCCAGTTAAAAATCAGCAGCTAGGAAGTTACAAATCCCATCATCTATGCCTACAATGCCCACTTTTATGATTGACAGCAACAATAGCCATTCACATAGCATAACAAAACAACTGTTAGTCCTCTGCTGCTGTGTACCAATGAAAAATTACTGTAGAATGAAAATCCCAAGGGAAATTATTTTTAGGTACAGAGAAAGTAATTCAAATTTGATGTATTTGGCCAAAATTCTGTGCGTGTGCTCCCCCAGCATAAGTGCCATGGGAATCTACAATCCTGACACCACAATGTATTCAGATTCTGGGGGAGGTTCCCTCATTTACATGAAACTGGCAGGTACCCATGCCAATATGGGTGTATCTTGGATGCCCACCAGAACAAGAAAGGGTAATGCTGTGCTGGACAGCTGCTCATTCTTCTGTTGGTAGCCCCAGCCCCGTTGGTAATTTTAAAAGGGTACCCACTATTCAAGAAAGGGGGGAGAGAGAAAACAGGGAGTTATAGGCCAGTTAGCCTGACATCAGTAGTAGGGAAAATGCTGGAATGTATCATTAAGGACGTGGTAACAAGGCACTTAGAAAATCATCATGTGATCAGGCCGAGTCAACATGGCTTTATGAAAGGGAAATCATGTTTGACAAATCTATTAGAGTTTTTTGAGGGTGTAACTAGCAGGGTAGATAAAGAGGAACCAGTGGATGTAGTATATTTGGATTTTCTAAAGGCATTCGATAAGGTGCCACATAAGAGATTATTGCACAAGATTAGGGCTCATGGGATTGGGGATAACATATTAGCATGGATTGAGGATTGGTTAACAGACAGAAAACAGAGAGTAGGGATAAACGGGTCATTTTCAGGTTAGCAGGTTGTAACTAGTGGGGTGCCGCAGGGATCAGTGCTTGGGCCTCAGTTATTTACAATTAATATTAATGACTTAGATGAAGGGACCGAATGTAATGTATCCAAGTTTACTAACAATACAAAGCTAGGTGGGAAAATAAGATCTGAGAACGACACAAAGAGTCTGCAAAGGGATATCGACAGGTTAAGTGAGTGGACAAGAAGGTGGCAGATGGAGTATAATGTGGGGAAATGTGAGGTTATTCACTTTGGTAGGAAAAATAGAAAAACGGAGTATTTTTTTAAATGGTGAGAAACTATCAAATATTGGTGTTCAGAGGGATTTGGGTGTCCTTGTTCACGAAACACAGAAAGTTAACATGCAGGTACAACAAACAATAAGTAAGGCAAATGGTATGCTGGCCTTTATTGCAAGGGGGTTGGAGTACAAGAGTAGGGAAGTCTTGTTGCAATTGTACAGGGCTTTGGTGAGACCACACCTGGAGTACTGTGTACAGTTTTGGCCTCCTTACCTAAGGAAGGATATACTTGCCTTAGAGGCGGTGCAACGAAGATTCACTAGATTGACTCCTGGGATAAGTGGGGAAAGATTGAGTAGAATGGCCCTATACTCTTTGGGGTTTAGAAACAATGAGAGGTGATCTCATTGAAATATATATGATTCTAAGAAGGCTTGACAGGGTAGATGCTGAGAGATTGTTTCCCTTGGCTAGAGAGTCTAGAACTAGGGGGCATAATCTCAGGATAAGGGGTCAGACTTTGATTACAGAGTGAGGACTTTCAGCTGGGAATTTGGTGAGTGTGGGAATTAGGTTCAGTGGGGGAAGGAAGTGTTAAGTGATTTAAAGCAAGGGGCTAAAAACTAATCTATCAACATTTAAAACTTAAATTTAAAAAATACATAAAATAAAAAAAGACTAAGTAATTGCTAATTATTTCAAAATCAAGCTAAATCCATTTACTAACTACAATGTAGATCTCAAGTGATTCTATTCTTCCTAGAAATAAACTACCAATAATAAATAAATAAATAAATAAATAGTAACTGGAAATCAACATACAGGCTATGTGTCGGGATTACAATATGTGGGAGTTTGAGGACAGTGAGACTGTCCCAGATTGCCACGTCTACAGTAAATGTCTTTGCCTTAGGACATTCCGGCTCAGAGTCTTTGAGCTGGAGTGCGAGTTAGAGGCACTCCAACACATAAGGAAAAGGAGGAATATCTAGATAGTTTTCTCCAGAGTACAGTCACACCTCAGAGGAAAGTACAGGTGTAGGAAGGGGAGAGTGTGACTGTTAGTCAGCAGGGTAGTGGGAACCTTGGAGAGGTAGAGAAGGAGGTCCTGCAGTCACTGGTCATATCCAACAGGTATGAGGTACTTGATACCTGTGAGGATAAGGATGAAGGCTGCAGGGAGGATGCCCAGAATGCTAACCATCGTGCCTTGGAGTATGAGGCAGTCCAAGGGGGGAGGATCAGAATAGAAAGGTTGTAGTCATAGGGGGTTCTATAATCAGGGGGTTAAATAGTATCTTCTGCAGTCATGACCAAGAGTCCAGGAGGGTGTGTTGCCTACCTGGTGCAAGGGTAAAAGACATGTCAGAGCAACTGGAGAGGAACTTAGAAAGGTTGGGGAAGGATCCAGTTGTCATGGTCCATGTTGACACCAATGACAAAAGGAAGAACAAGGATGAGATCCTGCGCAGGAATATCAGAAACTAGGAACTAAATTAAAAAGCAGGACCTCATCGGTGGTAATCTCAGGATTACTACCTGAGCCAGCAGTGGGAAACATTTAAAACACTGATCAATAGAGTCCAGAAGAAATATGTCCCACAAAAAAGCAAGAACAAACTAGTCAGTAATAACACACTATGGATGAATAAAGAAATAAGGGCAAAATTGAAACTAAAAGAAAAGGCAAATATTGTACAAAGTATATAGACAACAAATGTAAGGAATCTTACAACACCAGGTTATTCAATCATCTGACGAAGGAGATAATCTCCGAAAGCTTGTGATTTTAAAATAAATTTGTTGGACTATAACCTGGTGTTGTAAGATTCCTTACATTTGTCCACCCCAGTCCATCACCGGCATCTCCACATTATAGACAACAAAGGAGAGGATGAGGGATTAATTGGCAGAGGGACAGGCAGATCAGAAAGATGAATGTGTGGCTGAAAGAGTGGTGTGGGAAGGAGGGGTTCCATTTCACTGGCACCAGTACAGGGACAGGAAGGAGCTGTACTCTGGGACGGGCTCCTCCTGAATTGGAATAGGACCAGAATCCTAGCGGAAAGAATAAATAGGGCGGTGAATAAGGCTTTAAACTAGCAAGGTGGGGAGGGATCTGATCGTAATAACAAAAACTTAAAGATAAAAGCACAGGAGATGACTGTAAACGTCAGACCAGGGTAAGGAATGAAGATATTGAGGAATTTGTAGTACAAAAAATGACAGGATCCCCTTAATTCATTCGGGTTCTACTGGAACGAAACAAAACCAACTTCTGAGTAGAGCATCTTGCGTGAAGTTGACACCATAAAAATTAACGGGAAAACATCCATACAATGATTAAAGTGTGCCTCAAGGAACATCTGAAAAGTAGTCTGTTTAATGTTAGCGGAAAAAAAATCACTTCAATTTATAACATATGAAGCTGCATGATTTATATTCCAAGTTTAATTTCCAAATCCCGGAATGGGACCAAAGCCCTAGGAAAGGATAAATAGGGCACTGCATAAAGCTTTAAACTAGCAAGATGGGGAAGGGATCTGGTAGCAATAACAAAAGTTTAAAGATAAAAGAAACAGAAAATGAGTGTAAAGGTCAGACCTGGGTAAGGAATAAAGATATTGAGGATTTTTAAACTAGCAAGATAACATAAACGGTCAAGGAACAAATACAGTTATAAAACAGAAGTATAAAGGGACTGTTAAAAATAAAGTAAAGTAAAAAATAAAGTAAAAGGAACAACTGTTAAAGATGAATTAAGCTGCCTGTACAGCAACCAAAATAAAATGTAAGGAATCTTACAACACCAGGTTATAGTCCAACAGTTTTATTTGAAAATCACAAGCTTTCGGAGGCTTGTGATTTTCAGTAGTCCTGTATGTAATGTCTCTCTGTCTGAACACTATTCGACTCCTTTGATTGCCTTGACAACGGGCAGTTGGAAGGATTATCTGTAATCGCCAGGCATTGTTCTCTGACTATATATGCGGTACCTTCCATGGAATCCCACACTCACCTGACGAAGGAGAAAGCCTCCGAAAGCTTGTGATTTTCAAATAAAACTGTTGGACTATAACCTGGTGTTGTAAGATTCCTTACATTTGTCCACCCCAGTCCATCACCGGCATCTCCACATCAAAATAAAATGGGGGAACTGGAGGCAATAATCCATAGTGAGGAACCTGATGTAATAGGAATGACTGAAACATGGCCACATAAAGAACAGGACTGTAAATAAATATTGCAGGTTATAACATAATCAGAAAGATAGGGAAAGAAGAAGGGGGGTGAAGTAGCTGTACTAATTAGAGATAACATAATGGCAGTAGAAAAAAGGGACATAACTGAAGGATAGAAGCAGAATCCATATGGATTGAAATAAAAGATAAGAAGGGATCGATTACGCTAATAGGGGCATACTACAGACTACCTAATAGTGGAAAGTGGTGGAGGAAAAAATATGTAAGCAAATATGCAAAATAAGTAAAGGTCATAGAATAATAATCATGGGAGATATTAACTAACCCCAAATCAACTGGCAAAAAGAGGTAGGTAAAGGGATATGGGGAATGAAGTTTTTACAATCTGTGCAGAGCTCCTTTCTTACCCAGTATGTAAAAAGCCCAACAAGAGAAAAAGCACTGCTGGATCTAGTAATGGGAAATGAACCAGAACAGGTAAGAGAAGTAAGAGTAAGGGAGCATCTACGCAATAGCGATCACAGCATAATAAGGTTTAAGATAAAGATTGAGAAGGACATAAGTAAGACAAAGACCAAAGTAATAAATTGGAAAAAAAGTTGATTTTCAGGAGATGAGAATGGAACTAGGGAAAATAAACTGGAAAAATTTACTGACAAAATAAATAGAACAGCAGTGGGAAACATTTAAAACAGTGTTCAATAGAGTCCAGGAGAAATATATCCCACAAAAAAGTAAGAACAAACTGGCCAGTAATAACGCACCATTGGATAAATAAAGAATAAGGGCAAAATTGAAACTAAAGAAAAAGGCATATATGGTACAAAGTACATAGACAACAAGGGAGAGAATGACAAAAGGGAATGCAAACAGGTTAGGAAAGAAGTCAACAAAACAATAAGGAAGGCAACAAAATTAAATTACCAAGGAATATAAAAAGAAATAGTAAAATATTCTACAGATATATAAATAACAGAAGAAAAATCAGGACAGGGATAGGGCTATTAAGTTCACAGGTAATGACAGCAAAATGACAGAAATATTAAATAATTACTTTGCTTCGGTATTTACCAGGGAAACTAACAAGGGAGGCATAACATCAGAAAAAGAGATTTAAAAAGATACAAAGACATTTAAGATAGAAAGGCGGGGGGTGGGGGGAGGGGAGATAATTGATAAACTAATCAATAGAGAGGATAAAACCCCTGGTCTGGATGAATTGCATCCGCACATATTAAAAGAAGTTAGGGAACAGATAGCAGAGGCACTATTACACATGTATAAAAATTCATTAGAAAAGGGAATATGCCAAAGGATTGGCAGACAGCTAATGTGATTCCTATATATAAAAAAAGCAAATCAAGCCCTGGGGTTCATTTCTAGAGGGATAGAATTGAAAAGCAGGGAAGTTATGTTAAACTTGTATAGAAACCTTGGTTAGACCACACTTGAACAGTTCTGGTCTCCATAAGGATACAGAGGCACTGGAGAAGATTTACTAGGCGTTAGATGAAGAAGGGTGAGAGAAGGCTCGTGTGGAGCATAAAGACTGGCATGGACCTGTTTCTTTGCTGTGCATTCTATGCCATTCCAGGTAAAGTCCTGCCGTAAGTCCTGCCCTGCTTCCAACTCATTGACTGGCACAGTGGTGTTAATACTCACTCCGTTAATACAGGAAGACATTAATAAACTTGCAGCTTGCAGAATGGGTGTGTAATTGGCAAATTAATTTCAATATAGTTGTGTGAGGTGGTACATTTTGGTAGGAAGAATAAGGAGGCTACATACTCCTTAAAAAATAAGAGTCTAAATGGTGCAGAGGAGCACAGGGATCTGGGGGTACAGATACACAAATCACTAAAAGTAGCGGCACAGGTTAATAAGGCTATAAAAAAAGCAAACAAGGCACTGGGCTTCATTTCTAGAGGAATAGAAGATTGGGTGGCCTGATTTACCAGCGAGTGCTCCTCCACCCCCGATGTTCCTCATGATGCTGCGCCCAGGGTATCCAATATGCTCAGGCACAGACATAGGCACAAGAACAGGAACATCTGGCCCTATTTATTTCCCAGAAACCAATTAAAAGACACTTGCTTTAATGTTTTTGATCTGATTTCTTACAAACTTCCTTCCATGTCCTTTCAGTGGAGATTCGAACCCCTCTCCCTCTTACACATCTTAGGCCCCCTTCCTTGTACCAGCATCACCTCTGACTTAACATGAGCAACGACATGGGAAATCTTCTAGTGCTTTTTATATTTTTATAACTGATGTAAAATGTACTGTAGCCCCAGAAAACTGCAGCCTAGATGTTCCTATCAATATAATTTTAAATCAATCACCGTTCCCATTAAAATAATGTCGATCAGAAAATCCTTTACAATGTTCTGTTATTCCATGGTGAGCACACACACACACGTACACGCACACACACACTCTTTCACCTCAACATCCACTTGCATACCGTATAATTTTGCAGTCTTATTTTGGTGAGCACAGCGGTAACTTCTGTAGCTCTGTCAGGCCTTCTCAAACTATCAGTATTTCATCAATCTCTTCATGATGTTTGGAAAAAGAAGCCCAGAACAGAAGGGAGAAGTGTCAACTGAAGAGGTACACCCACTCTCAATACCCTAAGCCACCTGGGGGAGCATCGGCCCAGGAATATCCACTCAAGGGGAAAACGTAGAGTTAGATTTACTGTTAGTGCAAGGGACACTGGGTGAAATACGCAACATGACTGAGGAGGAGCAAGTGCAGAAGGAAGAAGTTCTCCAAAGGGTGAGTTTCAGAGTATCCTCAAATGCTGAGTTCTGGGGTCGATGGCACCCAGGACTTGCCTAACAAAAGAATGCTGCATTCTAAGCTCCACCAATTCACTGAGTCCCTTGAGATTGCATGAACAACCTGCAAAGTATGCCAACTAGTATGGAGGGGTCCACTTTCCATATCAGTGCAGTAATATTTGACCACTTCACAGAACTTCAAAGAACCTTGGGGTCAATGGCATTTTCAGAAGCATCTGTGATGTAGCCCTGCTTAACCAGGGTCCCAAGCACAGATGTGAGTTCTCTCAGAAGCAGCATAACCGATGATCTAGGCCAGGCACCTCACTTCCTTCTACCAGTAGGATAGCACCTAGAAGTCATACTGGTTGGTAGGAAATGCTCACCACACATTGGCGTAGAAGTTGGTATGTTTTTTGCCTGTTTTTCTGGTGTAACGCAGGCACAATGTATTCCAATTTCCGGATGTGAGGTCCTGCATCCAATCTCCACCAGCAGCATGGCTGCCACCATATTGGTCCTTGTTGTTTTTAGACATCCCTGGCATCAGCCTGAAATCAGAGTTGGATCAATTTAAATATGCAAAGAAGGGTCCTCCACCTGTTTCATGACCCTTCTGCAAACTCGTGCATACTCCGACCAGTTTTGCCAGTTCTACAGTGGACATTAAAGCTAATGCTAGAGGCCACCGGAGGCAGGCAGCTGCCAGACCACACCTTCCCCCATCCTCCCCTGCGTTTCCTTCTGCCCCCACCCCCCCCCCCCCCCACTCAGGCCTTACCTGAGGGCTGCTACTAGTGAGGCAGCTAATCCAAATTCGATCCCTAATATCAGCTGAGCTGCCTCTGGAGGCGCAATGAGCACTGGCAGCTTGCCTCTATTATTAAAATTTCAGGTGAGCCTCAGGCCTCTGGCTTCTGGTGCCGCTTGCAGTGCGTCACACTATTTTGGACCCGGTAATGGGCCCAAACAAATTTCCACCCCATTCTCATAAAGGGAAAGCACCTGGATAAAATATACTGGCATTGCAAAAAATAATACCACTGTTGCGCCAATAAATTATGGGAATTTGGATCTCTACTTTGTGCTGGGAATTGCTTTGTTTCATATCTCATTTCCTCTTCAGGATATGTCTCAATGTGCATGCATGGTGAGTGAGGTATGGTACAGGGTCATGATGGTTTTTGCGGTTGGTGCAACAGTCCATTAGGAATATGATACCGGAATACTTGTGTTGGGGGACTTCCAAGTTTTAAGAGAATTGATTCTCCATTAATTGTTGTCAGGTTTGCTAACTGTATTGCTGCTCCAGTGGAGCAGGCAATTGCTGTGGGTCTGTCGCATTGTCTCCATCTTCTTCGATCCCTTCATGCACCTCTTCTTGCCTTTGCTGCATGCTGAGTCCTCTCCTGATGGCATAATTGTGTAACATACAGCATACAACTGTAATTTTGAAGACCTTTTCAAGGCTGTACAGACAACACTATCTTTGATTTAACAGGCCTACAATGTACTTGGAACCCCATTCCAGAGACTTAAGCACATAATCTAGGCTAACACTTCTGTGTAGAATTGTTGGAGGTGCCATCTTTCAGATGAGACATTAAACTGTCCGCCTTCCCAGGTAAATCTAAAAGATCCCATGACGCTCTTTGAAGAAGAGCAGAGGAGTTTTTCTGGTGTCCTGGCCAACATTTAACTCGCAACCGACGTCATTAAAACAGATTATCCAGTCATTTATCTTGTTGTTGTTTGTGGGAACTTGCTGTGTGCAAATTGGCTGCTGTGTTTCCCTACATTATAACTTCTAAAGTACTTTATTGGCTGTCAAGTGCTTTGGGATATCATGAGGTTGTGAAAGATGCTACATAAATGTAAGTTCTTTCTCAAAACATTCAAAACAGAGATCGATAAATTTCTAGATATTAAAGGCATCAAGAGATATGGGGATGGTGCAGGAAAATAGCGTTGAGGTAGAAGATCAGCCATGATCTTGTTGAATGGCGGAGCAGGCTTGAGGGGCCGGATGGCCTACTCCTGCTCCTATTTCTTATGTTCTTATGTTCTTTCTACCTTCTGATTTAAATCCTTGTGCCTCATCGTATTTTCTTTCTACTGTAGTTCTTGGAATCCTGCACTGGTGTCAAGTCACAAGAGAGTATCCCTGGTCACCCAGGTCACTACCTTTAAATAATGGTGAGACTGTAGACCCAAGAACCCGATGTGTACCTGGCATCTAACTGCATGATGTAGTTGTGACAGTCACATATAGTCTGCCCATTGATGGAATGGATTGCCTTTCTGTTCAGAAATATTATTGCATTGGTGAAAGGAGCACATATAGCCAAATGGGTCTCATCTATGAGGTCTTGGGACTTTTGGGAAGCCAACCACTCTGCAAAAGTGAAGGCCCTCTCTTGTTAATGGTCCTTATCTTTAGGAAAGGGGATGAATTCATTGGCCTTGCTGAACAATGCATCTGTAACTTTCTTGATACATCTGTTGATGGCAGACATGGTAGATGTCCCCAGTAATTGCGTGTAAGGAACCAGCCATGTACAAATT
The DNA here is from genome assembly GCF_035084215.1 of Heptranchias perlo. NCBI lineage: Eukaryota > Metazoa > Chordata > Chondrichthyes > Hexanchiformes > Hexanchidae > Heptranchias > Heptranchias perlo. The sequence goes on from NC_090329.1 coordinate 48,806,688, forward strand.
GAGAGCCAAGGTGACTTTGATGGTCACTACTAGTGACAGATGTTAGATGTGGCCTGGATGTCTTTCTGAAGGAGGTGGCACAGCACTGTTACAGCCTCTGGCTAAGCCTCAACCTCCTTAGGCATAGCTCCTCTTTCATTCCCAAGTACGTGTGCCTGATACTGTATACCTTACATGCCACCTGGCAGCACAGGCAATCCTTTCTTGTTCTTGATGGTCCTCCTCTGCCAATGGAGCACTGAATTCAGTATCTACAGGGTGCCAACAACTTGATGTTTTCATGCAGCAGCTCACCATTATCTGACGGCTTCAGATCACACACTGCAGCCACTGAAGTCATGCTTGCTCTATATGAGGGCTACCAATGAATCAAACATGTGAGTTTTAGAACATGAGAGTAAGTTCATTGATCCTGCACTCCCAGCAAGGAGCCATGCTCAAAGGGTGCACTGTAAGTACTGTGACACCGATTTTCTGCAAGTGTGGCTACACACTGGGAGTACAGGGTTGATGAATTTAATCAGCATTCACTAAATTACTGTAAGGTAATGATCCACTGCAACCAACAGGCTTAATGCTGGCAGCCACTTGCAGACTTAAGTGTGCGATTTATTGACTCCAAGATATATGAAAACCAAGAAAATGAGGATTCCTATTCCACTTGAAAGGTGCAGTTGACCTATTCTTCTGTGTAGTCACCAATGTAACTGGCAACCAGGAATTGCAAACTGGACAAAAGTAATTGTCAGCTAAGATATTGAATTAGATTTGGATGATTAGCCTATGTCAGGGAAGTTCCTGCTGTTGTTTGAAAAAAATAATAAGACACATAGAAATAGCTGATCTTTTCATAGATGGAAAACCTGTGGAAAACAGTATTATAGTATTTATATGATTCTGCAAAACCTTTTTGAAATGGTTTATGGAGGCCTGTAATAGCAGAGTAATAATAGTGCTCACTTCCTACATAGCCTTTGTGGAGCTTTAGATTTGTGACCTTGTATCATTTTTGCAGACATTTTTGTTTGGAAACTTTTGCAGACAGATCCTATTCAAAAGTTACAATATTGTACAAATGGTTTCCTGGGGGATGATTGTCACTTTGGGCGATAGTGTAAAACAGGTGTTATTGTGCTTGCAATCAGTCTCTCTTCATTTTAAGTACAGTGGCACGCTGAGAATTTTCTTCGGGGTTCCCCTGATCGGCCTCCATGACTTCAATGGGACTGATGGGCGCCTGTTTATGCAGTTTCACCAGGAATATCCTTGGGGCTTTTCCTGATCGGCCACCATTGCTGCGATTGAAGATCAGCAGAAACCCTGTTTGTAATAAATTGGATAGCCAGGTGGTGAAGGATAGAATACTGGAGCCTAATCTTCAGTTGCTTCCAAGCCTTTATTCACAGAGATCCACATTACCCCCTCCACACTAAATAAGCTCTCATATGAATGGATACAAGAGAGTCCCCAATTGATACACACCACCTGAATACAATTAACACTAATTGATATAAATCATATGGATACAATTAACACTGTTTACCTGTCTATCTGGGAATTCCGTCGATCTTCCGCTGAAGTTATAGCAGCCGATCAGGAGAACCACCAAGGGAATTCCTGGCAGTCATTACAAGTGGCGAGACAAAATTTTATGGTGGCATTTTTGCAAGGACACTGATAGCTTAACAAAATTATTTATTTGTTACACTGCTATAACATTTCTGATCTCTTTTTAAATTCCGGGTTTTTCAGGAGATAACAATAATATTTGCGCTCAATTCAGGCAAGTGTGCCCTGTGGACTTATGAGCATTGTAAACCAGTGAAATTAAATTTGCTTAGGACTCTTACATAGCACTAGTGGTTTAGAGCACTGATGCCACGTGTAGAACAACCAAGCTGTTTCTATTAGTAAGGCACACACACTCTACAGCTGAGTACACTTTCACCAGCTTTAAACATACATCAAAGGATCTGATGACATCTGCACTTAGTAAAAGTGTCATCCTGTGTGAGTCACAAACCAGAAATATGGAACACAAAATGGGCAAAGTAAGCTTTTATTTTTTAGGGAAAGCATTCAAATTTAACACTTTCATTTTAAGGTATTGTTATGGCTGTATTTTTACGTACCAAGCAATAGTATTTTGAATGAAATAAAGGCTATTTTTGAACTGCCAAACATTAAGGCACTTAAAATAGCTATTGGTTGTGACTGCACTCATTTAATACCCAGCCATGAACACTGTATTGCCTGATATACAGCATCTTGACTTACTATTGGTGGTAAATTAAGATAACAGTTTTGATAACTACCGTTAAGCAAAATAAATTGGCACTTGACCCTATAATAAATCACCATGGGGAAAGAATTCCTTCTAATTTTTTATAACTAAATCATAAGTGCATCCTTTATACTAGCATTTATGATCTTTCTCTAAATAGCAAACTTCACACCATGTCGGAACTACAACAGTTAATGCCAATTTTGTCACAGAGAAGCAGGAAGACTACATTCATTGAATATCAAATGGCCCTGATTATAGGGACATACAGAGGCACTGGGCAGATGCCTAGAACATGTGTTAGGCCCCTTGAATATGTAAATTGGAGGCCTAATACCTATTAAAGGACCCCTTTGAGAAATTAGCTACTAATGAGTGGGACAGACATCGGGCCAATAGAATGTAAAACTACACAGGCAGAATACTAAAAAACAAGTCAGATTGTGATCAAACTGTGCAGTGCTCTGATCATACTGCACTTTAAATACTGTGTCCAGTTTGGGTCACCAAGAAACAAGGAAAATATTCAAGCACCGGATGCAGTGCAGAGAAAAACCATGGGCTCGATTTTACAATGGAGGTGGGTTGGCAGCGGGGGGTGAAAGTGCGCGTGGCAAACCCGCATGAACAAAACTTACCGTTTCTGACATGATCACATGTTGATTGATGATGATTAACGTCCTCTCCAGGTTTCGTGCCCAGCAGCTAGCCTGGTTGACAGGCTGGCTGCCATCAGGAGCTGCAACGCTGACTTTAATTGAGGCTGATGCTTAGGGGGTGATTTTAAGAGGCAATTGCAAGTGCATTGGGGGTTGGGGGGGGGGGGCTCCGAAAATTGCGGAAATCCCGTTCGGGTTCAGAAGCTGGCTTCAACCTGCCAACTTCCGAGTTTCCCAGGGACCCACCTATGTGCGTGCGGGTGACCCGAAAACGGAAGTCCTGCTGGCAATTAAACCCGGTGGGATGACAGTTAAAGAGCCAAATGTACCTCATTGAGATACTTAAGGCACTTTACCTTACTTAGAGCGATTTGTAACTTACCTGGGCGGCTTGCTTAATGCTTCTGATTCATGCCTGGTGAAACCAGGCGTGAAGGACTGGATCAGGCAAAAAGAAAATAAATTAAATAAAAAATCATGGAAGGAAGTGAAAACACTAAATGAACCTACTTTTGCACCCTGCTCCAATATCCAATGTCTCCCGCTCCGATGTCCCCCTCTTCACCCCCCGAAGTCCACCCCCGATCTTCCCTTCTCCCCCCCCACCCCCGTCTTCCAGTCCAGTGCCGGATGACGTCTTGCTCTCTCTCTTTCTCGACCCCCCCACCGCCTCGCGTCGCTGATCCTGACGGTAGCCAGCCTGTCAATTAGGCTAGCTACCGGGCGCGAAACCCGGAGAGGACGTCATCAATCAACGTGCGATCGTGTCAGAAATGGTAAGGTTTTTTGTTCATGCGGGTTTGCCATGTGCACCTTCACCGCCCGCTGCCAACCCTCAACCATTGTAAAATCAAGCCCCGAGTGTCAGGTGTCCAAGTTATGAGAAATGATCGGAGAGGCTTGAATTTTTCAGCCTTGAAGAGTCTGACAGATGATCTTATAGAGGTATATAGAAAGAAAAGGTAATTCTGGACTACTACTTTAAATCAAACTGTGAGACTAGGAGAAGGGGACACAAGTTCAATCTAGTAGAAGGTAAACTTAGTACTGATATCAGTTTTCTTCAATGGACTTCCAGATAGAATAATGGAGGCAAAACCCCTGAAAGCATTTAAGAATCAATTAGATGCAGCAATGGGGGATATAGGGTCTTTCCAGAAAGATGAATTAATATGGGCTGAATAGATTTCTTCAACATCTGGTGATTTTGACATCGCTGATTCTGTTGATTTATTTCCCCTTGCCTGGTAGAACGCATTGTTCACTATTAGATTGTTAGGATTTGTTTTTGGGATAGAAAAACAAACAGTACCAATGGTGGTGACATGAGTTATGTCATACAATAACTATTTATCAATAAATACATTTTAGTTATGCTGCTGATGTATCATAATGGTAGTGTGAAACACCTTTAACATTGGCTCTTCATCTCTCCACATATTAATTCCTAATCCTCCTCCCCATTCGATTTCCCTCGAAGTAGTGTGACAAGGTGATCCATCATACCCAGGAAAAATAACAAGAAAACCTACCCAATGAAGATGAATAATCTGGAGCTCAAGAACAATTACAATACACCATACCTTAACTACCACAACCGTAAGTATTGCTTATAGATTGTAGTAGCAGCACCAGCAAAGAAGCTGAGGCATCAGCGTTTACATATAGTACTGGATCTCCAAAACTTCTGTACTCAACTGGTATGAGGATGTAACACATCCACTATTCAAAGCTGAATTGGAAAGGCTGCTTGTCGATTGCAAGACTGAGACTTTGGCAGAAGAGCAGGTGATTATGGAACTCATTGGACCGGCTGTCAAAGTGAGACTGTTAGAGCATTAAGCCGAAAATGTTTCTGCCCAGCTGCATGATATGAAGGATTAAAGGGTGGAAGTATTGAAAGTGTGCTCTCCAAGGATCATACCTCCTTCTTTGAGATACAAGTTGTGCCGAACCACTGAATGACTACATTTTACTATAGGGTAAACTCAGTGGCTGCAATAGAATCATCTGTAATTCAGGGAGTGAAGCACTTAGGGCATTAGTCCAAAGTGGTCTGACTGATTTTATCAGACAGGGTCACCTCTTCAAGCTGCTTTGCAGTCGACCCTGAGAAGATGATGTCCCGTGGTCATTGCTGACCCAGACCCTGGGAAGGCGATGTCCCATGATCATTGCTGACCAGACCCTGGGAAGGCGATGTCCCGTGGTCATTGCTGACCCAGACCCTGGGAAGGCGATGTCCCGTGGTCATTGCTGACCCAGACCCTGGGAAGGCGATGTCCCGTGGTCATTGCTGACCCAGACCCTGGGAAAGCGATGTCCCATGGTCATTGCTGACCCAGACCCTGGGAAGGCGATGTCCCGTGATCATTGCCGACCCAGACTCTGGGAAGGCAATGTCCCGTGGTCATTGCCGACCCAGACCCTGGGAAGGCGATGTCCCGTGGTCATTGCTGACCCAGACCCTGGGAAGGCGATGTCCCGTGGTCATTGCTGACCCAGACTCTGGGAAGGCGATGTCCCGTGGTCATTGCTGACCGAGACCCTGGGAAGGCGATGTCCCGTGGTCATTGCTGACCCAGACTCTGGGAAGGCGATGTCCCGTGGTCATTGCTGACCCAGACTCTGGGAAGGCAATGTCCCATGATCATTGCTGACCCAGACCCTGGGAAGGCGATGTCCCGTGGTCATTGCCGACCCAGACCCTGGGAAGGCGATGTCCCATGGTCATTGCTGACCCAGACCTTGGGAAGGCGATGTCCCATGGTCATTGCTGACCCAGACCCTGGGAAAGCGATGTCCCATGGTCATTGCTGACCCAGACCCTGGGAAGGTGATGTCCCGTGGTCATTGCTGACCCAGACCCTGGGAAGGTGATGTCCCGTGGTCATTGCTGACCCAGACCCTGGGAAGGCGATGTCCCATGGTCATTGCTGACCCAGACCCTGGGAAAGCGATGTCCCATGGTCATTGCTGACCCAGACCCTGGGAAAGCGATGTCCCGTGGTCATTGCCGACCCAGACTCTGGGAAAGCGATGTCCCGTGGTCATTGCTGACCCAGACCCTGGGAAGGCGATGTCCCGTAGTCATTGGCAGGTTGGCGTGCCAAATTTTGCAGAAGTGGTTGGTGACAGCTTAGTTGGTGCAGCCAATCAGATTATGTTGGTTCTTTATTAGCCTGATATTCTTTCTTTCATGTAGTGCCACTGAAGGCATAATAATTGATTAGGTTACTTCTGAATAAGCATTCAACATTACAGTTAGTCAGGCATTCATACATTTTTCTACTGTCCCATCTTCCTTTGGGATGAGAAGACTCCGCCAGCATTAATCATCTGCCTAAGAGAGACCTAGGCCGATCTGTCTGCAGGGGCAGATGTGTAGTGTTTCGAAGAGAAGCACAAATATCAGGGGTATTGGGAAGAGGTGGAGGACTGATGAAGCGATGCCAGGCAGATCAGACTGCATAAGAGGTGATTTATGCCCGCCAGCTGGTACCTGAATATTGGCATCTCCAGACTGTGGCAGCCATTTTCCCCTCCTGGCCACCCATTTTATGTTGCTATGATGGGCAGCCAAGAAGGGAAAATCTAGGCCTCATTTTTTAATTTCATGCATGAAGAATGACCTTGAGGTCAAGGCGCCGGAGAGTAACTTGCATCTATGGAACTATATTCCAACAAGAGTCAATGCCTAAAGGAGAAAAGGAGAAGAGAAAAGGGGAGAAAACAGCCAAAAAAGCAACTCCTTCATTGCCAATGTTGTTTTTCCTGTCTTCAAATACTGGCTCCCTTGTTAGGATGAAAATAGGACATTATCCACTTTACAATATATACGCAGTTGACATGACAAATATACAAAAGCATATGTCATTGTGTTTGCAGTCAATTCTTGTATTTTTGTGAATCAATAGATTCTCCTACAAATTAAAAACCACTCCGTGTGTTTACTTTATTGGCTTACTTCTTCCATTCATACAACAGATTTAGAGATCGGCTACCATATATCATACATTATATGCATCATACATCCTAGTGCTCACTTCATTAAAGTGGCATTTGCTTAAAAAGCATGAATACCTTTTTGTTAAAGATCATTCTAATCTGCGATCAATCTACCATCAACTCTAGGAATTATTATCTGCTGTCAAAATGTTATGACTCTGCTCTGTGCTGAGTTAGCTGGACTCAGCCAGGTTATTACACTGCCCTCTGCATCTCCAGGTCAGGGAGGGGGGAGAAAATCAGCTCGACTTCTCAACCCTGGCTACTATCCAGTGAGTCTCTGCTGAAAAGTCTACCCTATCAAACCCTTTCATAATCTTAAAGACCTCTATCAGGTCACACCTCAGACTTCTCTTTTCTAGAGAAAAAAGCCCCAACCAGTTCAATCTTTCCTGATAGGTATAATCTCTCAGTTGTGGTATCATCCTAGTAAATCTTTTTTGCACCTTCTCCAGTGCCTCTTTATCTTTTTTATAATCTGGTGACCGGAACTGTTTGCAGTATTCCAAGTGTGGTCTAACCAAAGTTCTATACAAGTTTGACATAACTTCCCTATTTTTCAATTCTATCCCTCTAGAAATGAAGCCCAGTGCTTTGTTTGCTTTTTTTAAGGCCTTATTAACCTGCATCACTACTTCTAGTGATTTGTGTATCTGTACCCCCAGATCCCTTCACTCCTCTACCCCATTTACACTCTTATTTTCCAAGGAGCATGTGGCCTCCTTATTCTTCCTAACAAAATGTACCACCTCACATTTACCTATATTGAAATTCATTTGCCAATTACACGCCCATTTTGCAAGTTTATTAATGTCTTCCTGCCTTTTGTCGCAGTCCACCTCGGTATTAACTATATCCCACAATTTGGTGTCGTCTGCAAATCTTGAAATTGTACTTCCGATTCCCGTGTCCCAACCGTTTATGTAAATGGTGAATAACAGTGATCCCAGCTCTGACCCTTTTAGAACACCACTATTTCCGCCTATGGAATTGTACTTTAAAATCAGTAACTACTTTCAGGAGAGCCAAGGAGAAAAAGGGAAGAAAATTGGGGAAAAAAGGCAATTAAATTGTTGCTTTTAAGAATCTATTTTTTATTGAATGAATTGAAATGTTGTCCTTAGTTTTATGTAAACCATTTAAACAATGCCTACTTTTCCCAGATTGAGTAACTACCTTTAACCCCTACTGTCAGTTTTCTGTTTTGTAGCCAGCTTGCTATACATTCTACTACTTGTCCCCTGTCTCCACATGTTCTGACCTTCGTCATGAGTCTACTATTATCGAAGGCCTTTTGAAAATCCAAATATATTACCTCTACTGCATTAGCCTTGTCTAACAGGTTAGGTTGAGATGCTACCACAGGGAATTAACCCAGTAAAACTCACTGTCTGGACTCAAATATGAAGAATGTTACATTTCATCAAGATATTTCCACCTATGGAATTGTACTTTAAAATCAATAACTACTTTCAGGAGAGCAAAGGAGAAAAAGGGAAGAAAATTGGGGAAAAAAGGCAATTAAATTGATGCTTTTAAGAATCTATTTTTTATTGAATGAATTGAAATGTTGTCCTCAGTTTTATGTAAACCATTTAAACAATGCTTACTTTTCAAACTTAGATGCATTGATTAGAAATACCGATGCAGTCTGTGTAAATTGCTTCATGTTTGCAGGCTATAAGTCTGCAGTTTTGTGAGATATATAGAAATGGAATCAATCAAGCAGATTATCGTTGAAATGCTTTACTAAAAATGGCCTCCACTTTTTTCAAAGACTGCCATAACCAGAGTTGACTTTGAGCAAAATTTGCATTTCAACACTTAATAATAACAATAATATTTTTGTTATAATAATATCTGAACCAAAAGGGAATTGCTGAACATTTTTCTCCTCAAAATTTCACATTTAAATGTTTAGTATTTCTCCATTTCATTTTTTTCATCTTTTTAGAAGCATCAGTGTTGGGATGAATTTCATGTGTAACATTAATAGGGCGGAGGGTAGGTGGGACATCTGCCCCTCCTATCCGATGCGGACTTGGTGGAGTAGGGGGGGCTGCTGTTTTCATGGCCAAGCCTAAGTTAAATGAAATTGGTGAACTGACAGTGCTGATTGTGCTCCCTATAGGCAATCATTTTTCAGGCTCTACAGCGGCCTAACCAATGGTCCTTAAAGGGATCGAAGGAGGCCACCAAAGTTTTCTTAACTTACCTTAATGTGGAGCCAGGAAGAGCAGGAGTGCTCCTCTTGCTGTCACATTAACACCGTGGGCCTCTGCTGGCCCGCACTCGTGTTACTCAATCTGGGAAAAGTAGGCATTGTTTAAATGGTTTACATGGTTCAACCTACCCTCCGCCCTATTTATGTTACACATGAAATTCATCCCAACACTCGTGCCCCCCTCCTGTTTGCCTCTCCACTACAATGGGCTGAAATCTGAAGGGCCTGGATTGGCAAGTTGCGATGGGGTGCCCGATTGCCAAGTTGCAGCTCACCGGATTCATTCCAATGGCGCCCGAGGACGAATTTAGGATGGTCCTGAGACCTCTCCCTTAGGGCACATAGGTTCAGCGTAAGATCATTTCACACCCGCTATCTGGCGCTATTAAATATCTTTATTGAAATATCTTTATGCATAACGAAAAAAGCAGTTTTTTTGAATAACCAGGCTGCCTTTAGCAGTATGACAATTCTAAGTACGCCAATTCCAGTTTGAAGTCAGGAATACTAGTATTTTAATATTAGTGCTAATTTTCTAAGTGCATAATGGTCAATTCTTTAAACATCAAATAATTGAAAGTATATGAAGCTGCCATCCCTTTGCATTGCATCATTATACATATTTATGTAACTAAGTTGCAGATAATGACTAGCATATTTAATTTTCACTTGTTTGGAATAAAAGGGAAGAGAAGAAACCTGATCCCCTCCCAAATAAATCAGACAATAAAGAAGTCAGACAATCGTTAGGTGTATCATGAAAAATACATATTAATCACAGATTGTTAAAAGTGCTACACAATGCAGCTTAAAATATATAGTACATGCAGATTATGATTTTGATTAGCACTTTCTTAAAATGTCTTTATGAGAAGGTTTCCATATTTTAAAGAGTTCCCTTTTCCTAGACTTACTCTGGACCTATTTTGAAACAATTGTATTATCTCCTCCTTGTGCTCCTCTTAAACACTTTCTTGATCTTTTTCATTTAATAAGCTGTTCAAATTTTCTTTCAGCAGCCTATTTAACAAGAAGCCCACAATAAAAAAAAATCAGCTGAGTGCAGAGGTTGGTTGAATTTTAATTTATGAGGTGAATCAGGAATTGATGAGCAGGTCTGTTGAAAAAAGGATAATTACTCTGTGAAATATTTATGAAGTGGCAAGGCATTAATTAAGATGACATCAGTGAAGTAACTGTTGCCTTCTGCCAACCATTTTGTGTTTTATTTGGACAAAAATGTTTTGCTTTATACAAAGGCAAATTATGATCTGTGACACGGCATCATTCATAATATAAAATTCTGCAAACTGAAAGAAATCAGCCAACACGTAGAAGTGAACGAACAGTTGCATAACATTTGGTTGGTGTACAAATAACTCAAAAGGTTCCTTTGGCAGCCTGACAGTCAGTAATAAGATACTGCACACCAATATTTCAATAAAGGCTGATAATATAGGCTGTCAGTCAGATCTCTGCTAAACCCAACTAGTTTTTAGCTTGGCTACATGAATGGGATGTTCCACCTACAAAGAAAAAATAACTCTGACAATTCAAAGTTTAATTAAAGGAACTCAGAATAAAATAGACAAGCCTAGAATCTCTAGGAGAGTGAAGTTCACAAACTATCAATAAACACCAGCCAGCATGGGTTCAAATAGAAAGCTGTGTGCTGAAAAAGCTTTGCTCTTTTTACTGAGCAGAGCTGTATCCATTTACAGCATATTTGGAGACCAAGCTATGGATCTTTCGACTTCCTGAGCAGATTCTTTTTAGTCCGCATCTTGCCATTACTTTGTGGATACTTGAGGTAGTTCATAATGTGAGCGATCCATATGGTTCTGCAAATGCATCAAAGTCCAGAGCTGAAAATTGTGGTTGATTATCTGAAATTATCTGGTCTTGTATTTGATGTGCCAAGAGCAATTTCAGACTTTTCGCAATACCTTATAGTGTGCAGTGAGGTTGCATTGCTGATTCCAGCCAAAATTTAAGTGTTACCTTTCCAGTCAAATGGATCTGACCTAACTTGTTCAGTGTTGTACTAGGAAGGTCACCGAGGTTCTCTACAACAAGAGGAACACCTACATCTCTTTCCCAATCGACAAAGCGAAGCAGGGCAAGGGAACACTAGGCTTCACCTACATTGCAGGCGTCTCTGGCTACTGGGCGACTAAGGCTATCCCCCTCAGACGTTAGACCTGGACACAGCTGCAGAGCTGGCATACAAGGAGAGCCCGTGCCACCACTAGACACATCATTGAGCAGACAGCCGGTGTGCCCTAGCAAAGCTTCCACTACCTGCACCATTAGGGGGCAGCTTTGCAGTACAGCTCTGGCTGGGTATCCAGATTTGTGGTCGTCTGTTGCATGTTGCATGACTTTAACATAATGAGAGATCAGCCCTTACCATCGCCTGGGCAGCAAGAAGTGCAGAAGGAGGAGGAATAGGAGCGGCATGGACCCATCGTTGCTGTAGCAGCTCATCCAAGAGCGCTTCACGTGAATCATCCTGCCCATTCCCAATACACCAACAATCCCACAATCTTTATCACCACTGTCCTTATTACCACCATCCGATTGCTTTCGTTCAGTCCTGCCTTATGGGCCTTGCCCTTATTTCACTGTAAATATTAACACCAACACTAAATCCAGAAAAACAAAAAATTATCCAACAACTCAATTCCATCTGTGTATTACATTTAACAGGAATAATTAAAAATCAATTGTGCAATCCCTCAGTGCCTGTCTTCTGTGCTTGTGTCACAGTGCTCTTACAAAATGTTTCCCTAATGGCTACAGCTTGGGAGATGGAACATAGGGGCTTCTGAGCTTCCATTGAGGACACTTTTGATGGCTGTGATGGACAATCTCAAGCAGCTGTGGGCCTTGAGGGCCCAGCTACAGACTGCAGCATCTCGGTGTGGGCCTGGGCAGTCTGGCATGCTGTCATCCTGATAGAGGACAGCAGGTGCCTCTGCCATGGAGCCAAGGCCATTCTCCAGGGACTGCACCCCAGCACTCCTACAGCTCTGCGCAAGAATGGAGTGCAGGAGTGATGTGACACTCTGGAAGCCCCTATCAACACTGGCCCCAGAGCTAAGATGGCAGCCGTCTGAGTTTCTATGTATGCACCACTCTCTGTCCCCTGCACGGCCATTTTTAGGTGTGATCACATTTCTAGGCCCATGTATCATCAGGCTGTAGCTGAGTCTAGTTCCAATATGAGATTTTCACTCACTGATGGAACAGTAGTTTTTTTAAATTACAAAAGCACAAGTAATATTGATTTCCTCAGTATTTCTTCATTCTGAGGCATTGTAAACCAAGGTTTTCTGACAGCCAAAATTAGAAAATGACTGAAAAAATGACAAAAAGCAGTGTTGGGGTCAGTTTATTAAAGCTCATTGCGTTATGTTCCATCTTTAAAAAGACAGTGTGCTTCTGCCCGGTGAAACGTGGCGGTAGAGGCCCAAAAATGGAAGACAATGACCTACTGCCCCATTGTCGCTGTCGCTGTGGCTGCGGCAATGTTCACCGGGGCCTACAATGTTCACGGTGGCTGAAGTGACCCCCGGAGTCAGGTGGTAAGTCCATTTAAAATGGAAAACGGGGTCCTCTGACGTCAATAGGACTCCGGTTGCCATTTTTGGACTGAGCTGGATGGAGAATGGGCCGTGTGTGCTCCGACCAGCATTAGGTGGCAGTCTGGCCAAAGATGATCCCTAAGGTGAGGTCCACTTCATTTCTGTGGGCTGGGAGCTCCTCCAGGCTCCATAAGCCCAGCCTATGATGCTGCCACTTCAGCTCCCCCCTTCTACAGATTCGGCCCCGCTATGAACCTACCTTCTTCCGGCCCAGACGCTGGCCAGGCCACCTGTTATTGCAGCAGCAGGGAGCTGGTGGGTTGCCCAGGACTCTCGGTTTCCAGCCGTAATGCGCTGGCTCAATGCAAATGAGGCTCGGTCCTCAAAATGGACCATCCTTCCTACTGGGACTACCTGGAAGCTAACCAGCGCATTCCAGCTTTGGAGGAAGCTTCTCTCTCACCCACACAAGCCTGAAACTTTCTTGGTTTGGCATAACATTGCAAAGTTAAGGAAAATCCCAAAAATCTATATTTAAAATTTGGAATAATGGTAGTTGGCATTTGCTATAAACCCAAGAACATGAAAGTGCTCCACGGTGCAGCATGAAACTGTTGGATAGATTTTTGTTTTCACCACATAGGTAATAATTTGACGGGGCAGATCAATGGAATGAAAATCAGACAGGGTTCAATAAAGGTCGTATGATCCACCCCACTAGATTATTGTTTAGACGGTGAAGATGAAATTCTATAACTATGTTTCTGTGGTAAACGTCTTGTGATGGTGTTCTACTATGAACTTATGGAAAAGTGAGGAAACATGAGATCAGTGGGAAAGGTAAGCAAAATACAAATCAAAGGAAAGTAAGGCAAGATATATGTACAGAGAGGAAGTCGCTAACAAGAGATAATGAAGGCATATTATTGATCCTTAGAACGGAAATAGATTGGGTATAAATCATCATGTAGAAACTAATGATTTCATTTGCGATCCACTTTAAGAATTTTAACAATTGCTGTCCATTTGGATATGATGCTCCACTTTTCCAGCTTCCACCCTAACCACGTCAAAGAGGCCATCCCCTATGGACAGGCCCTGCGAATACACAGGGTCTGCTCAGACGAGGAGGAACGCGATGGACACCTACAGACGCTGAAAGACGCCCTAGTAAGAACGGGATATGACGCTCGACTCATCGATCGACAGTTCCGACGGGCCACAGCAAAAAATCGCATAGACCTCCTCAGGAGACTAACACGGGACGCAACCAACAGAGTACCCTTTGTCGTCCAGTACTTCCCCGGAGCGGAGAAACTACGCCATGTTCTCCGCAGCCTTCAACATGTCATCAATGAGGACAAACACCTCGCTATGGCCATCCCCACACCTCCACTACTCGCCTTTAAACAGCCACCCAACCTCAAACAGACCATCGTTCGCAGCAAACTACCTAGCTTTCAAGAGAACAGCGTCCACGACGCCACACAACCCTGCCACGGTAACCTCTGCAAGACATGCCAGATCATCGACACAGATACCACCATCACACGAGATGACACCACCCACCAGGTGCATGGTTCATACTCCTGTGACTCAGCCAACGTTGTCTACCTCATACGTTGCAGGAAAGGATGCCCCAGAGCATGGTACATTGGCGAGACCATGCAGACGCTGCGACAACGGATGAACGGACACCGCGCAACAATCGCCAAACAGGAGGGTTCCCTCCCAGTCGGGGAACACTTCAGCAGTCATGGACATTCATCCACCGACCTTCGGGTAAGCGTACTCCAAGGCGGCCTTCGAGACACACGACAACGCAAAATCGTCGAGCAGAAATTGATAGCCAAGTTCCGCACCCATGAGGACGGCCTCAACCGGGATCTTGGGTTCATGTCACGCTACACGTTACCCCACCAGCGAACAAATGTTATCTGTTTTTAATATAATGGGTCATTTGCTGGCTCTCTCTGCCTTCCGGATGTTTCTGCCTCTCTCTCTGTTTTTTTTTTCTCTTTTTTTTCCCTGTTTGTTTTTTTATTGAATGTGTATTCGGAGGTTCTGCAGGTAACACCTCTCTGTCTGAACACGGTGATTGCCTTGGCAACGGGCAGTTGCAGGGGCAGTCTGTAAACACCATTTATTATTGTTCAATATGTATAAATGCGTAGGCTTCAAGGAGATCTTGAAACATTTGCCTGAGGAAGGAGAAAATCTCCGAAAGCTTGTGAATTTAAAATAAAATTGCTGGACTATAACTTGGTGTTGTAAAATTGTTTACAATTAAAATTATTGGCAGTGAAAAATAAGCTGCTGGCCTGTGATTTCCCAACCTGTACTGCCTGCGGGCACTGCTCCTCTCTAGGAGTGTTCTATTGTGGAATCAGTTCTGTGAAGTGATGGATGGGAGCTTGGTCAATAAGTAACAGCCCATTAATGGCTTGGGTTTAATCCCCAAAATGTGCTGAGTTAATGTTAATTGTAGCCCTGTGATTGGCATCAATTAGTGTTAATTGTATTCAGGTGGTGGGTATCAATTGGGGCTCTCTTGTATCCATTTATAGCAGGGAGCTTATCTAGGGGGGCTCAGTGTGTAATGGGTATGTCTGAGAATAAAGGCTTGGAAGCAACTGAAGACTAGACTCTAGTATTCTATTCTTCACCACCTGGCTATCCAGTTTATTACAGTTAATTGTTCTCAACTGCAGCAGTGGTATGGGTGATATAATTGGCTTTATTACCCCTGGTTTAGGGAAGGGAAATTTAGCCAGGATTGCCACTCCCTAACCACAATGGTGGTGGAAACCGATTCAATAGCAGCTTTCAAAAGGGAATTGGATAAATACTTAAAGGGAAAACATTTATAGGACTATGGGGAAAGAGCAGGGGAGTAGGATTGGATAGCTCTTACAAAGAGCTGGCACAGGCACGAAGGGCCGAATGGCTTCCTTCTGTGCTGTACCATACTATAATACTATAATACTATGATACGATATGATGATCGCTACTAGAAATGTACATATGCAATTATGAGGTAAGGACAGGATCAGGCTCAACACTGACTGCCCATCTTGATCAATAGTCTGCCGACACGACAGCTTAGATTTTCTGCTATTGAAGTTGTTGAGCCCTGAATGGTTTGTGGAAGATTTTAGATAGATTCAAATGAACTGTACTGTTTGCATCTAATCAGCATAGCTTCAGATGTAGATTTGGATAGGTGTAGAGAGTACACTAGTGGTGAGAGTGAAAGATTGAATATAAGTGAAATTTAAAGAGATTGCGAACATTTAGATGGGAGTGTCATGATTGGCTGTGAGGGTAAGAAACTAAGAAATGATGAGCAAAATGAAGGAAGAACTTGCATTTATATAGTGTCTTTTGCATCTTCAGGACACCACAAACCACTTTACAAGCAATGACGTACTTTTGAAGTGTGGTCAGTGTTGTGTTGTAGGCAAATGTGGCAACCAATTTGTGATATCAAGAAACGGCTGAGTGCACTGGATACAGCAAAGGCTATGGGCCCCGACAACATCCCGGCTGTAGTGCTCAAGACTTGTGCTCCAGAACTAGCTGCGCCTCTAGCCAAGCTGTTCCAGTACAGTTACAACACTGGCATCTACCCGACAATGTGGAAAATTGCCCAGATATATCCTGTCCACAAAAAGCAGGACAAATCCAATCCAGTCAATTACCGCCCCATCAGTCTACTCTCAATCATCAGCAAAGTGATGGAAGATGTCGTCGACAGTGCAATCAAGCGTCACTTGCTCACCAATAACCTGCTCACCGATGCTCAGTTTGGGTTCCGCCAGGACCACTTGGCTCCAGACCTCATTACAGCCTTGGTCCAAACACGGACAAAAGAGCTGAATTCCAGAGGTAAGGTGAGAGTGACTGCCCTTCACATCAAGGCAGCATTTGACCGAGTGTGGCACCAAGGAGCCCTAGTAAAATTGAAGTCAATGGGAATCAGGGGGATAACTCTCCAGTGGCTGGAGTCATACCTAGCACAAAGGAAGATGGTAATGGTTGTTGGAGGCCAATCATCTCAGCCCCAGGACATTGCTTCAGGAGTTCCTCAAGGCAGTGTCCTAGGCCCAACCATCTTCAGCTGCTTCATCGATGACCTTCCCTCCATCATAAGGTCAGAAATGGGAATGTTCGCTGATGATTGCACAGTGTTCAGTTCCATTCGCAATCCCTCAGATAATGAAGCAGTCCGAGCCCGCATGCAGCAAGACCTGGACAACATCCAGGCTTGGGCTCATGAGTGGCAAGTAACATTCGCGTCAGACAAGTGCCAGGCAATGACCATCACCAACAAGAGAGAGTCTAACCACCTGTTGGTGGGGGATTCGGCATTACCATCGCCGAATCCCCCACCATCAACATCCTGGGGGTCACCATTGACCAGAAACTTAACTGGACCAGCCATATAAATACTGTGGCTACAAGAGCAGGTTAGAGGCTGGGTATTCTGCGGCAAGTGACTCACCTCCTGACTCCCCAAAGCCTTTCCACCATCTACAAGGCACAAGTCAGGAGTGTGATGCAATACTCTCCACTTGCTTGGATGAGTGCAGCTCAAACAACACTCAAGAAGCTCGACACCATCCAAGACAAAGCAGCCCACTTAATTGGCACCGCATCCGCCACCCTAAACATTCACTCCCTCCTCCAATGGCGCACAGTGGCTGCAGTGTGCACCATCCACAGGATGCACTGCAGCAACTCGCCAAGGCTTCTTCGACAGCACCTCCCAAACCCGCGACCTCTACCACCTAGAAGGACAAGAGCAGCAGGTACATAGGTACAATACCACCTGCACGTTCCCCTCCAAGTCACAAACCATCCCGACTTGGAAATATATCGCCGTTTCTTCATCATCACCTGGTCAAAATCCTGGAACTCCCTTCCTAACAGCACTGTGGGAGAACCTTCACCACACGGACTGCAGCGGTTCAAGAAGGCGGCTCACCACCACCTTCTCGAGGGCAATTAGGGATGGGCAATAAATGCTGGCCTTGCCAGCGACGCCCACATCCCATGATCGAATAACAGAAAACACAGTGGCGCCCCACAAACACTGATTTAGGTCATAACATAAAATCCAAGCCTTACTGTCAAGATGTACACATGAATAATGGCGAGGTACAGGGTAACTAGCTCCCATGGAATTATATCCTAGGATGGAGTCATCTCTTCCAAGGTAAGGAGGGAGAACGTCTTCCATCAGAAAAAATCAAGCGGTATATAATGGTTTAATACAATAATTTGATCTGATGTTAAAATACTAATTCTTATATAACATCTAAAATGATCATAGCAGAAACCATTCATTATAGCTTTTAGGTTAATTGCCTTCAGCTAGCTTCAATTTAGTTGCAAGCACGTATCAGTATTTTTACAAAATGTCTGTGTGAATAGGATCATGTATAATGCACTTGATTACATTACAATCTAAAATGAGCTTTTAGTAGCTTGCCTGATTACTACAACTGAGCCTATGAATAGGGCCATTATTGTAAATTCCAACATGAAAGTTTTCAAGGAGAACATTACCATAGAAGGCTCTGTACTTTTAATGTTAAGTACCTTTCTCTTCCCTCCATGTAATCCTTTTCCTGGTAGTGAACAGTCATATTGTGTTAGAAGGCTGATCTGCTGCTGCTAGACCAGGATTTAGGAATAGATTATGCATTCCATGCATGAAACTCAATGTTACAGTTCAAGCTGTTTCTCAACCCTCTTTATTCATGCTCACTGGAAAAGGCAGCTTCCATAGACAGACCCACACCTCCTCTGAGCTAAACCTTATGCATGGTGTACATATATTTAGTGTGCCTCAAGATTAACAGTTACCCTTTTACCATGCTATTTAATACAAGAAGTAGCACAGGTTGCCCAGCGTGTTCTACTGACTTATTTGATAGGCAGAAAAACGCCACATTGTCAGACCTTGTCATTCAGACTAAAACTAGGAGTCGCTTTTATTACAAGAATTCAAAATAGAAATGAAAAAAAAATTGAGATTCTAGTGGCATTAATATTTAAAAGAGCAGGGTAGAATTAGGTTAATCCACAAGAATTTAAGTGTACTAGTCAATTTCCCATGGGATTGACTACGGGGAGTCAACATCAAGTGTAGTTTTCAGGTGATTTAGGGTTGGAGGGCCAGGAATAATTAGACTAGGGTGTGTAGATTTAATCCAGCCCCTGGTTTAAAATCATATATTTTGCCCTTATTTTTAATTTTCCATTTCCACATTTATAATAGAAACTACCTATGTAAACTTCTCATGCTGTAATTATGCCCTTCCATCAGTGGTGGTGCCGAAGCATTTGCACAGGCAGAGGTGTAATTACAGCATGACAGGTTTTGATAGTCAGTTTCCATTATAATTATAGACATAGGAATTTATAATGGAAAATCTTGACAGGAAAACAGTGACTACATTTTAAAAGTACTTCATTGGTTGAAAGGTGCTTTGGGATGTCCTGAGGTCATGAAAGGCGCTATATAAATGCAAGTCTTTCATTCTTTCTTTCAGGAAGTGCACATGGATGTAAATGTTTTAATATATTATATCTATTTTTTATAGTCCGATAAACTGCAACACATTTTGATAGAATGCATACAAAAGCAGTGCTATTTTTGTCTTTCCTGGAATCTGGTGTTGCTTTTGACTCAAGCAGAACTGAATTGAAGAAATGGACAATAGCCCACAGAATATATACCATGCTAAGAGCCTTCTGAGCACATAGCTGTCAATCAAGCCCAATTAAAGGACATTTTTCAGTCAGTCTACTTCTTTAAAGAAGCCCTTTCTTGTCTCCAACCAGACCAGTAATTATAATATTAATTATTTCCATTACCTGAAAGAATGTGGGCAATGACAGCAAACCCATCACTATTTGGAGACATGTTTACTGGGTGAAGCCTGAAGCAAAGTTTTTTGGAGTTTCTGTATAGTGTACATCCCCTTAATGGTTGTGGCATCACAGACAATGAGCTCCATTTTCCCTCACAGTGACAAACTTGCATACATTTGGAGTTAATTTATGAATTCACACTGCCTGTGGGGAGCATGCCCAGAAGCACATATTGTAAATTCAGTCATATGCTGCCCACAATTTTCCAACTATTAAATTTAATAGCTGAAAAGGTTTGGACACCTTGCACCCATTTTTGTGATATTCCCTGCCCATGAGTAAGGGTCCCTTCTGACAGCATGGATTCATAAGTTTACCCCTATTATCTTTTCACACATCTGAGGTAATAGCCAGACAACCTTGCCCTGGTTAGTTTTGTTCATAATCAATAACATAAACAAGATGGGTTACCTTTCCTTGAAGCTAATTGCTAACTCCAGACAGTCTTGTGCATTTGTTAAATTTGAGCTCCCAAATTAAGAGCTCCTTTCAGAAGGCAGCAACAGAGTTCCATTTTTAAATGTATAATATTTGGCCTAACTAGAAATTCATAGCAAAAGATATAATACAGAAATGTTGTAGTTTGATGCAAGATAGAGCTCTGCTTCCATTATGTTCAGTGTAGTTTTCATGTCTAAAAACATTGAGAGTTACAATTCTTTGCGTAAGCCAATAACAGGGAAGCATAACTAGTAATTCCTTAAGGTAGAAGAAAAAACGAATATACATCCTCAGGTGTCTCAAAGTGCCTCACAGACAGTGAATTACTTGTGAAGTCACTGTTATGATGCAGGCAAACGCAGCAACCAAATTGTGTGCAGCAAGGTCCCAGAAACAATAATGAGATAAATAATCAGTGCTGTGGCAGTGTTGGCTAAGGGATAAATGTTGGCCAGGATATTGGGATGACTCCACTGTTGTTCTTCAAATAGTGTCATGGGATATTTTACATCCAGCTGAACAAGCAGACAGAGCTTCGTTTTTTTTCATTCTTGGGACATGTGTTAGTGGGCGTTACTGATTGGAAAATGAGGCAGGTAGCCCTCATGTCTGGTCTATGCTCATTTTGTGCATTGCACAAATTTCTAATGCTGAATTACACAGGTGCAGGAAATTTCCATCTGTTTCAATTTTAATCTTGAAATGGAAACCTCCATGATGTCATTTAGACGGAAGTGTGATTTTCCAGTGTTCCCACTCACATAATTTTGCTTCCTTTTTCCTGACAATTGAAACTGGACATCCAGGCACAGATGAATACAGAAGTATATTTGATTTGTCCTTTTCTTGAGTCTTTCTGTGGTATAATCTTTTCTCCAGCCAAAAGAGCATTCTACCATCACAAATACTGCTCTATGGCCAGTTTACAAGTGCTGTCTGAGATGAGTGGTCCTCCAATTTCCCCTCTCTTTCTATGGGAATCACTTTGTTTTCATTTTACACCTCTCTACATGGCATGGTTACATTGAGGAATTGTCGGTGTACATTCAGAGCACAGTTCCCCTATGCTTTACATCAATTATATACTTTTCTAATCCAGGGTAGAGTACTGCAGTGGTTATGTTACTGCACTAGTCTTCTAGAGGCCTCAAATAATAATCCAGACAATTTGAACTCAATTTTAAAACAAAAGTCCGGGTGCGTTGGGGGCAGGTGGGGGGGCAATGAAAATCGGCTTTTCGAGGAGCGGGCAGAAATCCCGGCTCCAAGATGCCGAAAAACGAGTACAATCCAGACCCATCTGGGTGCACGCGCCATTCCCGAACCCGGAAGGCCCGCTGGTAATTACAGCCAGCGGGACGATATTTAAAGCACTAAATCACCTAGTGGAATTCATTCAAAAATGAATCAATGTAATTTACAATGAAGTCAAGTGATTTTAACGCTGCCTCAACGTGTTTCCCGTGCTGTATGAAACACGGCATTGGGAAGTCGTCGGGTTTCAGCCGGCAGCCATTTGGACATTTAAATCCCTATTTGACAAAAGGTTAGTTATTGCAGCAGGACACTCAGTTCTCACAGACAAACTTTTTACTGGGAGATCTTTGTGTTTCAACTGAAAGTTCTTGGTTTTCATTCAGAATTGTTCTGTTTACACATATTTACCAACTTTTCGGACCCCCTCAAACTGACGCAATCAGGATGTGGGGCGCCATGGCTGCATTGACCAGTACATCCGAGGACGAGGAACATAACCACCCTCGCCAGGCACGGCATGCACTTCCACCAGTTGTAGCTCCACAACACAATGCTGCGCTACAGGCACCAGCACAAGAGCTCAGAGGGGGACAACAGAGGGACCGACGTCGCAGGAGACACTACCCTCGTCAGAGGGTCAACAGACCAATGCTCAGCTTCCTGGACCTCTCTGAGGAGCAGTGCATACTGAGGCTCAGAGTCAGTCGCCAGGTGGTGGCAGACATCTGCAGCCTCCTGCATGCCGAGCTGCTCTCGGCTGGGCCTGGCAGCATCTCATTACCCATCGCTGTTAAAGTCACCACTGCCCTCAACTTCTTCACCTTCGGATCATTCCAGGGTGCCACCGGTGACAGCGCCGGGGTCTCTCAGTCGTCTGCACATAAGTGCATAAGGCAGGTCACCGACGATTTGTTTCGCAGGGCCTCGCACTATGTTACAATCCTGGAACTCCCTACCTAATAGCACTGTGGGAGATCCTCCACCACACGGACTGCAGCAGTTCAAGAAGGCGGCTCACCACCACCTTCTCAAGGGCAATTAGGCATAGGCAATAAATGCCGGCCTTGCCAGTGACGCCCACATCCCATGAACTTCCCCGCAGATGGCCTCAGCCAGATGGAGAGGACAGTGGGATTCCACTCTGTGGCTGGCTTCTCATGGGTGCAGAGTGCATTTGATTGCACCTATATAGCAATCCGAGCACCTCCACGCGAGCCAGGGTTGTTCATCAACAGAAAGGGTTATCACTCGATCAACGCTCAGCTCGTTTGTGACCACCGCAAAAGGTTTCTTTATATGTGTGCAAGATTCCCTGGCAGCTGCCATGATTCGTTCATTCTGGGGGAATCCAACATCCCAGGCCTCTTCCACTCACCGAACAGCCTTAAGGACTGGCTCCTCGGGGACAAGGGATACCCCCTGCACACGTGGCTGATGACACCTCTGAGGAACCCCATCAGCGAGGCACAGCGTCGATGCACATCGCCACCAGGTCTGTAATTGAACATGTGATAGGACTGCTGAAGATGTGATTTCAGTGCCTCTTTCATTCTGGGGAGCACTTCAATACGCACCAGGGAGAGTGGGTCACATTATAGTAGTGTGTTGTGTCCTGCACAACATGGCGCAACAGAGAGGGGCACCGATTGATGAGGCCCCATGCCCTCATCCAGCATCCACATCTGCAATGAATATTGGGGAGGAGCAGCAGCAGCAGGAGGAGGAGCAGGAGCAGGAGGAGGAGGAGGAGGAGGCGGAGGACAAACCTATGGGCATGAGTAGCGGCTCATCTGGCTGCTCGTGAGGCCAGGGAATCACACATATGTGAACTCATATGTGTTCTCATAAGATCAGAAATTGAGAAGAACCCAGTCCTCACACCACCTGGAAAGAGCAGCACCAACACCAACCCACCCCCCCCACCCCACCAACCCTGCACATAACAGACCTGCAACTACACGTACACCCGTTGTAAAGTGACCCACTGGGTGGCATCAAGTCTTGCTGTCCATGATGAAGCACGTGAAGGGGCCAGTCAAGAATTGGCAAGACATGGCAGTAGTGGTGAGAATGATAACATTTAATGTGACTTTAACAAAAACCAAATATAAATGAAAAACATGACAGTCTGTCAGACACCTTTGTGCATACCATTCATGATCACAAATCCTCAGCCTTTCTCTTCCTACTGCTTCCACGTGGTGCATCCCCTGTGGCTGCAGCAGAGGTAGTGCAGGTTGCTGATGTCCATGGCCGGACTGCTAAGATGCTTTCGGCCTACGCTCTCTGGGTTTTGGAGCCCTTGAGGGCCCCTCCAAAGACTGCTACACCTGCACCTGTGCAGGGGCAGACTCGACCACCTGGAGAGGAGGCAGCATTGCGGTTATTGGTTGAGACGGGGCAACGGGTGAGATGTGGGAGCACTTTGAATGGTGTCCCAACTTCCATGTCCCCTTTCGACATCATCCCATTCCTGGACCAGGCCCACATCACTCATACCGCCCTGCTGGAGAACAGTTTGGAGGACATTTATGATGACTTGGAAGCCCAGTTGTAAACTTTCTGTCTGCTTGTTTAAGGCGGCAGAATGTTGTTCACCTTGAGTCTGAACGGCCATTGTCAGGCCCTGAATGGACTCATTTGTGAGCCGTACTTGAAGCTCAATGGAGGTTAGCCTTCTTTCTATCGCAGACAATCCCGCACTTACCTGCGACACTACCTCAGACATTTCCACAGTTTACCTGCGACACTATCTCATACATTTCAGCAGTTACGTGCAACAGACAGTTGCTCATGTACCTGTAACACTATCTCAGAGATTCCCTCCCGTACCTGTGCGTCCATTCCACTAATGCAAGAGTTGGATTCCTCCATTCTCTGCACTATTATGGAGAGTGTGTGTGGAACCTGTTCCAGTACCTCGCAAATGTGCTGCTGTCCCTCAATCATTCTCCTTTTAAAGGATGGCCCCCGGGGTTCAGCATCTGCGTCCGGCTGAGCAGAGCCTGGAGACGAGTGCCCCCACCAACACAGACTCTCCACAGCTGTCTCTGCTGCCAGTGTCTACTCGTGCTCACTTGTGTGTGGTGACTCACCAGGTGCCAACCCAACTAACTGACTACTAGGACCCACCTAGGTGTGAGTATCTGCGCTGGTGGATGGCTCACTAAGATGTGACGGTGCATCCTCAGAGGCCTGGAGCTCCTCTGAGGTATCGCCCTCTGCCATCACTGCAGTCTTTGAAGGGACAGTAAGAGAACAGAAGGCAATATTAATCATCATTACAGATGTGTTATGTTGTGATGACCATACTGAGGTGTTTAATATGTCAATCATTGTTAACTTCAATTCATGTTGTGTGTGATGAATTTTAAAGTTGTGTCACCAGACGTTTGTGGCGTGCCCCTCTCAGCGTCCCCGGCGGACAGGCACTCGAAGGTGCGACTGATCTGCAGGGCCTCCTGCTCCACCTCTGTGAGGACCACTATTTGGTGTGGCCCCCCCTCCAGTCCTCGCCCTCTCACTTGCATTTTGCGCTCTCTTCTCCTACAAGGGGAGAATGTACAGACGTGTGAGCGAGTGACGGTGAAGTGGTCAGCCGATGAATGCATTGCTTTGGGTGAGGCTGACCATGAAAGAGATGCATCAGAGGGTGAGTATGAGACAGAGACATCACATTGGATGAGGATTGGGGTGAATGGTAGTGGTGGGGTCACAAATGGGGAGGTGAGGAAGTGCACAGAAAGTGAAAGTAAGTTGAGGATGAGCCTTAAGTGGGTGTGAGGAGTGATGTGATGGAGTAGTCTTGGCAGTGCAGAATGAGTTAGGGGGGCTGGGCGAGGGGGGGGGTGATGTGCACCACAGAATGCAGGAGAATCATTAAGTGTACTCACTTTTGCTGACCTAGTTAGGTCATTGAAACACTTCCTGCACTGAACCCAAGTGCGGGAGATATTGCTACTGCTGGTGACCTCCTCTGCCACCTGCAGCCACCTTCTTGGTAGCAGAGACAGGGCACTTCCTCCTGTCGTCTGGGTAAAATAGTTCCCTCCTCCTCTTCACCCCGGCCAGTAGCGCCTGAAGTGAGGCATCACTGAATCTTGGAGCAGCCTTGCCCCTGTGCTGCTCCATTGGGTCTTCTTGCTCTTTGCTACAGCAAAATCCATTGGAACAATGGCCCTTTAAATCCAGACGCTGCAGCTGACAGCCTGTCATGTGGGTGCACAGTCCACCCACTGTGCAGCTTTCGAATGGCAAACCCGGAAACAAGGTTAAGGGGCACCACTTAAGTCTACTCGTCCATTTTGGCAGGAGGAATAGAAAAGCAGTATATTATTTAAATGGAGATTGCAGAACTCTGAGGTACAGAGGGATCTGGGTGTCCTAGTACATGAATCACAAAAAGTTAGCATGCAGGTACAGCAAGTGATTAGGAAGGCAAAGGAAATGTTGTCATTTATTGCAAGGGGAATGGAATATAAAAGTAGAGATGTTTTGCTACAGTTGTACAGGGCATTGGAGAGACCACATCTAGAATACTGTGTACAGTTTTGGTCTCCTTATTTAAGAAAGGACATAATTGCTTTAGAGGCAGTTCAGAGAAGTTTCACTCGACTGATTCCTGGAATGAGGGGGTTATCTTATGAGGAAAGGTTGGACAAGTTGGGCCTGTATACACTGGAGTTTAGAAGAATGAGAAGTGATGTTATTGAAACATATAAGATCATGAGGGGACTAGAAGGGGTAGATGCTGAGGGGATGTTTCCCCTTGTGGGAGAGACTAGAACTAGGGGCCACAGTTTAAAAATAAGGGGTCTCCCATTTAAGACGGAGATGAGGAGAAATTTTTTCTCTCAGAGAGTCGTGAGTCTGTGGAACTCCCTTCCCCAGAGAGCGGTGGAGGCAGGGTCATTGAATATTTTTAATGCTGAGTTAGATAGATTCCTGATTAACAAGGGAGTCAAAGGTTATAGTAGGTGGACGGGAAAGTAGGGCTGAGGTCACAATCAGATCAGCCATGATCTTATCAAATGGCAGAGCAGTCTTGAGGGGCCGAATGGCCTACTCCCACTCTTAATTCGTATATTTGTGTATGTTCGTACGTACGTATGTAAGTCGCCATTGTGTGCGGAACGGTAAGTTTTTATTATTCAGGTTTGCCGCGCGCACTTTGACCCCCCCCCGCCCGCTGCTATCCCACCGCCCTTTTAAAATCGAGCCCTTTGAGTTCAAATCCTACCATGCCAGTTGGAGAATTTGAATTCAGTTGAAAAATCTGGAAATAAAAAGTTGGTATCAGTAAAAGTGACCATGAAGCTGTCAGATTGTCATAAAACCCCAGCTGATTCACAAATATCCCTTAGGGAAGGAAACCTATCATCTTTACCTGGCCTGTGACTCCAGTCGCACGCTAACGTGATTGATTCATAATTGCCCTCTGAAGCGGCCTAGCAAGCCACTCAAACTTTATCATTGGCAATAAATGTCGACCTTGCCAGTGACGCCTTCGACCCGAGAGTTAATTAAATCAGTCATTTACATTTGTATGAAGGAATCAGTTGTGACCAACAGTGATAGTCACCCTCACCTACAGAAAGTCGTTCCTATTGGCAGATGAGTCAGCCCCAATGATTATTCTGATCGTTGACTCAGAATTCACTTAATATCAAAAGATCAAAAGGTACATTTAAAAACCGTACCTTAACCTCTGTTTCTGCTCCAACTACTGCAGAAAGTCATTATCTGAATGCACTGCCTACCTACAAAGAGCTTCGTGACATCACATATTTTAAAATTTTTTGCTCTAAATCAGACAACAACGCCCTTCTGGTTTAAGGGTAACAGAGGAAGATTTGCTTTGTGTGCAATGTTTAAGAGAATCGTAAATAGGTTTACAATTTTGTTACACGTAATGCACAGAAAAAATCCTCTCCCTTGATGATGTATGCTACAATTATGCTGCAAAGCTGGTTTGAGGTTAATGATTGTCGAGAGCGAAATGCAATTACCAGTTTCAAAGATATAATGTTTCTACATCGGGCTGTGACTCATACTCTGTCTGCCAGAAAAAAGGTACGCACACGTCCAGAGCTCCACTCCATCGGCAGCTACGTTTTTAATATTAGGAGAGTGTGGATGGCAGTGTCTGCTTTCTCATAACAAAATGACTCAATAGTAATCTTATAAAATGCCCAAGAGATTCGACAGACCATCTGAGTTATTCCCCTTCAGAACAGGAAAATTGGTAGAACCTCAGAGAAATGACGAAAGTGTCTGAAAATGATCATTTTCGCCAATTGTCCAGGGGTACCACTGATCTCTTGCCAAGATTACAGCAGGAGGTCACGAGAGCCCACAAGAAAATGGTCTGACTGCATTGAGCTTCACAGAACCAAGGACAGGAATTTTCCAGTATCTAATTAGCTAGTAGGTGAAAATCCTGTACCATGTAAACAATTATTTTCACATTGATTAACTATGCATCAATTAAATACATTTATATGGATCAATTAACTGATCATCTAAAACAGAACTAACAGCTAAAATTGTTGAGAATTTTTCATAGTCTATCAAGGAGCTTCCAGAATATTTTTCAATTCCTACCAGAACTTTCAATCTAAACTAAAAATAAACTTTATTAAAAAAAAACAAAGTAGTTACAAATATTTCTAGCAACTAGAGTAAACACCATGGGAGGCACCATGGTTTATTGCCTTTGCATGTAAAGGATCGCCAGGTGCAGCACATACAAGGAAATCAGGTGGGGAGGATCTAATGTGCATAATTGAGCCTGCCTATTGTTCCGCCCACTTAAATGAATGGATAGAAAATTAGGCGAGCTCTGTTACGGGTGAGCATTCCTCCCCATCCAATTTCCCTCTATTCGCTTTGCCCAAGCAATCCTTTATGCCCAAGCGCAGTGAGAGGAAATACTTCCCAACTCACAATCTTTTGTGGGATTTACAGACAAAGAAGGGGCTACTGCAGCGGTAACAGTCACCCAATTAATGAGTCGTTGAGATATTCTCTTGAGAAGAATCTTTGGTTGAAAAAGGCCAAAGTACAGACTCCAGTCATTTTTTTTGAGTGCGTACCTTTCCATTGCTGATTGTTTTGGATCTATTTAAGATCACACTTGTTCCTTTCATGGCTTAATCAAACTGTGTTATTATGAGCACACAAGAAGCAAGTACCTCGATTAAGGCTTCCTTTTACTGAGGCCTATACATCTTATTTTGACTTTAACGTGGTTTTATACAGTATTAGAAAAATGTTGTTATGACGTGATAAAGTGGTAGCACAACAACAGTCTCTTATACTGAGGTTTTACAGTGTTTCTAATTAGTTACTTCCAGATGAAGTATCAGTGAGGATTGTCTGTCTGCATGTTCCAGTATAGCTACAACACTGGCATCTACCCGACAATGTGGAAAATTGCCCAGGTATGTCCTGTCCACAAAAAGCAGGACAAATCCAATCCGGCCAATTACCGCTCCATCAGTCTACTCTCAATCATCAGCAAAGTGATGGAAGGTGTCGTCGACAGTGCTATCAAGCAGCACTTACTCACCAATAACCTGCTCACCGATGCTCAGTTTGGGTTCCGCCAGGACCACTCGGCTCCAGACCTCATTACAGCCTTGGTCCAAACATGGACAAAAGAGCTGAATTCCAGAGGTGAGGTGAGAGTGACTGCCCTTCACATCAAGGCAGCATTTGACCGAGTGTGGCACCAAGGAGCCCTAGTAAAATTGAAGTCAATCGGAATCAGGGGGAAAACTCTCCAGTGGCTGGAGTCATACCTGGAACAAAGGAAGATGGTAGTGGTTGTTGGAGGCCAATCATCTCAGCCCCAGGGCATTGCTGTCCGAGTTCCTCAAAGCAGTGTCCTAGGCCCAACCATCTTCAGCTGCTTCATCAATGACCTTCCCTCCATCATAACGTCAGAAATGGGGATGTTTGCTGATGACTGCACAGTGTTCAGTTCCATTCGCAACCCCTCAAATAATGAAGCAGTCCGAGCCCGCATGCAGCAAGACATGGACAACATCCAGGCTTGGGCTCATAAGTGGCAAGTAACATTCGCACCAGACTATGGGCCAGGCAATGACCATCTCCAACAAGAGAGAGTCTAACCACCTCCCCTTGACATTCAACAGCATTACCATCGCTGAATCCCCCACCATCAACATCCTGGGGGTCACCATTGACCAGAAACTTAACTGGACCAGCCATATAAATACTGTGGCTACAAGAGCAGGTCAGAGGCTGGGTATTCTGTGGCGAGTGACTCACCTCCTGACTCCCCAAAGCCTTTTCACCATCTGCAAGGCACAAGTCAGGAGTGTGATGGAATACTGTCCACTTGCCTGGATGAGTGCAGCTCCAACAACACTCAAGAAGCTCGACACCATCCAGGACAAAGCAGCCCACTTGGCTGGCACCCCATCCACCACCCTAAACATTCATTCCCATCACCGCCAGCGCACAGTGGCTGCAGTGTGTACCATCTATAGGATGCACTGCAGCAACTCGCCAAGGCTTCTTCAACAGCACCTCCCAAACCCGCAACCTCTACCACCTAGGACAAGAGCAGCAGGCACATGGGAACAACACCACCTGCACGTTCCCCTCCAAGTCGCACACCATCCCGACTTGGGAATATATCACCATTCCTTCCTCGTCGCTGGGTCAAAATCCTGGAACTCCCTTCCTAACAGCACAGTGGGAGAACCGTCACCACACGGACGGCAGCGGTTCAAGAAGGCGGCTCACCACCACCTTCTCAAGGGCAATTCGGGATGGGCAATAAATGCCGGCCTCGCCAGCAACGCCCACATCCCATGAACGAATAAAAAAAATGTATTTTGGGTATTTCAGTGCTGAATTTTATTTCCAATTTTTACATATGACTTTAGTGTCAACAATTTGCAAAATTAATATCCAATGGATTTATAACAATGTTAGAAATTAAACTAAGAAACTGCAGATCCACAGAACAGTCCTATATTCACAAAATTCTTGAAAAACTGAAAATGTGTCAGTTTAACTTGCCATGCTTCTTTCTTTTCCCCATGCACCAAGCTTTCTCAGAGACTTTACTGTGAACCTATAAAATGCCATGTAATGAAACATATATCTTTAATAGCCTCACGAATGATTTCTCCCTCGTACTCCCGAGCTCATTAAACGTGGTAAATCACAATGCAGTTACAATGAAACTGCTGCTGCCTTAATGCATCTGTGAATTCCTTTGTTGTCTCCCGTTCTTCCATGTGTCAGCATCTGTTGGAGGGTTACTGTTCCCACTTCAGCAATAAAATGTGAAATAACATTTGACTGTAGCACACTTGCTGTTGTAAAAACATTTCAGATTAACATAAATCAAGTAACAATAAAAATAAAGATTGTCAGCAGAAATACTACAATGAAAATGTGGCTGTGTTAACCTCGGGGCAGTTCAACCTTTATCGACTTTGAGTAAGCTCGTAACAGTTAACACTTCATTTTATTTCCCCACTATAAACATGTTCTCAATGCTGGATGAAGCTGTAACACACCAACTATGTAAAAACAGCTGCTTAAGTAACAGTGTGATACCATTGCTGCAAATAATTAGCATGTGTTTAATAAAACGTTGAATCACTATAATAATGAATTAGTAATGGACCAGTGAAGCTGTAAATACAGAAGTATAACTAGTTCATAAAGGTTTTATAATGTTGTGTAATGTGTGATTAATTTTTATGCTATGGGAATTAGTGATAATTTCACAGACCAAGTAAATGAACGTGGAAAACAATAATTCAAAGCAGTATGGTGGAACCATATTGGGAAACTTGGATTTGAACATCAGACATGGCTGGTATTTGCACCAAGTGGAGGTGCATTGATGATGGAAAGAAGGAAAACATCAGGGTAGTGCCTTTCTTTAATTGCTCTTCATATTCCTAAGAGCAAGCTGAAGAGAGATATGGGTGAAAGTCATGCAGAAGCTCATCAGTGGTCACCAGTCATCCTAACGAACACCTAAGCAGGATGGAGATGGAGAGAAAATACATGCATGATAATTCAGTAAAACAGCTGAGACAGATGCCATTATAGACTGCAAAATTAAATCATGAGCAGCATAGCACAGCCTCAATCCCTGCCAGAGGTTTGGTGGTACAGACTTCCACTGCCCAACAGCACTAAAGTTGACCCCCACTCTGAGTTTCCAAGGTCAGCATAATTTGCATAATTCAAGTGAATTCCGTGCATTCAAAATGATTGTGAGCTTATCTATTTGGAATGGGCAATAGATAAGGCTGCTGACCTCATTGGCCTGCAGCAGCTTAAAGGGGCCATAGCACAGAATTTCATTTTGTGAACATACAAAAATGATGGTCAGGAAAAGACCAGCTGGTCCATCAAGCCCACCCCACACTCATGAATGCAGGTAGGAAAGAAATTTCTTAATCTGTAAACATCGGAGAAGATTGCTGCAGGGCACAGAGACCCCATACTATCAGATTCCATTATAGAAGTGATGCTGTAAGAGGTTAGAGGCACTGTTTGGGGTGGACAGACTGACATATAGATAGGCAGAGGGTTCTGAGGACCGTAGCTTCACATCAGCGGAGAGAGGTGGCCAGGGCAATCAGTGTCAACTCAACTGCCCCACGCACTGCCTCTATGGGCAGGAATATGTTTATTGACCTTATCAGGTCAGCCATGGTAAACAGATTCTACCATACTTTCTAAGAATGTACTACACCAAGTGTGTTTGCCACTCACAATGACCTCCCCTTCACGTTGTGTTGTAGTAGTTTAATGGATTACGATCAATTTCCAGGAGATAGTATAATGCCCCTTTATATCCCCAACCTTCACCTGGAAGTGCTCCTTCACTCACATGCTTGCATGCAACAACAACTTACATTTATATCGCATCTTTAACATAGAAAAACATCCCAAAGTGCTTCACAGATGTGTAAATAAAAATGGATGCTGAGCAGAAAAAGGAGAGAAAGGTGACAAAAAGCTTGGTCAAAGAGGTGGGTTTTAAGGAAGGTCTACAAGGAGGAGAGGGAGGTAGAGATGCCGAGGGGCTTATGGAGAGAATTCCAGAGTGTGGGATCCAGGCAGGTGAAAACATAGCTGACAATGGTGAGCGATTGGAGGCCAGAATCAGAGGATTAGAAAGTTCAGGGTTGGTTGCGGTTGTGAGGCTGGTACTTATCACACCAGCTCCTTGGCAGGGTTTGCTGATGGATGTTTTAGGTAAAAAAGAATGAAGAGGCACAGTACATTTATTACATTGCCAATGGGCATTACAACACTGTAAAGCTGCAGGGCAAACATTGAAACATTTTAATTTAGAATTTATACCTGTAAGAAAAAAATATGGACAACCCATACCCCAACTCCCGGTTTCAATTTACTGGCTTTTTGTGAATGGGGAGGGGGTTGTTCAATTTCTGGACTCTTGTGTTTCATCCAGTTCAAATCTTGAAGCCACTCATACCCTTTTCATTATTTATCAGACAACACCTCACATTGTTTCTGATTTGATAGCTGCACTTGGGTGGAAAGCAGTGCATTGAGTTCATCATCTTTTTGAACAATCTAAACCATCCAGTGAGACATATGGCAAGAACATTTATATCTGTCAAGCTTCTCATCGCACTCGGCTTCAAAAGCTATACGGTTTTACATTTCCCTTTAATCTTATATGGTATATACCATTCATTTCAAATGGAAAGCTGTGGCAAATTAAATTCTTAATTAATGTAATTGTTATTGCTTTGCGCTCCTTTACCAAAACCTTCCACTACTCGAGGATCATCCTGGAGAGCAAAGATAATCCCAAGCTCCTTTTCTCTACCACCAACCACCTCCTTAAATCCCTCTCAAGAATGAGCTCATGTATTTCTTTATGACCAAGATAGAGACCATTGGGGTAATTTTAACCCAGAACTGGGGGGGGGGGGGGGGGGCGGGGGCGCAGTCGGAAAACCCGGAAGTACTATTTTGACCTAAGGACATCTTTTATTTTTTTTTGTCGGTTTGTCGTCCGACTGGCCGGCCTGATTGACAGGCTGGTCTCAGTCAGGCAGGAACAGAGCAAGGAAGAGGACGTGCAAAGTTATGTCTTCAGGTAAGTCTTTCATTGTATGGATTGGGGGGGGGGGCAAGGAAGGCACGGGTGGCATGGGTGGGCATGGGGGCACTAATGGGCATGGGGGTCACAATGGGGGAGTAAGTCATCGGAGGAGTCAGTCATGGGGGGAGGGATCGGGGGTCAGTCACCAAGGAGGGGGATCGGGGGTCATCATGGAGGTCCGCGATTGTCGGGGGATTGTTGCAGGTAGGTTTGTTGGGCCTGGGGAAAACACTCCTGCTCCTCCAGGGCCACAAGCTGTGCCAGAAAGGCACTTACCTGCCAGTATAATTTAATTAATTTAATTCATTAAATGAGGTAAATAATTTGATTAAGACTAAACTAATTATTTAAATAAATAAAATGATGGGAGAACAGGAGATGTGTTGCTGCTGCAATATGTGGGAGCTTGTGGATATTTTTGTCCAGGGGGACTACATCTGCAGTAAGTGTCTGCGGCTCAAGGAACTTCGGCTCCGAGTTGAGGAGCTGGAGTCTGAGCTGCGGACATTGTGAGACATCAGGGAGGGAGAAAGCTACCTGGACTTTTTTGCTCCAGGAGGCAGCCACACCCCTTAGATTAAATACTTTAAAATTGACACGTGGTCAGGGACAGGAGGGTGTGACTGCGAGTGAGGCAGGTACGGCGATCCAGGAGGTAGTATTGCAGGAACCCCAGTCCCTGCACTTGTCCAATAGATTCAAGGTTCTTGCAACCCTTGTGGACAAGTGCAGGGATTGCGGGGAGGACAAGCAAACTGACCACGGCACTGTGGTACAGGAAGCCGTTCAAGTGGGGGGAGTAAAAAGGAAGGTGGTTGTAGTCGGCGACAGTATAGTTAGGGGGGTAGATACTGTTCTCTGCAGCCAGGAGCATGAGTCCCGAAGGCTGTGTTGCCTACCCGGTGCCAGGGTTAAGGACATCTCCTCCAGGCTGGAGAAGAACTTGGAGTGGGAGGGGAGGATCCAGTTGTTGTGGTCGACGTAGGTACCAATGACATAGGTAGGACTAAGAGAGACTCAGCTCTCTGCTGAGAGAGTTGAGTAGCTAGGGACTAAATTAAAAAGCAGAACCACAAAGGTAATAATCTCTGGGATAGGGTTAATAGGATCAGGGAGATGAATG
Organism: Heptranchias perlo; assembly: GCF_035084215.1. Lineage (NCBI taxonomy): Eukaryota > Metazoa > Chordata > Chondrichthyes > Hexanchiformes > Hexanchidae > Heptranchias > Heptranchias perlo. Next base: position 48,841,358 of record NC_090329.1, read on the forward strand.
CGTGGCTCAAAGATTGGTGTGGGAGAAGTGGGTTTCGATTTGTGGGGCACTGGCACCAGCACTGGGGAAAGAGAGAGCTGTTCCGTTGGGACGGACTACACCTGAACCATGCTGGGACCAGAGTTCTAGCGAATCGAATAACTAGGGAGGTAGATAGGGTTTTAAACTAAATAAGGAGGGGGGGAGGGTTCCGGTGGAGAGAAATCTAGAAAGCTAAAGAGAAAAGACAAGGAAGCAGTGCAGGAAAATGATTGGGGTAAGGATAAACAGATTGTGTCAGGAAGGGACAGAGCGTACAAACAAAAGAGTGCACTAACAAATAGGGTCCGGGTAAGAAAAAATGGTAATGAGACAAATAGGGCCATAGTACAAAAAATGTTAAGATGTCGAAAAATGTGAAAAAGACAAATCTAAAGGCACTGTATCTGAATGCACGAAGCATTCATAATAAGGTAGACGAATAAACAGTGCAAATAGATGTAAACGGTTATGATATAATTGCAATTACAGAAACATGGCTGCAGGGTGACCAAGGCTGGGAGCTGAATATCCAAGGGTATTCAATATTTATACAGGCAAAAAGGAAAAGGAGGTGGGGTGGCGTTGTTAGTAAAGGATGAAATCAGAGCAATAGAGAGAAAAGATACTGGCTCAGAAAATCAAGATGTAGAATCAGTCTGGGTGGAGTTAAGATGCACCAAGGGGCAGAAAACACTGGTGGGAGTTATTTTTAGGCCTCCAAACAGTAGTGGTAATGTAGGGGACGGCATCAAACAGGAAATAAGAGATGCATGTAATCAGGGTACTACAGTAATCATGGGTGACTTTAATCTACATATAGAATGGCCAAATTAAATTAGCAATAATACTGTGGAGGATGAATTCCTGGAGTGTGTACAAGATTTTTTTTAGACCAGTACGTTGAGTAGCCAACTAGGGACAGGCTATCCTAGATTGGATATTGTGCAACAAGAAGGGGTTAATTAATAATCTTTTTGTGCGAGGTCCTTTAGGGAAGAGTGACCATAACATGATAGAATTCTTCATTAAGATAGAAAGTGAAGTAGTCCAATCCGAAACTAGGGTCCTAAATCTGAACAAAAGGAACTATGAAGGTATGAGGAGTGAGTTGGCTGATAGTTTGGGGAGCTTCATTAAAAGGCATGACGGTGGATAGGCAATGGCTAACATTTAAGGAACGAATACATGAATTTCAACGGTTATAGATTCCTTTCTGGCGCAAAAATACAAAAGGAAAAGTGGCCCAACCATGGCTAATAAAAGAAATTAAGGACAGTATTAGATCCAAAGAGGAGTCATATAAAGTTGCCACAAAAAGTAGCAAGCCTGAGGATTGGGAGCAGTTTAGAATTCAGCAAAAAAGGACCAAGAGATTGATTAAGGGGGGAGAATAGAGTATGAAAGTAAAATTGCAAGGAACATAAAAGCAGACTGTAAAAGCTTCTACAAGTATGTAAAAAGAAAAAGATTAGTGAAGACAAATGTAGGTCCCTTACAGTCAGAAACTGGAGAATTTATAATGGGGAACAAGGAAATGACAGAGCAATTAAACAAATACTTTGGTTCTGTCTTCATGGAAGAGGACACAAATAACTTCCCAGAAATGCTAGGGAACCAAGGGACTAGTGAAAAGAAGGAATTAAAAGAAATTAGTATTAGTAAAAAAATAGTGCTGGAGTAATTAATGGGACTGAAAGCCGATAAATCCCCAGGGCCTGATAATCTGCATCCCAGAGTAGTAAAAGAGGTAGCCATGGAAATAGTGGATGCATTAGTTTTCATCTTCCAAAATTCTATAGGTCACAGAACAGTTCCTAGAGATTGGAGGGTGGCAAATGTAACCCCACTATTTAAAAAAGGAGGGAGAGAGAAAACAGGAAACTACAGACTGATTAGCCTAACATCAGTAGTAGGGAAAATGCTAAAGTCTACTATAAAGGATGAGATAACAGGACACTTAGAAAATATCAACAGGATTAGACAAAGTCAACATGGATTTATGAAAGGGAAATCATGTTTGACAAACCTACTGGAGTTTTTTGAGGATGTAACTGGTAGAATAGATAAGGGAGAACCAGTGGATGTGGTGTATTTGGATTTTCAGAAGGCCTTTGATAAAGTCCCACATGAGAAGTTAGTGTGTAAAATTAAAGCACATGGGATTGGGGGTAATATACTGGCATGGATTGAAAATTGGTTAACAGACAGGAAACAGAGTAGGAATAAATGGATCTTTTTCGGGGTGGCAGGCAGTGACTAGTGGGGTACCGCAGGGATCAGTGCTTGGGCCCTAGCTATTCACAATATATATCAATGATTTGGATGAGGGAACCAAATGTAATATTTCCAAGTTTGCTGACGACACAAAACTAAATGGGATCGTGAGTTGTGAGGTGGATGCAAAGAGGATTCAAGGCGATTTAGACAAGTTGAGTGAGTGTTAAAATACATGGCAGATGCAGTATAATGTGGATAAATGTGAAGTTATCCACTTTGGAAGGAAAAACAGAAAGGCAGAGTATTATTTAAATGGTGATAGATGGGAAATGTTGATGTACACCAGTCATTGAAAGCAAACATGCAGGTGCAGCAAGCAGTTCGGAAGGCAAATGGTATGTTGGCCTTCATTGCAAGAAGATTTGAGTACAGGAGCAAGGATGTCTTACTGCAGTTACACAGGGCTTTGGTGAGACCACACCTGCATTATTGTGTGCAGTTTTGGTCTCCTTACCTAAGAAAGGATATACTTGCCATAGAGGGAGCGCAGCAAACATTCACTAGACTGATTCGTGGGATGGCAGGATTGTCGTATGAGGAGAGATTGGGTCGACTCGGCCTTTATTCACTCGAGTTTAGAAGAAGGAGTGGGGATCTCATTGAAACGTATAAAATTCTGACAAGGCTTGTCAGACAGGTGCAGGGAGGATGTTTCCCCTGGCTGGGGGGGTCTAGAATGAGGGGTCACAGTCTCAGGGTACAGGGTAGGACATATAGGACTGAGATGAGGAGAAATTTCTTCACTTAGAGGGTGGTGAACCTGTGGAATTCTCCACCACAGAAGGCTGTGGAGGCCAAGTGACTGAATATATTTAAGAAGGAGATAGATAGATTTCCAGACACAGAAGGCATCAAGCGGTATGGGGAGAGAGCGGGAATGTGGTATTGAGATAGAGGATCAGCAGTGATCATATTGAATGGGCGGAGCAGACTCGAAGTTGCCGAATGGCCTATTGCTGCTCCTATTTTCTATGTTTCTATGTCTTGGGCCTTCTCACCTCCTTTTGCGTGGCGTGAAGGAAAAGGCCCAGAAATCCCAGCCCCCAGTGGTTGAAATCGAAAAACCTTTGAAAGTGGAGACCCGCAGTCTCCTTGAAAGGTTTTAGTGATCAATCCGCCTCCTGGGAGTGGGTTCATTGCCCGCCCCTCATCCGCCCTGGTGAAAACAGGAAACGGGCAAGTTGGTGGCTGCTTGGGTGTGGGTTGGGGGCGGGTCTGAAATTGATGCGATTTTCAATGCCCCCGCATCCCCAACCTACCCGTTTTGCAAAGTTATAAGTCTGCCCTATGGCCCTGATATTTATGGGGAGGCAGGGAGGGAGCAGGGAGACATTTAGCATCCAAGAAACCCGGTTTTTCTGGAGGTCCTGCCGAAATTAGTGGCAGGACCTGATTTACATTTTCTGAATCTGTTACCTGGCCACAGTCAGCCAGATTGAGAGGCTGGCTGTCTGTTGGGTGGGTAGGCCCATGGCACAGGCCACAGCCTGTTAGAACATAAGAACATAAGAACATAAGAAATTGGAGCAGGAGTAGGCCAATCGGCCCCTCGAGCCTGCTCCGCCATTCAATAAGATCATGGCTGATCTGATCCCAACCACAAATCTAAAGAACACAAGAAGTCGGAGCAGGACCCGGCCACATAGCCCCTGGGCCCTCTCCGCCACCCACAGGGCATTGACCGATCCGAACTCAGCTTCATGTCAAATTTTCTGCCCGCTCCCCATAACCCCTAATTCCCTTTACTTCTAGGGAGAAATCGCGGGTCAGACATTGGAGAGGGACCAATCGTGGTGGGGGGGGTGGTTAATCACGGGGGTTGGGGGGTGATCGCAGGGGGCCAATTTGAGGGATAGAAGCAGGTAAGCTTGGTGGGCCGGGGGAAGCACTCCTGCTTCTCCTGGCCTACAAGCAGTGCTGGAAAGACACTCACCTGTACTATCCTGCTATTCTCGCCTCCCTTCAGCTGCCTGGTTTCCCGAGGCCGGGGGAACCCGGCCGGCCAGTGTTAAATCTGAAGCAAAGATAAAATGTGAGGCACACATCTTCATTAAAATTAAAACTGGGGAGCAGGTTAGTCGCCTGCCCCCCCAACCCGCCTCCATTAAAATCGGATGTTGGGGGCGGGTTGGGGTCGGGTTTCCCTTTTTTCATTTTTAACCCCCCCACCTATCCTGGGGGATGGTTAAAATTACCCCCCCCCCCATCATTCAGATGCCCCTGCTGCTTCCCCTCTTCTCCTTGGCCATCAAGCCAAACCTCCCCCTCCCACACCTACCCTAACCCTGAACCCCGTCCCCATCTCTCCCTAATGCACTCTCCAAGTTCATCTCATTCATGAGACCCGCCTCCTCCTCCCTCGACCTTAATCCCATTGAACTCATGACTACTCAACTTCTGTTACTGGCCCCATGCTAACTGACATTTTAAATTGTTCTATCTCCTCCAGTATTGTTCCCCAATTTGCTTTAATATGTTGTCACCTCCCAGCTCCGTGGCCATCTTTTGTATAACTTCCTGTTTGAATCCCTCCACTCAGGTTTCCGACCTTCCGTAGCACTGAAAAGATCCTAAACAGAGTCATGAATGACTTTCTCTGACTGCGACTCTGAAGTCTTTCACATGGTTAATCATACTATCTTCCTCCAACATCTGTCCTTCATTGTCCAGTTCAGTAACACTGCCCTCGCTTGCTTCAATTCTTACCTATACAATCGTAGCCAGACCATCTCCAGCGATGGCTTCTCTTCCCATCCCAGTATCTTCACCTTCGGCGTCCCCTAAAGATCCATCCTTGGCCTTCTCCTCTTCCTCTTCTACATGGCAATATCATCCATAGACATGTGGTTAGCACCCACATGTACTCTGGTGACACCCAGTTCCAGCTCTCCACCAAATATCTCGACTTCTCCCCAAACCCTCTGTTCCTCTGATTCTGGCCTCTTGTGTATCTCCCCTGCCTTCACCCCATCATTGGCAGCCTTGCCTTCAGCTGCATATACCCCATGCTCTGGAAGTCTCTACCTAAACCCCTCTGCCTCTTCACCTCCCTCTTCTCTTTTAGACCATCGTTAGCCTCCTTAGAACCTGGCTCTTTTACCAAGCTATTGGTCACTCCTCCTAATCTTTCCTTCTTTGGCTTGCATCTCTTTTTCCTTACGTTTCTCTGAAGTGCCTTGGAATGTTTTTCTACATGAAAGGTGCTATAAAAATGCAATTGGTTGCTGTTTTTCTTTTGTTATTGTTATAGTAGTAATAGAAATAAGTACCAAACAGCTGAAATAATGAATAACAATTTGAGGGGAAAACATTCTTATTTCTTTGCAGTGCCTTGTGTGACCAGTTATGTTTTAAATGTTTAGACTGCTATTGTCTCTCTATTCAAATTGGAATATTATAGCTTACAGAAAGTAACATTACGTTTTCTTTGGGTATCCTGGAAACACTAACATCAAAGGACATTTTCTCTCTCCATCTACCTAATGATTTTAGGTGTGATCTGCTTTATGTGAGGCTCTTCTGTAATTCTATTGTAGTCTATTATATCTCTTTAAAATGCCATTTACTCATTCTTTAGCTCACTAATTTTAGTGGCTTCTCGAATATGTTTCTTTATCACTTATTCTCAGCATGGCACTAATCAAAATCAGCCCAATTATGCTCAACACTGCAGTATCCAGTTAATTGACTGACTGTTATTACTGACAACAGGACAGCTGTGATTGCTGGAGGCCATTGATTAAGACAAATGTTTACAGTCAGGTCTAAAGGAGAATTTTTGCAATCAGTAGATGCAAAGTATAGCTTTATGCCCTCTTGCTATCAATATGTCTGTATTGTTGAGTGTTAGCTTTAAAGTGCATTGTGTTGTATTACATATGGGGGTAGATTTTAACTATCAGGTGGCCGACTGGCACAGCACGCTGGCTGGCCACCTGATCCAGCTGATAAAGGGGCCTGGTCCAGTTCGAGGGCCAGGTTACATTACCATGTCACCAGTGAGCTGCAGGCTCCAAACGAGCACCACCTTGCAGCTCAATGGCTCCAAGTCAGCATAATATCAGAGGGTGACCGTGGATGGGGGGGTGAGCACAGGGCGGCAGTGGTCCACATTATTCTCGTGGAGCCCGGAGGAGCGCACCTGGTCCTCCAGGCCCCTCAAAAATAGATTTAAAGTTACCTTATCTGCTGAACCGTCCGGTAAAGCTGCACAGCGTGTGAGCAGAGCACGCTCCGCCAAGCTGCCCCGACAAAATTGCAATCAGAGTTCTAACTACATCATAGGAGCCCAGTTTGCATATAAAAAGGACCTACCGCCTGAAACAAGCTGCCCTCCAGACTGTCCCATTGAGGATGGTGGTGGCTGGAGTGTTGACGTAAATTGGGTGGTAAGCCATTTTCAGGTCAAGTTAAAGTCTACCCCATGGTATTTCTAACAGATTAGGCATTTTAATAATGGAGAATTAGGAACGATTTATACTATTTTATGAGTTGAAGGAACAGTAAAAATCTCAATGTTATGCTGTTGTGTTAAAATACTTCAGGTTTAACAAGTGTTTGAGACGGAGCAGCTTTAGAATAATTAGGATCCAGAATTCCTGGAGGTCCACTCCCCTGGCACAAATACAGAGAAACGGAACCCCATTCTGCCATAGCCCCAAGCCAGAGGCCATATCCCAAATGCTGGGAACGGGGCCAACTGCATGACCGGGGCAGGCACATCAGTGGCATCCGCCCCCAAACTGCCAGCCGAAAAGACTTAGTGGCACCTGCTGTCAGCTTATGGAGGGAGTAATGGTCATAATTCCTAGGATAGCCCAGACACTCCCACAGGCATGCTCCTTTGACATGGGGGGAAGTAAGATCCACCACAGACCCTAATTACCAAAATTTAAAGGGCCACAGAAACTGGGGCAGAATCCTAGTGGGACCAAGTTCTGCCCTGGCACCCCGGGTGGAAATGAAGCTTTCCACCCTCTCCAACACCAGTCATTTCAGGGCTTTAATGTTTCTGCATTTGTCCCTTCTTAAAAGATTGTTTAAAACTTTTCAATTGTCCTAGAGGTTTATATTAAATTGTATAAGAAATTTTACTCCAGTAAATAGTTTTTATTTCCCTCAACACTCACCCCTACAACACCCTCTAAATTGCACTATAAGTGGATTTTGATATTACTCAGCGGTGATGGGTTTGTTTAAGGGGAGTTATGCTTCTCTGTGCATTATGAAAGAGATCCAATTAAGGTTCTAAGATAAATGATTGGTTTCATTGGAATAATTCCTTACTGTTGTTGCAGACACGAACACATACAATGGCACAATGGTCCTTAGACACAAGGGGCCCAAAATACCAAGATTTGTGGTGGTGTACGTCCAGTCTGAGGGACTGGAATTTGAGGAGTAAGTCAGATAACAAGGGCTCAATTTTAAAAGCCAAGTCCGGGTGCGTTGGAGGCGGGGGGTGGGGGGGGGGGCAAAGAAAATCGGAGAAATCCAGAGTGGGAATGAATCCCGGCTCCAACTCGCCAACTTCCACGTTTGACCCAGACGCATCTGGGTGCGTGCGAGCCTCAGGAAGGCAAAAGTCCCGTCGGCAATTAAAGCCAGCAGGCTGCTATTTAAACCAATAATTAAGGGAGTTGAACTTGTTAATTTTATGATGATTGAGGCAGGGAAAAGATTTTAACTCTGCCTCAGCGTGTTTCCCGTGGCCTCTGAAATACGCCATGGTGAAGGAGTCGTGTTTCAGCCGGCAGCAATTTGGACATTTAAGTGCCTGTTTGACAGATGGGGATAAAAGGTGAGTTGTTGCAGCAGTTCTGAGTTCTCTCAGGCAAACTTTTGGCTGGGAGACCTTTGTGTTTAGACTGAAAATTCTTGGTTTCCACTCACAATTCTTCTGTTGGCACATATTTACCAGCTTTTTGGACCCTCTCAAACTGACACCATCAGGATTGGGAGCACGATGGCTGCATTCACCAGTACATCCGAGGATGAGCAACATCACCATCCTCACCAGGCACAACGTGCACTTCTGCCACTTGGAGCTCCACAACACAGTGCTGTGCCACAGGCACCTGCACAAGAGCACGGAGGGCAACAACAGAGAGCGACGTCGCAGGAGGCACTACCCTTATCAGAGGGTCTACAGACCAAGGCTCAGCTTCCTGGACCTCTCTGAGGAGCAGTGCATACGGAGGCTGAAAGGAGTGAGTCGCCAGGTGGTTGCAGACATCTGCAGCCTCCTTCATGCCGAGATGCTCCCTGCTGGGCCTGGCGGCATCTCATTATACGTCACAGTTAAAGTCACCACTGCCCTCAACTTCTTCGCCTCCGGATCATCCCAGGGTGCCACCGGTGACATCGCTGGGGTCTCTCAGTCGTCTGCACACAAGTGCATAAGGCAGGTCACTGACGGCTTGTTTCTCAGAGCCTCACAGTACATCAACATCTCCATGGACGACCTCAGCCAGACGGAGAGGGCAGTGGGATTCCACTCTGTGGCTGGCTTCCCAAGTGTACAGGGTGCAGTCGATTGCATGCATATGGCAATCTGAACACCTCCACATGAGCCAGGACTGTTCATCAACAGAAAGGGGTATCACTCCATCAATACTCAGCTCGTTTGTGACCACCGCAAAAGATTTCTTCACGTGTGAGCCAGATTGCCTGGCAGCTACCACGATTCGTTCGTTCTGAGGAAGTCCAACTACCGGGGCCTCTTCCAAGCACCAAACACCTGCAAGGGCTGGCTCCTCAGGGGCAAGGGATATCTCCTGCACATGTGGCTCATGACACCTCTGAGGAATCCAATCATCGAGCAATGACATTGATGCAATGACAATCACATCGCCATCAGGCCTATAATCGGCCACCAGGCTGCTGAAGATGCCACTTCAGTGCCTCGATCGTTCTGGGGGAGCGCTTCAATACGCACCAGCGAGAGTGGGTCGCATTATAGTAGTGTTTTGCGTCCTGCACAACATGGCGCAACAGAGAGGGATACCTGTTGAGGTGGTCCCATCCCCTCATCCATCATCTTTTTTCTGCCATCCACATTGAGGAGGAGCAGGAGGAGGAGGAGGAGGAGGAGCAGGAGGAGGAGCAGGAAGAGGAGCAGGAGGATAAACCCATGGGCAGAGCAGCGGCTCACCTGGCTACTCGTGAGGCCAGGGAGTCACTCATATGTGAACGTTCTCATAAGATCAGAAAGTGAGAAGAGTCCAGTCCTCACACCACCTGGAAAGACCAGCGCCAACACCAGCACCACCCTCCAACCCTGCACAAAACGGACCTGCAACTGTAAAGTGACCCACTGGGTGGGATCAAGTGTTGCCGTTCATGATGAAGCACATGAAAGGGCCCTATCACAAAAGCCAGTCAAGAAAGGACAAGACGTGACAGTAGTGGTGAGAATGATAACATTTAATGTGAATATAACAAAAAACAAATATAAATGAAAAACATGACCGTCTGTCAGACACCTTTATGCATACCATTCGTGATCACAAAACCTTAGCCTTTCTCTTTCTACTACTATGTGGTGCATCCCCTGTGGCTGCAGCAGAAGTAGAGGCCCTCTGAGTTTCGGTGCCCATGAGGGCCCCTCCAAAGACTGCTCCACCTGCACCTGTGCAGGGTCAGACTCGGCCATCCGGAGAGGAGGCAGCATTGTGGGTACTGGTTGAGAGGGGGGCAATGGGTGAGACGTGGGAACGCTTTGGGTGGCGTCCCAAATTCCATGTCCCCTTTCACCATCATCCCTCTCCTGGGCCAGGCCCACATCACTCCTACCACCCTGCTGGACAACAGTTTGGAGGACATGTGTGATGCCTTGGAAGGCCACTTCTAAAGTATCTGTCAGTCTGTTTAAGGTGGCAGAATGTTGTTCACCCTGAGTCCGAACGGCCATTGTCAGGGCCTGAATGGACTCATCTGTGAACCGTGCTTCAAGCTCAACAGAGGCTAGCCTTCTCTCCATCGCAGACATTCCCGCATTTATCTGCGACACTATCTCAGACATTTCCACAGTTACGTGCAACACTTTCTCAGACAGTTGCTCAAGTCCCCGTGACACTATCTCAGAGATTCCCTCATGTCTCTGTGGCATTATCTCAGAGATTCTCTCAAGTACCTGTGCCACCATTCCACTCATGCAGAAGTTGGACACCTCCATCCTCTGCACTATTGTGGAGAGTGCGTGTGGCACCTGTTCCAGTACCTCGCGAATGTGCTGCTATCCCTCAATCATTCTCCTTTTGAAGGATGGCCCCCAGGGTTCAGCATCTGCGTCCGCCCGAGCAGAGCCTGGAGAGGAGTGCGCCCACTGACACAAACTCTCCACAGCTGCCCCTGCCACCAGTGTCTGCTCGTGCTCACTTGTGTGTGGTGAATCACCAGGTGCCAACCCAACCAACTGACTGCTAGGACCCACCGAGGAGTGAGTATCTGCGCTGGTGGATGGCTCACCAAGCTATGGCGGTGCGCCCTCAGAGACCTGGAGCTCATTTGAGGAATCGCCCTCTGCCGTCACTGCGGTCGTTGAAGGGCCTGTAAGAGAACAGAAGGCAATATTAAGCATCATCACAGATGAGTCATCTTGCGATGAGCATAATGAGGTGTTCAACACACCATTCATTGTTAACATCAATTCATATTGTGTGTGATGAATGTTAAAGTTGTGTCACCAGACGTTTGTGGGGTACCCCTCTCGGCATCCTCGATGGACAGGCACTCGAGGGTACGGCAGATCCCCAGGACCTCCTCCTCCACCTCTGTGAGGACCGCTATTTGTTGTGGCCCCCCCTCTAGTCCTCGCCTTCTCGCGTGCATTTTGCGCTCTCATCTTCTAGAAGGGGAGAAAGTACCGACGTGTGAGTGAGTGATGATGAAGTGGTCAGCCAATGAATGCATTGCTTTGGGTGAGGCTGATCGTGAAAGAAATGCATCAGAGGGTGAGTATGAGACAGAGACATCACATTGCGTGAGGATTGGGTTGAGTGGTAGTAGTGGGGTGACTAATGGGGAGATAAGGAAGTGCTGAGGAAGTGCAGGTAAGTTGGGGATGAGCCTTAAGTGGGTGTGAGGAGTGATGTGATGGAGTAGTCTTGGCAGTGCAGAATGAGTTGGGGGTGGGGGCGGTGATGTGGAACACGGAATGCAGGAGAATCAGTAAGTGTACTCACTTTTGCTGAACTAGTTAGGTCATTGAACCGCTTCCTGCACTGGACCCAAATGAGGGAGATGTTGTTGCTGTTGGTCACCTCCTCTGCCTCCTTGAGCCAGGCCTTCTTGGTGACAGAGGCAGGGCACTTCCTCCTGTCGGCCAGGTAAAATAGCTCCCTCCTCCTCCTCCTCATTCTGACCAGTAGCACCTGGAGTGAGGCATCACTGAATCTTGGAGCAGCCTTGGCCCTGTGCTGCTCCATTGGGTCTTCTTGCTCTTTGCTCCAGCAAAATCCGGCCCTGTAAATCTAGATGCTCCAGCTGACAGCCTGTCGTGTGGGTGCACAGGCCACCCACTGCGCAGCTTTCGGACAGCAAACTCGGAAGCCAAATTAAGGGCTATCAATTAAGTTACGATCGCGTGGGGAACGGTAAGTTTTTATTATCCGGGTTTGCTGCACGCCCATTGACCCCTCCCCCCCTCCTCCCGCTGCCATCCAGCCACCTTTTTAAAATTGACTCCCAAGTGTTTGAGGCAGAGCAGCTTTAGAATAATTCCTGGAGGTCCACTCCCCCAACACAAATGCAGAGTAACGGAACCCTCTTCTGCCATTGCCCCAAGCCAGAGACCCTATCCCAAATCCTGGAACAGGGTCAACTGCATGACTGGGGCAGGCACATCAGTGGCATTTGCCCCCAAACTGCCAACCAAAAGGACTTAGTGGCATCCGCTGTCAGCTTATGGAGGGAGGTCCCTTGGCTTGAAACCAGTTTTTTCTTATGTCTCTGTGAAGCACCTTTTTTACATTAAAGGTGCTATAAAAATGCAAGTTTTTGGTTTTTGTTCTTGTCCTAGTGACAAGAGTGGTAGAAATAAGTACCGAGAGCTGAAATAATGGATAACAATACAGAGGAAATGTACATTAATTCTCAGCTGTGCAACTAAGAAAGGATTCTGCAAGCTGCTTTTCAGCAGTTTCGGGCAGGGAAATCTTTCTCTTTCTACCCTTCTGTCATGGAGCCCTGACCATGAGAGAGGCAGACAGGATTAGGCTGTACTAAAGGAGAAGACGACCAACTAGGAGATATCCTTCCACCACAATCTACAGACCACGCTGCTCCCTCGTTGATGCCTCAGAAGAGGTCGGATTAGGAATGCAACAGTCCATTAGGGGGACATTGAAGGAATTCTGTTTCCCATTTTAAACTGAAAGAAGAAGAAAGAAAGAACTTGCATTTTATATAGCACCTTTCATAACTTCAGGACATCTCAAAGCACTTCACAGCAAATGAAGAAATGTTTAATGTTTATTTCTGCAGGCTCAGCGTGGGAGATGACTGATTTCCCGCCGTCCCACAACTGGCGAGTTGCAATGGGATGCCCGCTTGGCACCAACAGTTCACCAGTGGCATTTAAATAAGGCCCGAAGCTGAAAATGGCTCCCAACACCAGCTTCAGGTGGGTGATATGGTTGCTCTGTCGACTTTGCGCTCATCTTGGGCAAAAGTCTAAAACTCTCCCCATATATTCTTACATGAATCAAGCCAGATGCTCAACACTGAAAAGGTTGCTTTCCTTACTCCTTTTGTTAGAAAAAACACTGGCCCTGAAATTCTGTAGGTAAATATTAAGGGAGACTGGTAGATCACTCAGAGAAACGGCATAAACGGCCATTTTCAGCCATTAATGGCATTTCTCTATGGGTTCTACTGGTCTCTTGCTGGAGTTACAGCGGGAAACCAGAAGGACCCCTGCAGAATCCCAGGGCCATTTAGCTTTATGCATAATAATGCAAAAAAAATAAGCACTTAGCCTTGTGAAAAACAACAGGGCATTTCAGCTAAAATGTATTTACAAAGTGGTAACTTTTGTCCTTCTGTTTGCAGAAAGGACTGTGTGCAGTCCTCAAGAGACAAAATAATTGATGAATACCCATCACATGTGTGTTGTTCTTGCGCTGCCTGCTGCACTGTAGGTGGCTCATGTTTCCCCCTTATCGCCTTCCTGGACCTACCTTATTGCTGCTCCTCTTTCAATGCCATGCAACAAACTACAATAATTCTGATGACTCACTGTAGGCCATACTACAAGGTGTCTTCAGTTACATTTATTGTGGGTAACCCATGTTCTCAGGAGTCAACCTTGGATTCTGCCTTTTCCCTCATACAGCTGGCAAGCCTTTGATTTCCTCAAGATGTGTGCACTGTGAGCAAACATTGGAAAACCTGCATTCACTTGCATCAACTTTATCTGATGGGTGCACGTTAAGATAGCAGTGACCTGTTCTGTTGATAAAAGATAGGGCACTACCTGTAAGGACACATGGGCAATGTGAGTGCAATCAATGGCATCTCAAACTCAGGGAATATCACAGATCTGAAAAACAAAATTGGTTGGCCTCGCTAGCTAAATGCCACTGTTGAACTTTAAGTATTCAGACTCAAGGCAAGAGAGGACCTCTTTTACCTGTATATTGCAGCAGAGAACTGCATTCCAGCTAACTCTACTGATGCCATCTGCTGGTACCTGGAGAGACCCCAAAGTTACAGTAGACAAGCAGAAGAACCCATACAGAAATTTCCCCCCCGGAAGTTCATATCAGGAGTTTGGGCATATAAGTTAGCAGGTTCATGGGATTTTTGATCCATAAATTTTAATAGATGGAAAACCCTGCAGGGCTCAGTGACCTTCATGCCCACATTCCCAGTATGCCAGGAGCCCAAATTTTTAAAATCTGTCCTATTATTCCTCAATAAGATCCGGATTGCTGTCATGTCTGCAGTACTTGAATAGTAAAGAGTTCTGAAGACCACCTCTTGTGCCCTTGAAACTGCAAAGCTGTCATCTCCTACTGTTTCTTTTGCATTTCCTCTAAAGTGTCTAGGAATGACAGGCTTGAAGCTGCACCCGTGCTACAGCATTCATGAAAAGACTATTTTCTTAGCTACCTCCTGCACTACCTGATTCTTTAAAGCCAGCTTCAATTCTTCAACATTAATACAACAGGCAAATCAAATAATTTTGCATATTTCCCCTGCACTGCTGCTTAGTAAGAATTTAACAGTTCAATTTATACAGTTTCCTAGAAGTGAAGGGAATTAGGGGTTACGGGGAGCAGGCAGGAAAGTGGACATGAATTTAGATTTGAGGTTAGGATCAGATCAGCCATGATCTTATTAAATGGCGGAGCAGGCTCGAAGGGCTGATTGGCCTACTCCTGCTCCTATTTCTTATGTTCTTATGTTCTAACAAACAAAAAAAAATCTATTAAAGTCAGCTCAGTGTGTTAATTTGCATTATGCTTTTTTAAATTCCAGGATCAATTTTAGAAATGTGGGTAAAAGTTAGCACCCACTTCCTTAGCATTAACTTTAACAAAATTCTTGTACTTGAATATGCAGTTAGCATGTGCACTATAATGCATTAAACCCCATCGAGAATTGAAGTGGCTTCAAACCTTGCTTGAAACAGCTGCTTACCTGCATAACCAATTTGTCTAAATGACACCTAGTTCTTATTTGGAAGTAATCCACTGCTTCATGGATGGATTACAAACTATAGATTTTCCCAGAAAATTCAAAGCTACTTAGAGCAAATGAGATTTGTTGTTAAAATAACTTGGAACTTAAGCTCATTTACTTTTGGGACGATTCAAAAAACATCTCTGATATTGATTAGGCTTAATGTTAGGGACAAGAACACTTGCATATTTAAATAGAACGGTCACCAGAAAATGACTATCTAAGACTATATAACGAGCATATTTAGCAGCCTAGATTGATTATAAGGCTATGTGGGTGAAGTCAATTATGCCCTGCATCTAGGGGATGTCTGCTGACTTGGTAAAGCCCAGAGCTCTGTCTCCCTGCTTTGGTGCCTTCATGGGGAAAGTGATGAATTTGTTTTGGTTAGCGAGGAACGCATCCATCACCTGTTTCAGCATGGAATGACCACCTGAGGCTTAGAAATTCAGAACCACAGTAACCTTCAGAGCTCAGGCAAAGAAGTGTGTGACCTGGTGCAGGGCTGCAGTTGGTGCTGCAGTAGGTAATATAAGCTCTGTCACAGCCGAACTGGTGAAGTGGAGCTGTCGGACACACTGCTCCTCAGTTAGCTGGAGGTGAGAAGTTCTGTTCCTGTACACTCGCGTGGTGTAAGGACCCCTGTGCCTTCGCCTCCTATGCCCTCTTCTCCAGAGCAGATGGAGGTCTCTGCACCCTGATTTGCTGCTCTTCCTCCCCCTCCTCATCCTCCAGCCCCAATGGCAGACCGAGCAGCATACCCATGTTGGCACAAGTGCCATGTTGGCACAAGCCATGCCATGTTGGCACAACCGCCTGGGCCGAGATTGTCCTGCAGTGGCAAAAAATAACTCTCCACAATTTTTGAACTCAGCTAGAGAAGCAACACAGCCAGAAATAGGCCTGAAAGTCCACAAGCAGTCTAACTGACTAACTAGAGACTTACCTGAATGCAGTTAAGAATAACCTTTAAATAAAGCTGGTGGAGCTTCCTTCCCAACTGTTGCTGCTCAGGATTTGTGGGAAAGTTTTAGAATGAACGAATGTAGTGCTCCCAAAGTTCAATTTGGCAGAAGCGTCCTTAACCAGGCACAGGGCCTTAATTCACAGATATTTATCAGGCCCCCACTGCTTTCAGGGTGACCGAAAGTCACTCGAGTCAATATGGTGACAGATGCACTTCCAGCACAGTTCAGGCATGGCAGATCACAACACAAAATTTGGAGGTCAAACACTGATTTTAGATCAGAAAAATGGGCAACCGCAAATTGAATTTATCCTCCAGCATTTCAAATGACAGAGAATTAAGTTGAACTTAATCAGAGAAATAAGATGCTAACTAACCCATATAACAGTGAAGAAATGTCAGAGAACCAAAGCCATTGTGGAGAGTGCAATATCAGTGCAGAAGTTCTTTATTCTAATAGGGGTCAAGAAGTTATTTAGAGAACCATTGCTGTTGACTCTAAAATCTCAGAACTATTGTTACCTTTACTATTCTATTGATATTGTGACAGACCTTGGGAGAAGTAGCATTAAGGAGGAAACTACTTGAGGGGCCACCTTGGTAGAGGCTGATTGACAATCTCCAACACATCCTAATAGGAAAAACCTAAGGATAGTATTAATTTTAAAGTTGAGTGCTGTTTTCTTGACTCTCTTACTCTGTGACAATGGCAACCAGATCTTTGTAAAATTGATGGGAAAGAGTGCTAAAAGCCTGAAGGAAGATGTATGTCAAGCCATAGTAAGTCTTAAAGAGCGAGGAAGATAGAAGCACGGATCTCACAGTTTAGAAGGAAAGGAATGTGAAACTACTTGGATTGCACTGAGTCTCCTCTGTTTTCAGTACTTTCTTTCTTCTTTCTTTACTTGAAAAAAATCATCAGGACCTGTCTAATCTAATAGGTTTACATTATCTTGGTTATTAGGATGTGTAGATTGTTCAAAACAGGAGTGGAAATTCCTCTGTGTACGATTTTTAGCGCAATGGGTTAACGTGTTAACGTGTTCTCATCAAGTTCATGTGTACGCCATTTTAGTGAAAGCGTGAACTCACTGGGTCGATTTTGACTTTTGGGCAACCGACCGGCGGAGTGCGCTGGTCTTCCACCCAGTCCAGCAGCGAAGAGGCCCCTGAGATTTTGAGGGTGGTAAGGCTACAAGACATCATTTTGAGGCAGTTAGCACCCCATAAACGCCAGGTAAAGGGAATGAAAATCGACCTCGTTGAGATGATTTTCATTTGTGTGTAAATTAGATGATGTCGATAGTTATCACGTGTAATTTGTCTTGGCCTAATATTGCTTTCATTGCCAATGACTAATGAGGACCTTAATCTTAAAATTAGAACTAGGCCATTCAGGAGCAAAATCAGAAAGCACTTTTTCACACAAAGGGTAATGGAAATCTGGAATTCACTCCCCCTAAAGGTTGTAGATCCTGGGTCAACTGAAGCTTTCAAGACTGAGATCAATAGATTTTTGTTAAGTAAGGGTACCAAGGGATACGTAGCAAAGGCAGGTAAATGGGTTTGAGGTACAGATCAGCCATGATCTAATAGAATGGTGGAATAGGCTAGTGTGTATTCTAGCCAGGGCCAGACAAAGTGATCTAATTGAGGCGGTTAAAATAATAAAAGGATTCAATAGGGTAGATAAGGCTATTTCCTCGAGTGGGGGGATGATCCAAAACAAAGGAGTACAATCTTAAAATTACAACCAACTTTCGGGACTAAAATCAGGAAGCACTTTTTTGCACAAATGGTAGTGGAAATGTGGAATTCTCTAACCCAAAAGGCTGTGGATGCTTTATCAATTAAAATTTTCAAGATTGAGATAGACAGATTTTTATTAAGCAAGGGTATTAAGGGAAATGGATCAAAGACGGGTAAATGAAGTTGAGGTACAGATCAGCCATGATCTAATTGAATGGCATGGCAAGCTCCAGGGGTTGAATACCTACTCCTGTTCCTATGTAACAGTTAGGACGACCTAACATGCTCTGTACGGCCTTTCACTAAAAGATAGTCTGCATTACATATAGATGGATCTATTATTTGTTCTTTTGTGCCGATTTTCCTAATAATGTGAGCCTCTTAGTGGTATTTTACAAATATAATTTACTCTTGCAACCCTTTTATAAACAGTTGGTTTAAAATGAGGGATAAAAACTGTCTATTGTACTTGTAATGCCAAACACAAACGTGTTCCTTCAAAAGGCAACAAAACAGATGGCTCTTTCACTACCGTGAGCTGTGATGGCTTCAGTTTGGGGAATAATAGAGGTCCTCTCTTGCCTTGAAGGATTTAAAGACAAACACAAAATGTTTTTCCGGTTAAATTAGAAGAAAAAGGTTATTCAAGGGTAATGTGGACCCTTTAAAAACAGATGCGAGTAATATTGCAAATGGAAATAAGGAAATGGCAGACTTGTTGAATAATTACTTTGACCCCAATATTAACGCAAAGCTGAGTTCCAAGCAAGGGGAGGGGAATGCGTGCGCAAAACCGGGAAGAAAATTTAGTGGGTCAGAATGTTCGATTTTAACTTGATTGCCGAATTAATTTTTTGCTTCCAGGTTTTGTGTCTCCAAGCTGCGACTGCAGGTGTGATGTGCACCCACATGATGCGATCTCAAAAGGACTAGTTGAAGGACCAATGCAAAAATGGAATTTGGAGGAACTAGGAGATTTAGGAAGGAGATAGCTCATGATCATTGATTCCGGACAAGCAAGGCCAACACCCAGATTTAATGATGCTTCCTTTGACTTACTGCAGGGTGCAATCAGGAGCAGAAGGGACATAATTTTTCCCAGCGATGGGAGGGAGAAACATTATTCTCTCACCAAGAAATAGTAGTTGCAGGTGGCTGAGGAGATCAGCAGCAGGAGCACGGTGCCCCGATCTTGGTTGCAACGCAGGAAGCGGCTTAATGACCTAGCCAGGTCAGGAAAAGTGAGTATAGTTGCTGATTCACCCACATCCTATGGTGTACAACACCCCACCCCCTACGAACAAGCGAATTAAGAGCTGGAGTAGGCTATTCGGCCCCTCGAGCCTGCTCTGCCATTTGATAAGATCATGGCTAATCTGATTGTGGCCTCAGCCCTACTTTCCCGTCTACCTACTATAACCTTTGACTCCCTTGTTAATCAGGAATCTATTTAACTCAGCCTTAAAAATATTCAATGACCCTGCCTCCACCGCTCTCTGGGGAAGGGAGTTCCACAAACTCATGACTCTCAGAAAAAATTTCTCCTCATCTCCGTCTTAAATGGGCGACCCCTTATTTTTAAACTGTGGCCCCTAGTTCTAGTCTCTCCCACAAGGGGAAACATCCTCTCAGCATCTACACCTTCTAGTCCTCTCAGGATCTTATATGTTTCAATAAGATCACCTCTTATTCTTCTAAACTCCAGTGTATACAGGCCCAACTTGTCCAACCTTTCCTCATAAGATAACCTGTCATTCCAGGAATCAGTCGAGTGAACCCTCTCTGAACCACCTCTAAAGCAATATGTCCTTTCTTAAATAAGGAGACCAAAACTGCACACAGTATTCTAGATGTGGTCTCTCCAATGCCCTGTACAACTGTAGCAAAACATCTCTACTTTTATATTCCATTCCCCTTGCAATAAATGACAACATTCCATTTGCCTTCCTAATCACTTGCTGTACCTGCATACTAACTTTTTGTGATTCATGTACGAGGACACCCAGGTCCCTCTGTACCTCAGAGTTCTGCAATCTCTCTCCATTTAACTAATATACTTCTTTTCTATTCCTCCTGCCAAAGTGGACAAGTTCACATTTTCCCAATTTTTGCCCACTCACTTAACCGATCTATATCCCTTTGCAGACTCTATGTCCTCTTCACAACTTACTTTCCTACCTACCTTTGTGTCATCATCAAATTTAGCAACCATACATTCGGTCCCTTCATCGAAACCATTGATATAGATTGTAAATAGTTGAGGCCCAAGCACTGATCCCTGTGGCACTCCACTTGTTACATCTTGTCAACCTGAAAATGACTCATTTATGCCTACTCTCTGTTTCCTGTCAGCTAACCAATCCTTGAACCATGCTAATATGTTACCCCCTACACCATGAGCTCTTATTTTTGTAGTAGCCTTTGATGTGGCACCTTGTCAAATGCCTTCTGGAAATCCAAGTACACCACATCCTCAGGATCCCCTTGTCTTGCCTAGCGTACTCTATCACATCACTCCTTGCACCCACTTAAGTTTCAGCAACACCCATCCTTCACTTTCTATGCACTTCCTCAACTCCCCAATCCACCACTGCCACTCATCCCAATCCTTACGCAATGTGATGCATCTGTCTGATAGTAACACTCTGATGCATCTGTTTGATAGTCAACTTCACCCAATGTACTGCATCCATCACTCACAGGTCTGTTCTTTCGCCCCTTGTCGGAGAAGAGAGCGCAAAACATAAGGGAAAAGGAGAGGGCTGGAGATGGCCCTCCACAAATTGTGCAGTTCACTGATGCAGAGGAGGACACCATGGAGATTCCTCAGAGGGCCTCATTACTTCTGAGGGTGCAACATCACAGGACGAACAGCCATGCACCAGCACAAATATTCATGCTTCTGTGGGTCCAGGTAAACAGTTAGTTGGGTTTTCACCTGGTGATTCACAAATCACAAGTGAGCACGAGGAGATACTGGTGGCAGGGGCAGCTGTGGAGAGTCCGCATGGGGGGTGGGGGGCGCACTCCTCTCCAAGCTCTGCTCAGCTGGACACAGATGCTGAACCCCGGGGGCTAATGTTGAGAATGAGAATGATTGAGGTACAGCTGCAACTTTGCGAGAGACTGGCAGACATGCCACGCACACTCTCCAGAATAGCGGAGAGGATGGAGGAGACCAACTCCAACAGTAATGGAATGTTGTCCCAGGTAATTGCGAGAATATCCACCATGGAGAGAGTGGCCGCCTCCATCGAGCTTCAAGCATGGCTCTCAAATGAATCTGTGCAGGTCATGACCACAGCCATGCAGGAGATGTTTGGTGACTTAAACAGGTTGATAGATGCCTTATCTGTGGCCTTACAACATGTCACTAATCTGCACCAAGCTGCTCTCCAGCAGAAAGGTAGGAGAGATGTGGCGCTGGCCCAGAAGAAAGATAATGGTGAAAGGGGACATGGAGAGATCATGGAGATGTCTCCAATGGCGCACCAGAAGGAGCCAGAGGCAAAGAAATTGAGGGCAGTGGTGACTTTAACAGCGAGGGGCAATGGGTGGCCATTAGGTCCAGCAGGGAGCAGCTCTTTTTGAAGGAGGCTGCAGATGTCTGCAACCACCTGCCATGTCAATCTGAGCCTGCGGAAGCACTGCTCCTCAGATAGGCCAAGGAAGCTAAGCCTCTGTCCATAAGGTGTCTGTCTCACGTGGGTAGTGCCTCCTGCGACCTCAGCCCTTCTATTGCCCTTCTTTCTGCTGTTATCCACTCTGTTCTCCTCTCTTCTGTTGTCCTCTCTTCTGTTCGTCACTCTGTTCTCCTCTCTTCTGTTGTCCCAGAAGGCATTCGATAAAATTCCACAGAAGAGACTCTTGGCTAAAATTAAAGCTCATGGAATTGAAGACAAATGATTGACCTGGTTAGGAGATTGGTTAGGAAGTAGAAGACAGAGAGTAGGGATAATGGGTATGTACTCAAATTGGAAGGAAGTGACTAGTGGTGTCCCACAAGGATCAGTGCTGGGACCTCAACTATTCACTATATTTAATAATGAATTACAAAACACAATAGAGAGCCATATATCCAAGTTTACCGATCACCATAAAGATTGGCGGCATGGTAAGTAGTGCAGACGGGAGCATAAAATTACAAAGAGACATTGATAGATTAAGTAAGTGAGCAAAACTGTGGCAGCTGGATTTCAACGCAGGTAAGTCATCCATTTTGGACCTAAAAAGGATTGATCTGAGTATTTTTTAAGTGGTGAAAATCTAGGAACATTGGAGGTCGAAAGAGATTTAGGGGTCCGTATACACAAATCACTAAAATATAGTTGTCAGCTACAAAAATAATCAAAAAAGCTAATGGAATGTTGGCTTTATATCAAGAGGGCTAGAATACAATGGGAGGAAGTTTTACTACAGCTATACAAAGCCCTGGTTAGACCACATTTGCAGTACCGTGTATAGTTCTGAGCACCGTACTTTAGAAAGAATATATTGGCCTTGGAAGGAATGCAGCGTGGATTCACCAGAATGTTACCAGAGCTCCAAGGGTTAGATTATGAGGAGAGATTACATAAACTAGGCTTGTATTCCCTGGAATATAGAAGGTTAAGGGGTTGTTTGATTGAGGTTGTTAGGATTTTGAAAGGAGTTGATTGGGTAGATGGAGATAAACTTTTTTCACTGGTGGGGGAGTCTAGGACAAGGGGACATAACTTTAAAATCAGAGCCAGACCATTCAGGAGAGAAGTTAGGAAACACTTCTTCACGCAAAAGGTGGTAGAACTGTGGAACTCTCTCCCACAAAAAGCAGTAGATGCTAGCCCAATTTATAATTTTAAATCTGAGATCGATAGATTTTTGCTAGCCAGGGGTATTGACGGGTATGGAGCCAAGGCGGGTAAATGGAGTTAGGAAACAGATCAGCCATGATCTCACTGAATGGCAGAACAGGCTGGAGGGACTGAATGGCCTACTCCTGTTCCTATGTTCCTATGAACTGTGTGGGCCTGTTTCCAAACTATATTGGTTTGATGTGTTTTAAGAGACCAAAATATTTCTAGCCTTCATTAACTCTGATACAACTTTATTGCATCTTGCATTCCAATGTGTTAAAGTAGTAAGATTAATTATTTTCTCTTTTTCAAAACATTTCATTTTTGTCATATACTGCAATGTTGCTATATTTTGTGGGAATGATACATCGGCTAATGTGTGTCATCCATAAGATTTCAAACAGTCACAGTAGCTCCTAGAACAAGTCAACAAATCACATCAGTCACAAGTGAATGTTTTCAAAATGTTTGTACATGTATATGTCCAAATATAAACTCAAATTGGTATGGCGATAACTAGCTGTTTCTTTCTATTTCCAGATCGTCTAGAATATTCCGTCAAAGAATAACAGAAGCAATACAAGAGAGACCAAGGAGTGTAATTGCTACAATGCACTTACTCCCATCAGGGAGCCATCTAGTATTCAGATAACAATATGTAAACACCATACATATCAGTACATTTAAAAATGTGAAAGGGAAGAATTTTACCAGAATTAATTCAATGGACCAGCGAGGTTAAAACAGAAATTTGAGTACATTTTCTTTCTAATACAAGCAAGGGGACATTTGCAAATGACTTTTATTAAAATTGTACGCAACAAAAAGCACGGGGTGGCAACATCACAAAGGTTTTACAAATTCTTAATTTTGTTACATCCGATTTCTTTTAATAATAAGTGGCAAATGTCTAGCGGCAACAACTACATTTTGAGAGTACATTGCAATCACATTTATGTCACAAGGCTATTTTGCAACAAAATTGCAGGTTACAAATAGCTTCCCAATGTCACTAAAGTTTAGCTCCATGGATATTTAAATGGCAGCTATTTCCCTTGTATTGCTTTCATCATTGTACATATTTTCTTGTTAGGTACAAATTCCACTTAATAAAAAACAAACTTGCAAGTATGTAACAGCTCCAAAGAAAGGAGCAACAAAGGAAATTCTAGTGAACCAAATAAATGTGAGAATTATAGTAGAAGGAAATCATTAATCTCCAGAAGTGAAAAAGCTATCATGATGTAATAGGTACATTTCATTGACTATGTTCTGCAGAAGAAGACAAACATGTCCTTCTGTTAGGCCACATTAAGCACTGCTGTTACTTTCCCATTATTACTTACTTGCACTGCATGTTTATGATACTGACAAATACTGTATCATGAAACAGAAAATTGCAATCTATTTTGTTTTATTGCTGTCACAAAAGACCATCATATACACTGTTCCGGAGATATCAGAAGAGATAGCCTGTGAAGTATTCCATCAGCCATGTGGAAAACAAAAGATAATGACACAATCGTTCTTTGATACCAATGATTCATCATAGTTTTATCATCAGCTTTGTCTCTGCTTGCAACCACTATCAATTCACAGTTAAAACTGCTAAAAACAACTTAATAAATATATTACAGGACATGCTGGAAACACTCAACAGGTCAGGCAGCATTTGTGGAGAGAACGTACAAGTTAGCGATTCAGGTGTAGGGCCTTCATGAAAACTGAATAAAAGTACAGATAAAAGCTTTTAAAAAGGAACAAAGAAGTGGGGACACTCCATCGGAACACCACATCAGTGGCGTAGTCTTCACCCTTGTTCTTAACATAGATTCTTCTTCTCTCAGGTTGTTGGATTCTGTTCCACTTTACCAGCTTTCCCTTTTTCCATATTGGACCGACTTTACCATTGTCTCTGTTATTCTTTGTATCTCTTTCATTATCTTTCTTGCGATCATTTTCTTACTATCCCTTCAGCTATTTAACTATTTCCTGTTTTCTATTTAAGCACTTTAGGGGTCATTCTACTTCCTGTCTTTTATTTGTCTGTTTTTTAAATGGTAAAATGCTGGGAACAGTGGAGGTTGGAAGAGATCTAGGGGTCCATGTACACAGATCATTAAAATATAGTGGTCAGGTACAAAAAATAATCAAAAAGACTAATGGAATGTTAGCATTTATATCTAGAGGGCTAGAATATAAAAGAGAGAAAGTTTTTCTACAGCTATACAAAGCCCTGGTAAGGCCACATTTGCAGGACTGTGTACAGTTCTGAGCACCGTACTTTAGAAATGATGCATTGGTCGAGGAAGGAGTGCAGCACAGATTTACCAGAATGTTACCAGAGCTCCTCGGGTTAAATTATGATGAGAGATTACATAACTAGGCTTGTATTCCTTGGAATATAGAAGGTTAAGGGGTGGGGTTTGATTGAGGTTTTTAGGATTTTGAAAGCAATTGATAGGGTAGATAGAGAGAAACTTTTTCCGCTGGTGGGAGAGTCTAGGACAAGGGGACATAACCTTAAAATCAGAGCCAGGCCATTCATGGGAGAAGTTAGGAAACACTTCTTCATGCAAAGGGTGATAGAAGTATGAAACTCTCTCCCACAAAACGCAGTAGATACTAGATAGGTACAGCAGCATAGTGGTTATGTTATTGGACTAATAATCCAGAGGTCTGGAGTCATTAGTTCAACTCCCACCACGGCAGCTGGAGAATTTAAATTCAATTAATTAAATAAAACCTCAAATTGAAAAGAAACTAGTATCAGTAATGAAACAACCGGATTGTCGTAAAAATCCATTCTGCTAATTAATGTCCTTCAGGAAAGGAAACCTGCTATCCTTACCCGGTCTGGCCGATATGTGACTCCAGACCCACAGCAATGTGGTTGATTCTTAATCACCCTCTGAAATGGCCTAACAAGTCGCACAATCTCGCGCCAAAAAGTCATAATAGGAATAAAATGGGACGGACCACCTGGCATCGGACCACTAGGCACCGAACACGACAATGGCAAACCAAGCCCAGTCAACCCCGCAAAGTCCTCCTCAATAACATCTGAGGACTTGTGCCAAAATTGGAGGAGTTGTCCCACTGACTAGTCAAGCAACAGCCTGACATAGCCATACTCACAGAATCATACCTTTCAGCCAATAGTCCCAGGCTCGTCCATCACCATCCCTGGGTATGTCCTGTCCCACCGCCAGGACAGACCCACTCAGAGGTGGTGGTACAGTGATCTACAGTCAGGAGGGAGTGACCCTGGGAGTCCTCAACATTGAGTCCGGACCCCATGAAATCTCATGGCATCAGGTCAAAGATGGGCAAGGAAACCTCCTGCTGATGAATCAGTCCTTCTCCATGTTCAGCACCACTTGGAGGAAGCACTGAATGTACTCTGGGTGGGGAACTTCAATTTCCATCAACAAGAGTGGCTCGGTAGCACCACTACTGACCGAGCCCTGAAGGACATAGCTGCCAGACTGGGCCAGCAGCAGGTGGTGAGTGAACCAACACAAGGGAAAAACCGACTTGACCTCGTCCTCACCAATCTACCTGTCGCAAATGCATCTGTCCATGACAGTATTGGTAGGAGTGACCACCGCACAGTCCTCGTGGAGACAAAGTCCCATCTTCGCACTGAGGACACCATCCAACATGTTGAGTGGCACTATTACCGTGCTAAATGGGATAGATTGAGAACAGATCTAGCAGCTCAAAACTGGGCAACCATGAGGTGACTGTGGGTCAGCAGCAGCAGAATTGTATTCCACCACAATCTGTAACCTCATGGCCTGGCATATTCCTCACTCTACCATTACCAACAAGCCAGGGGATCAACCCTGGTTCAATGAGTGTAGAAGAGCATGCCAGGAGCAGCAGCAGGCGTACCTAAAAATGAGGTGCCAACCTGGTGAAGCTACAAGACAGGACTACATGCATGCTAAGCAGTGGAAGGAACATGCTATAGACAGAGCTAAGTGATTCCACAACCAACGGATCAGATCAAAGCTCTGAAGTCTTGCCATATCCAGTCGTGAATGGTGATGGACAATTAAACAACTAACGTGGAGGAGGAGGCTCTGTAAACATCCCCATCCTCAATGATGGCAGAGTTCAGCACATGAGTGCAAAAGACAAGGCTGAAGCGTTTGCAACCATCTTCAGCCAAAAGTGCCAAATGGATGATCCATCTCGGCCTCCTCCCGATATCCCCACCATCACAGAAGCCAGTCTTCAGCCAATTTGATTCACTCCACGTGATATCAAGAAATGGCTGAGTGCACTGGATACAGCAAAGGCTATGGGCCCTGACAACATCCCGGCTGTAGTGCTGAAGACTTGTGCTCCAGAACTAGCCACGCCTCTAGCCAAACTGTTCCAGTACAGCTACAACACTGGCATCTACCTGACAATGTGGAAAAATGCCCATGTATGTCCTGTCCACAAAAAGCAGGATAACTCGAATCTGGCCAAATACCGTCCCATCAGTCTACTCTCAATCATCAGCAAAGTGATGGAAGGTGTCGTCGACAGTGCTATCACAGGTGGCACTTACTCACCAATAACCTGCTCACTGATGCTCAGTTTGGGTTCCGCCAGGACCACTCGGCTCCAGACCTCATTACAGCTTTGGTCCAAACATGGACAAAAGAGCTGAATTCCAGAGGTGAGGTGAGAGTGACTGCCCTTCACATCAAGGCAGCATTTGACTGAGTGTGGCACCAAAGAGCCCTAGTAAGATTGAAGTCAATGAGAATCAAGGGGAAAACTCTCCAGTGGCTGGAGTCATATCTAGCACAAAGGAAGATGGTAGTGGTTGTTGGAGGCCAATCATCTCAGCCCCAGGACATTGCTGCAGGAGATCCTCAGGGCAGTGTCCTAGGCCCAAACATCTTCAGCTGCTTCATCAATCACCTTCCCTCCATCATAAGGTCAGAAATGGGGATGTTCTCTGATGATTGCACAGTGTTCAGTTCCATTCGCAACACCTCAGAAAATGAAGCAGTCCGTGCCTGCATGCAGCAAGACCTGGACAACATCCAGGCTTGGGCTGATAAGTGGCAAGTAACATTCGTGCCAGACAAGTGCCAGGTAATGACCATCTCCAACAAGAGAGGGTCTAACCACCTCCCCTTGACATTCAACGGCATTACCATCGCCGAATTCCCCACCGTCAACATCCTGGAGGTCACCCTTGACCAGAAACTTAACTGGACCAGCCACATAAATACTGTGGCTACAAGAGCAGGTCAGAGGCTGGGTATTCTGCGGCGAGTTACTCAGCTCCTGACTCCCAAAACGTTTCCAACATCTACAAGGCACAAGTCAGGAGTGTGATGGAATACTCTCCACTTGCCCAGATGAGTGCAGCTCCAACAACACACAAGAATCTCAACACCATCCAAGACAAAGCAGCCCGCTTGATTGGCACCCCATCCACCACCCTAAACATTCCCTTCACCAACGCTGCACCGTGGCTGGAGTGTGTACCATCCACAGAATGCACTGCAGCAACTCGCCAAGGGTTCTTCGACAGCACCTCCCAAACCCGCGACCTCTACCACCTAGAAGGACAAGGGCAGGAGGCACCTGAGAACACCACCACCTGCACGATCCCCTCCAAGTCATACACCATCCCGACTTGGAAATATATCGCCGTTCCTTCATCGTCGCTGGGTCAAAATCCTGGAATTCCCTTCCTAACAGCACTGTGGGAGAACCTTCACCAAATCGACTGCAGTGATTCAAGAAGGCGGCTCACCACCACCTTCTCAAGGGCAATTAGGGATGGGCAACGCCCACATCCCATGAACGAATAAAAAATAATAATAATTTTAAATCTGAGATTGATAGATTTTTGCTAGCCAGGGGTATTGAGGAATATGGAGCTAAGGCGGGTAAATGGAGTTAGGAAACAGATCAGCCATGATCTCATTGAATGGCGGAACAGGCTGGAGGGACTGAATGGCCTACTCCTGTTCCTATGTTCCTATGAACTGTGTGGGCCTGTTTCCAAACTACATTGGTTTGATGTGTTTCAAGGGACCAAAATATTTCTAGCCTTCATTAACTCTGATACAACTTTATTGCATCTTGCATACCAATTTGTTAAAGTAGTAAGATTAATCGTTTTTTTTCAAAACATTTCATTTTTGTCATATACTGCAATGTTGCTATATTTGGTGGGAATGATACAAAGGCTAATGTGTATCATCCATAAGATTTCAAACAGTCACAGTAGCTCCTGGAACAAGTCAACAAATCATGTCGGTCACAAGTGAATGTTTTCAAAATGTTTGTACATGTATATGTCCAAATATAAACTCAAATTGGTATGGCGATAACTAGCTGTTTCTTTCTATTTCCAGATTTTTTTATTATTCGTTCATGGGATGTGGGCATCGCTGGCGAGGCCGGCATTTATAGCCGATCCCAAGATCATCTACAATATGCCGTCAAAGAATAACAGTAGCAGTACAAGAGAGACCAAGGAGTGTAATTGCTACAATGCACTTACTCCCATCAGGGGGCCATCTAGTATTCAGATAACAATATGTAAACACCATACATATCAGTACATTTAAAAATGTGAAAGGGAAGAATTTTACCAGAATTAATTCAATGGACCAGCGAGGTTAAAACAGAAATTTGAGTACATTTTCTTTCTAATGCAAGCAAGGGGACATTTGCAAATGACTTTTATTAAAATTGTACGCAACAAAAAGCACGGGGTGGCAACATCACAAAGGTTTTACAAATTCTTAATTTTGTTACATCCGATTTCTTTTAATAATAAGTGGCAAATGTCTAGCAGCAACAACTACATTTTGAGAGTACATTGCAATCACATTTATGTCACAAGGCTATTTTGCAACAAAATTGCAGGTTACAAATAGCTTCCCAATGTCACTAAAGTTTAGCTCCATGGATATTTAAATGGCAGCTATTTCCCTTGTATTGCTTTCATCATTGTACATATTTTCTTGTTAGGTACAAATTCCACTTAATAAAAAACAAACTTGCAAGTATGTAACAGCTCCAAAGAAAGGAGCAACAAAGGAAATTCTAGTGAACCAAATAAATGTGAGAATTATAGTAGAAGGAAATCATTAATCTCCAAAAGTAAAAAAGCTATCATGATGTAATAGGTACATTTCATTGA
Organism: Heptranchias perlo; assembly: GCF_035084215.1. NCBI lineage: Eukaryota > Metazoa > Chordata > Chondrichthyes > Hexanchiformes > Hexanchidae > Heptranchias > Heptranchias perlo. The sequence continues at coordinate 48,871,065 of NC_090329.1, forward strand.
CTATGTTCTGCAGAAGAAGACAAACATGTCCTTCTGTTAGGCCACATTAAGCACTGCTGTTACTTTCCCATTATTACTTACTTGCACTGCATGTTTATGATACTGACAAATACTGTATCATGAAACAGAAAATTGCTATTTTGTTTTATTGCTGTCACAAAAGACCATCATATACACTGTTCCGGAGATATCAGAAGAGATAGCCTGTGAAGTATTCCATCAGCCATGTGGAAAACAAAAGATAATGACACAATCGTTCTTTGATACCAATGATTCATCATAGTTTTATCATCAGCTTTGTCTCTGCTTGCAACCACTATCATTTCACAGTTAAAACTGCTAAAAACAACTTAATAAATATATTACAGGACATGCTGGAAACACTCAACAGGTCAGGCAGCATTTGTGGAGAGAACGGACAAGTTAGCGTTTTAGGTGAGGGTCCTTCATAAGAATTGAATAGAAATACAGATAAAAGCTTTTAAAAAGGAACAAAGAAGTGGGGACTCTGCATTGTAACACCCCAATGCTGCGGCAGTCTTCACCCTCGTTGTTGACGTGGTTTCTTCTTCTCTCAGGTTGTTGGGATTCTGTTCCACTTTACCAGCTTTCCCTTTCTCTATATTTGACCTGCTTCACCCTTGCCTCAGTTATTCACACGTTCTCTGTGTCTCTTAAATGTCTTTAATTTCTTTCATGTTACATCTTCCTATCATTTTCTTACTAACCCTTCAGCTATTTAACTATTTCCTGTTTTCTACTTAAGCACTTTAGTGGCCATTCTAATTCCCGTCTTGTATTTGTCTGTTTTTCCCCTACCCCTTTCTTTTGTTCTATTCCAGTTTTTTTAAACGCTGTTTTTCTGTAATTTTTTCCAGTCCTGATGAATGGTTACACCGGGAATGTTCACTTGTTTGTCTAACTACACTTCTATGAAGCACCATGGGTTGTTTTTCTATGTTAAAGGCGCCTTTTAAATGCAAGTTGTTGTTTCTGCTCTTGTTGTTGTCTGTTCTCTGCACTGATACTGACTGACCTGCTGAGTGTTTCCAATACCATCTGTTTTTAGTTCAGATTTCCACCAGTTGGAGTTTTTTGCTTTTAACTGATAAATCTTTATTATAGCAGAATTAATGGATACATTTTGGCACTGACTCCTTATTTGTCAGGAAGCTGACATTGTGAAGAGATACTACAGGTTATGTGTGATACTGAATGCACAGACACTTCACTTGGATTTTAGGGTGTGAAATTGAACTTTGGCAAGAACGCAAAGCGAGCGGGAGTGAATCGGCCACTCTGCCCGGCGGGATTTGTAACGGGCGGCCGATTCACTACTGCCCTTTTTACGCTCTCACCAAAGATGAATTTCACCCCTTTAGTGTCCTTTTTCTTTACAGGATTGTTTCCAGTGGCAAGAGTGCTGTTAGCGGCAATCATGTAATGACCCATCAATGTGCCAAGCTCCCCTCATGAGGTAGTGCCAGAGTGCCACTTGTGACGATGCTAAATGGCCAGTGCCAGTGTCACTTACATTGAATCCATTATCTTGAATGTGTCGGCTCAAGACTGCAGTAAGATTAGTGAGTTATTGGCATTAAAGGGTTAACTTGACATATCTTGAAAGGACTGAGGTCAGTGGTATCATGCAGTGCATTTTTGCTCCCTAGTGTAAAAGCCCAGAAAAGTAACAGATACAAAAGAGATTTATTTTTCCATTTGTTAAAAGGGCAGCCTGTCAAATAAGAATAATCCAAGAAAAGAAAACATGAGAAAACAGTTGTACAAATAATTTAGGAGAAACTATAATCTACCCAAAAGAGTAATTCATGAGTGGTTGAAAGACCATTGCGGCTATAAAATATTAGCTGAGGACTGAAGTAAAAATATGTCAAAACATATTACAAATCCATATGGATACCACCTTTCATATCACTAAATGTCTTTTATTTACCAGACAGAAAATGCCAAATCAATAACTCTGTGACTATAATATTGCTAAATGGAAGGTTGCTGTGGCTTTTTGCACAAATATGAAAAGCACAGCAATAAATAGAACCTCTCACAAGTATGTTGATTAACCTCTTAACAGAAACAGAGGCTCCGATTTTAATTCCCCTCCAGCTGGCGGAAACTGGATGGTGGGGGGGAGCAGTTAAAATGAGGGCAATCACTTACCCCCTCTCATCCCGCTGCCTTCCCTGGAGGCAGGTGAGCGGGACACCTGCAGAAAGGCAGAGGAAGGAAATCTGAAGGGGGTGGGAGGTAGGGGGGATCATATGCCATTAACAGAACCCACCAAATTTTCCTTCCCTTGAAATTAATGGAAGGAAAGTCCAGCGCGTTCTGTTACTGACATGCGATCTTACACAACAGTTTAACCTTTCTGCAAGCTACCCAGGCGATGCTCAACCCCCAGGCCGTAAAGACAAAAATCTATCCCATCCTCATGGTGCAAGTTAAACTGTTAAGTTGCATCGAAATTATCCATTTTATGTCAGCATTTTTTTAAACTCACAGTTGTATAAAAACAAGTTCAGTTTCTATGCACCTCTTAATAAATTACATAGAAACACAGAAAATAGGAGCAGGAGTAGACCATTCGGCCCTTCGAACCTGCTCCGCCATTCAATATGATCATGGCTGATCCTCTATCTCAATCTCCCCTCTCTCCCCATACCCCTTAATACCTTTTGTGACTAGAAATCTATCTAGCCCCTTCTTAAATATATTTAGTGACTTGGCCTCCACAGCCTTCGGTGGTAGAGAATTCCACAGGTTCACACCCTCTGAGGGAAGAAATTTCTTATCATCTCTGTCCTAAATGCCCTACCCCATATCCTGAGATGTGACCCCTCATTCTGGACCCCCCAGCCAGGTGAAACATTCTCCCTGCAACCAGTCTGTCTAGCCCTGTCAGAATTTTACAAGGACATCCAAATCCTGCTGACTACCAACATTTCTTAGTCTCTCACCTTTTAAAAAATATTCTGCTTTTTTTTTCTTCCGACCAAAGTGGATAATTTCACATTTCCCCACATTATACTCCATCTACCACTTTAATGCCCACTCACCAAACCTGCCTATATCCCGTTGCAGTCACTTTGCATCCTCCTCACAGCTTACTTTCCCACCTAGCTTTGTATCATCAGCAAACTTGAATATATTACACTCGGTTCCCTCATCTAAGTCATTGATATTGATTGTAAATAGCTGAGGCCCAAGCACTGGTCCTTGCGGCACCCCCCTAGTTACAACCTGCCAACTTGAAAATGACCCGTTTATCCCTACTCTCTGTTTTCTGTCCATTAACCAATCTTTAATCCATGCTAATATATTACCCCCAATCCCATGAGCCCTAATCTTGTGTAACAACCTCTTGTGTGGCACTTTATCGAATGCCTTTTTGAAAATCCAAATATATGACATCCACTGGTTCCCCCTTAACGACCCTGCTAGTTACACTCCAACACATTTGTAAAACAGGATTTCCCTTCCATAAAACTGAGTTGACTCTGCCTAACCATATAATGATTTTCTAAGTGCCCTGTTACTATGTCCTTAATAATAGATTCTAGCATTTTCCCTACCATTGATGTCAGGCTAACTGGCCTATAGTTACCTATTTTCTCTCTCCCTCCTTTCTTGAATAGCGGGATTACATTTGATACCTTCCAATCCATGAGGACTGTTCTAGAATCTACAGAATTTTGGAAGATCAAAACCAATGCATCCACTATCTCTGCAGCCACCTCTTTTAAAACCCTCGGATGTAGGCCAACAGGCCCTTGGGATTTGTCGGCTTTTAGTCCCATTAATTTCTCCAGTACTTTTTCTTTATTAATCTTAATTATTTTAAGTTCCTCACTCTCATTAGACCCTTGGTTCCTCATTATTTCCAGTATGATTTTTGTGTTTTCTACTGTGAAGACGGATACAAAATATTTGTTTAACGTCTCTGCCATTTCCTTATTCCCCATTATAATTTCTCCTGTCTCAGCCTCTAAGGGACCCACGTTTACTTTTGTTAATCTCTTCCCTTTTACATACTTGTAGAAGCTCTTACAATCTGTTTTTTATATTTCTTGCTAGTTTACTCTCATATTCAATTTTCTCCCTCTTTATCAATTTCTTGACATCCTTTGCTGATTTCTAAAACTCTCCCTCAGGTTTACTACTCTTTTTGGCAACAGCTTCTTCTTTTATCTGGGCACAAAACTGGGAAAATCTCCCCCCCCCCCACCCCACCACCATGCATCTTTAAATCTATGATATTGCAGCAAACTCATTTGATTAGATTACAAATCTATCAAAGGAGTTAGATTGCGTGTATAAAATGTATCAAATCTTCATTGAGATTCAGGCTACCCAATTAAATGTTCCCAAAAGATTTGAAGGCTTTCTATTATAATATCATTCACATTCTTCCTGTTAACACAAAGTCTAATTATCATTGACACTTTTGCTAAAGCTTTAGTATCAAACGTCTCCAGTAAAATTCACCCATAAATATGTTTACAAACCTGAATAGTAATTGACTCCAATTTTAACCCAACCCGCCCCTTGGAAACAGGGCAGCTGTGTCGTTAAAATTACTTAAACCTTTCCTGCCAGAAATCCACTGACAACCATTTTAACTCGACGCGAATCTGAAATGCACCCGCCAGAAACAGGCGGGTGCCTCATGAATAAATACAAATAGGGGCCCAATGCCATAATTTGGAACCAGATGTGATTTTAACTGGGCTGGTCAGAAGTCCCACCCAGCGACAAACCCACTGTCACAAATTGACCTGTGAATACAACCTAGAAACCTGTTTGCTTTAGCTACAGCTTCACGGTATTGGTCATGAACCTTTAAAGAGTGACGCACAGTAACACCCAGAACTCTTTCTTTCACCAGTGGCTTTAGTTCTGTTCCCTGTAGGGCGTATGTATATTAGCATTAAACCTGCCAACATTACCCTTTTGTAAGTTAAACATCACTTGCTCCTTCTGCAAAGTCCTCAGCCCCTTAACTTATGTCCTCCATTTGACTTGTCCAGCTCTCCCCTTAAAGGTGCTGCTAAGACTCATCCGCAGTGGTTGGTCTCCTGGATTTCATACCCTCCTAAACTGGCGAGCTGCCTATCAGTGCTCAAATCACACTGACAGCTCACAAACTACATTGAAATGAGATCCAGATGATTCAGATCTCTTGTCGACAACAACGGGGTGGCGGGGGCACTGCTATTGCTCTGCCCACACCGCCGACCATACACCAAAGACCAAAGTCAGTGCCAGAGTATCAACAGGCTATTTCAGCATGGGGAACATCCAGTTAGCTCAGACCTATCCCCACGTATGTATTTCCAGCAGAGGTTGCTGGATACCATATTCCAAATCGGCCATAGTGCATCACTGGGGATATACACATGGTGCCTTAATTAGTTATTGAAGGTTGTTAAGGATGCAGTGAAGCAGGAAATGGAGCTTGTTAAAGATGGTGATTTAAATGGGCAGGCAGAAATGTAGTTTATGAAGGAGGGGCAGCAGATGAGAAATGGTAAGAATAGAAGAGGATGTATTTTTTTAATTGGGATAAAAGAAAATTGACAATAGATCTTGGTGGACAATGCTTTTTATTCAGGTGCAGATAATTAGCACCAATCTGAGGCCAGATATGCTGCTATGATCAGAAAAGATAAAGAGCACACATAGTGTGGAGTTGGCATATCAATGGAGGCAAGATTAGAACAGGCACGTGAAAGAGAGCTGCTGAAATAAGCGGAGTCCATGGCCCAGTGCGGTGGTGTGGAGTCAAAGTGTGAGGTGCACATACATCCAACCCAGAAAACTTGGAAAGCTGCCGAACAGCTTCAAAAAAAAACCTGACACAGCACTATAAGAAATAACAACTCAAAAAACTATGGGGATTAATTTCCACATTTACATCACTTTTCCAGGGTTTCTGCGACTCTTCAGCTGAAGATACAATGGAAATGATCCCAATGTACGATTGAGAAACAACCCTGAATAAAGACCAATGAACAAAACCGTTGCTTTAAGGTGACTGATTAAGCTAAATTCCTTTTTATTACATTGGATTTCAGGATTTTTCTTAGTGTTTTGAGTTCACATTCCTCAATTCAGTTTGTTTTTTGTGAAAACGGAAACCCAAAGGCCTCATGTATGATATGCAAAAAGAAGCAGTGGCAATGGGATTGCAGTGGGATGTGAACTTGTCATGATGCAAACTAGACCCGATCAGTTGTATTATAGGGGGAAAAATGAAAATACAGAAAAGTTAAATTTTTGTAGTTGCAGTTATTCAAATCTTTGGAGAGGGGAGTGAACTCGGATAGTGCAAAATTTATTTCCTATGGGGACATAACGTCATGGCCCCCAGGACATTTTGATTTTTGACACTTCTTAGGTGAATTTTCCACCCTCTGAGTGCCATTTTAATGTTTTTATTTTCATCCCAGTGAATTCCTTCCCTTTTCTCCCTGCAGGATATATCTTTGGTCACCTAATGCAAATGAAAGCTTGATACTTATAAATCAAGGAGGTGAAAGGTGATCGGGGAAAGTCTCTGACTGTTTCAGAGTTCAACTTAAAATACTGAGGCATAATACCGAGGCATCCACCAGTTCTGTGGATGCCTTCCATCACCCATATACAGGGCCCATTCATTCCATGTTCACCCTCCAGATCTGGTTATATTTATTTTTGCGTATTTATTTTCACTTAATGTTGTCAGTTTATCCCAGTCGATTGGTTTTTAAACAGATACATGCATGGAGGATTCCTATTCTTTGAACTCTATCAAATAATGCACATCCTTTTCCTGTTAGTGATTCACCTTCCACCTTAACAAAGGTTACACCTTCTTGTCGTGACTATCTTATGGTCTCCCAAGTATTGTGATTCTACCTTCACCTATTTTTTTCTGTCGGTCCAGCAGCATGCACATAATGAAATCAGCTGTCAGCCTTGGGAGGTTAGGGAACAGATATCTTCAGATGAATCACTGTGCAGCCAATTAACCGGTAACGATGGTGACACACCCCTGCTACTCTCGGACTGTAAAGGTTGTTCCTCAGCTTCAGTTGGAACGACTTAAGAACCTATGTGACCTAGAAAAATGCTGATGACAATAGGGCACTCTGAATGGAACAGCTTGGTTTAACTGTGGTAGAAATGATGGAATACAACATCATCACTGTGGCCATCAATCACTACTAATCACTACTCCTGATTGATGCGATATGTACACAGGTATGGTATTACTTGTGTGGGTGTGCAGTGGAAAATGGCACATTGGCTGGCGGTTAGGTACCGTCATTGAAAATTCAGGTCATACCAATGTGACCCAGCAGAAAATAGCTCCTACAAGTGTTTAGAAAATATAGATGAATAAAACAACTTGGGCACTAAATTGGGCCGTTGTCTCGGCACGACCCGCCTCTCCAACATCCAAATGGAGTCTTGACTGCGCACACACGTTTCCAGTGTGACCTGTGCCGGACGCTATCTTGGTATAGGAGTATGAATACCGATCGTCGGAAGCATGTCAAGTAGGGAGAAAATACGTGCAATCAGTGTGCAACGCTGATTTAAAGTGATAGACACCATTTTGACAATTAACGCCAACTCAACGCAAAGTCTTAACCCCGACCATCTGAACATGTCTTAGACAGCCTGGAGGACCCCCCACCAGGGGGCCATGCAGGTGTTGCAGGTTAGTTGCTGGATTATTGCTTCTGGCTGCTGGTGGAATAGGAGGTGTTTTTTAGCTCCCTATTCTTACTGAGAGTTCCCAGAGTACATTTGCGAGTGGTTTGGCAGGTACTGCCTTATGGTTTGGAGAGTTACAATCGTGGTTGAACAAGATTCCTGGCAACAACCATGGGCGGTCTGCTAGGACTCCCGCTGGGCATTGAGCATGACTGGGAGCGTGCAGAGAGGCCACGCACAGCAGGTCAAACTGCGAGGAGAGGGAGGACGAGGATGTGCAGGGCACTGAGCAGGAGGCCCGACCCAATGAGCGCCTTCCGGGACCAATTCTCTTACCTCAACATGACCAAGGAGGATTGCATCCAATGCCTGAGGTTCACTAAGGAACCGTGACCGAGATCTGTCAACTGATGCAGCCACAACCGCAGGCTCAGAGCAGGTCAGGAACAGCATTGCCTGTGGCTGTGCAGGTTACCGTGGCACTGAATTTCTACAGCTCAGGATCATTTCAGGCCTCTGCTGGCGACATGTGCAATATCTCGCAGTATGCAGTGCACTGCTGCATAAGGGAGGTCACAGATGCGCTGTACCAGATGAGGAACAGGTTCATCAAATTTCCTCTTGACAGAGACGAGCAGAACAAGCGAGCACGGGGGTTCACCTGCATTGCTGGCTTCCCCATGGTGCTGGGTGCACGCATATTGCCCTGTGCGTCCCACATATCAACTCAGCCGTTTTCGTCATGGAGGTCAATGCCCGTTACCCTGGGAACAGTCTCGACACCTTCATCATGCGGCGGTCCAACATGCCAGCTGTGTTTTACCTGACTCAGCAAGTCAAAGGCAGGCTATTGGACGACAAGGGCTGTCCCCTCACGCCGTGGCTCGTGACTCCAATCAGGAACACACGGACACATGAACAGCAGGCCTATAATGAGACCCATGCTGCCACACATAGAAACATAGAAAATAGGAGCAAGAGTAGGCCATTCGGCCCTTCGGGCCTGCTCCGCTATTCAAAATGATCATGGCTGATCGTCTAACTCAGTACCCTGTTCCCGCATTTTCCCCATATCCCTTGATCCCTTTAGCATTAAGAAATATATCTATCTCCTTCTTGAATATATTTAATGACTTGGCCTCCACTGCCTTCTGTGGTAGAGAATTCGACAGGTTCACCACCCTCTGAGTGAAGAAATTTCTCCTCATCTCAGTTCTAAATGGCATATCCCGTATCCTGAGACTGTGACCCCTGGTTCTGGACTCCCCAGCCATCGGGAACATCCTCCCTGCATCTAGTCTGTCTAGTCCTGTTAGAATTTTATATATTTCGATGAGATCACCTCTCATTCTTCTAAACTCTAGTGAATATAGGCCTAGTCGACCCAATCTCTCCTCATACATCAGTCCTGCTATCCCAGGAATCAGTCTGGTAAACCTTGGTTGCACTCCCTCCATGACAAGGACATCCTTCCTCAGATAAGGAGACCAAAACTGAACACAATACTCCAGATGTGGTCTCACCAAGGCCCTGTATAACTGCAATAAGACATCCCTGCTCCTGTACTCAAATCCTCTTGCAATGAAGGCCAACATGCTATTGGCCTTCCTTGCAGATTGCCTTGGAGGACGATCTTGAGCAGCTCTTGGGCAGGAGGGCTCGGCTTCATACTGCACCATTTCATCATAGGCTGCAGCAATCTGGCCTGGCTGGCCGAAAGGCAACAACAAGGACACTGGAGGAGTGGCGGGGTGGGAGCAGGAATGCTGTCGTCTTGAGAGAGGTCAGCAGGTCCGACTGTCATGGCCACTGCCACTCTCCTGGGGTGGCGCCTCAGCAATTCTGGTGCTCAGCTGGAGAACAGATTGCTGGAGTGCTGTGATGCCCTGGAAGCCCCGTTCCACAGTGGTAACCAGAGCCACGATAGCAGCAGTCTGAGCTTCCACTGTAGCAGTCTGAGCAGCAACCGTAGCTTGCAGACCTTCAATGATATCAGTTTGTGCTGCAATGGAAGCACAACATTAACCATCAGAGATCAGCCATCAACCACCATGGCGGGTTCCACAGGTGCGCTGATGGAGGTGACCTCACGTTCCATGTTGGAAAGGATGGGCTCCAAGCTCTGCACAAAGTCCTGTGCCAAGTTTGAGCTGGACTCCTCCATGCCCCTTCTCATTGTGCGCAGGTTTTCTGGCAGATTTTCCAGTGCCCCAGGCATTTGGTGGTGTACGTCCATCAGCCGTCTTCTGTAGCCTGGCCCATTGAAGTCCTCATCTGACTTCTCTGCAGCAGAACTAGTGAGTGACCTTGCCCTCCGGCGAGCTGGCACCTGTAGTATCCATTCTCTCCACCTGGGCTCCTGTGCACTTGTGCTCGGTGTCTCACCACGTGCAGATCCCTCCTCTAAACTAACCTCTAAAGGACGCGCAGTGTCAGTCTCTGAGCTGGTGGATGTGAGCGTCAGATCGAGTGACAGTGTGGCTTCAGTGTCCCCCTCCTCCTCCTCCTCCTCCTCCTCGGACTGTGCCACCACGTGTTCTTGGGTATCTGCAGTGACAAAGGAGTTGTGGAGCTGGGAAAGGAGCAAGTAAGATGTGTGTGCTGACAGCATCTGCAGCACGTGAGTTGGAAAAGATTATGGGAGGAGGGAGATTTGGGAAAGGAGAAGGAGCACTAGATATGCAGAGACTCCCTTCATCGGGACCTCCAGCATGGCATGTTGTCACGGCTGCAGCGACGGCCCACCCAATGACCGAAGCACTGTCTCCTCTAGGGGGGTGAGGATCTGTAAGCGTCCCCGTCCACCCTCAGGTCTCTCCTGCTGCCGGCTGTTATGCGCCATCTTCTCCTGCAAGACAGAGGGCAGTGTGTCAGAGAGTGTCCTGCAAGGTGTGTGGGTGATGTGCCTGTCATAGTCGAATAGCTGCCAGTGTGTATGACCTGTGAGTGGTGGTTGTGTGGCCTGCAAGTGTGGTACTATGTGTGGATGAGATGTAGCATGCCACGTGCAGCATTGTGTATGGACGGGCAGTGTTTGTTGGTGGGTGGGTGATGGGGAGTGTGATGCGTGGAGCAGTGGTGCAGTTGGTAGGATGTGCCACTCGACACTTGCATTCACTCACCTTGACCAATCGTGTCAAATCATTGAACTTCTTTCAGCACTGCATTCACTTCCTGCGCCACAGCCTGCCAATGCCTGCGGAGCTGCAGTCTGGAGGGTCTCCTGCCACCCTACGGTTACATGTTAGCTCTCCTTTCGTCCACGCCTTCCACCAGGGCCTCCAGTGCATCATCTGAGAAGCGTGGGGCCCTCTCTCACGCCGGTCCTACCATCCTTGTGGCCATTTTTCCCTCCTCCTAGTGGACTGTGCATGTCCCATTTAAAACATGCACCTGCACCTTTAAGAGGTGCAGGCTGCTGATGACGCGCGCTGTGCACGTCCCATTCCGACTTCCTCATTCTCCGTGCAGCCTCTGAGCAGTGCGGGTAGCATAGACTGCATGGAGATATCATGGTAAGTAGCAAGCAGCACGAAGTACACATGCTGCCTGCGTAGGGGCCATCGGGTGAGGGGTAATAGCGCATCACGCTACCCTGCCCAAAAATGGCCCTTATCAAACTTTTCCCCTCTTATGCCTACCCCAAATCAGAAAGATCACAGAATTTCCTCAGCAAAGGAGGATGGGGGACAATGCTGTCACAACACTGATGTCCGTGCAAAATGCGGGCAGTTAGCACGTATGGTTTATCTTTGCACTACTCAAGCAAATTTTCAATAATTAAAAGGTGTATCCTTAAAGATTCATCACACACCACACAAAAATACACCCTCATAATGGAAGAAACAAGCAGGAGGCAGCCTAATGCTACAGGCCAGTAACGTCATGTAAGAAACAGGTGAGGAGAGAGAAAGAGCAGCAGGCACAGACAGTTACAGTTGCATCATTAGATTGCTCGGTGTTTAGAAGGATTCAAAGTGGAATAAAAACAGAAATGTTATTTTAAAATGGAGAATGAGACTTGGAATTGATGGCTGCCGCATGCCCGCATAGCGGATGAGTGTGTTTGTGCCATTAATATTGCAATAGATAATCCTTTGTTGTGAGCTTACCATGGAGCAGCCTTGAAAAACTGTGACTGTGTAGGAAATAAGATAGGTGAACTGGGGAAAACTGGGGAGAAATATAGTAAACAAACACATTGACATTACCAGAAAAATCCCAAAGTACCAAGGGGAATGTCTCCTATCCAAACTATCTGGAGCTGGATATGTTGATCATCTTTGATCCCCACAGAAGTCACTATAATAACAGACTTTAGTCTCTTAAGCATACCAGAGAAGGTGGGGTATAAAAACCAGCTGCATGGAGGAGCTGCTTTTCTCTTTCTCTACACAGCAGCATCCCAGTTTGCACGGGAACCCTGTGGACGAGTTAACTCACCCCACTTTACAGTTGGGGGGGGGGGGTGATTGTGAACTTTCATCCAAAATGGGCGCAAAGTCTGCGGGGCGTCCGCTGCATCTGTCCGATAGCTGCAGCAAGAAGCTCGACCACTTTTCATGCTGGGGCTTCGTTTCCACATCATCGGCCTGCTGCTGCTGCGTTTCGAGCAGCCCGCCAATTGGAGAAGGATGAAAATCCGGCAGCTCCAGCTTGGAGCCCAGCTGGAGCAGGTCGGTGAAGGGTCGGATGTGACCTCAGGGGGAGGACCACGGGGATCTATTCCAGTAGGGCTACTCTCCCTCAATCCTCAAAAATTACTTTCCCACCTGCAACTTACCTGTTTTTGAGCGGCCCGCTGGTTAGGCTGCTCCAAGCCTTGTACCACTGGGTGGAGCAGGCACGGCGCATCCTTTGCCCATTAGCACTGAAAACTGCAAACGGGCTCCGACAATCAGTGTAGGACCCCAATCTTCAAAGGCAATTAGGCCCACCTGAAAATTGCACGAGGTGACCAATGGACGGACGATATTTTTTCCAATTTTTAACTGCTGGCACCCTGTTTAGACTGGAAAACGGGCCGGGCAGGAGTTGAAAATCTCACCCTATGCGTTATCTCTCCTGTACGTGTGCTGAAACATTAAACATGCACAGAAGAGATAATGTGCAGTGCAATGTGGAGCCATTTAGAATGAGTGAGAATTTGATGCCCCGTGCATCCAGTGTAAATGAGACCAGAAATGCTGGCTATGCACGGAAAATAAAGATAGTTAAAAACTATGGGGGCATACTGTGGTCACCTATAAGAAATGACAGAACCGACTGTAAAACCAACAAGATTGTTTCATGATATTGGGTCTGTGCACAGTGCCAGGAGCAGTCAGGAATGCTGGGTAACTCCTAGCTTCAGGAGTTGGCAGCTGTTCGCCAGCAACCAACTTAGCTGTAGGGATTGCCATGGAAACGGAGGTACTGTGCAGAAGCGCACTAAGTAAATGATAATGACAGTAACATGGTGGACAAGAGGGGATTGCAAAATTAAATGCTTTAGTAATTTACATCTGGTGTTTTTCAACCATAGTCAAACCCACCACCAGCCTGATTCCAAAGCAATAGGATTGAGATGGCTTCACCTAACTTTAGAATATCAGCAGAAGTGAAACTTCTTCATCTGTCTGAGTGGAACATGTGACTGTGCTAAGAGTATTTGACAATTTATGAATGTTTTGTACTTGGCAGATAAAATGATTTGCTATTGGTGTTAATGGCTTACTGCCAAAAAAAAGAATAGGGTTATCTGGAGCAGGTTGGCACGGTAACAGACGCATCTACAAATCTTTCAGTTTTATTTTGTTAGGGGTGATAAAGCCATTTTTGAAGGCTATTTTGCTGTTCTTAGTGAGGCATGGTTGCCAATCAATTGACAAAACAGCAATCAAGGGGGGAGGGGAATTGTACAAGGAAAGTTTTATTTCTTTTTTTATATTTCTGACTCCAGTTTATGTTTCTGGTGTAAATATTATCAGAACTCCTTCAGATGCTTAATTATCAGCAGCTAGAAAGAGCCCAGTGACTTCCATTGACCTGGAACAGCACCACCATTGTCAAGTTTTCCATCATTGACCAGAGGCATAACTGGACCAGCTATATCAACACTGTGGGCTACAAGAGCAGGACAGAGGCTGAGTACTGTATGTTGAGTGGCTCACCTTCTGACACCTCAAAGCCTTTCCTCCATCTACAAGGCTCAAGTCAGGAGTGTGATGGAATATTCACTGCTCGCCTGCATGACAGAGCAGTCTGCTTGATCAGCACCCCGGCCATTGGATTCAATATGCACGACACACTACGGCTACAGGATATGATGTTTGCTCAGTCCACCACCGGATAGATGGCCCGGTCTCAAATTGTGATGATGGGGTCACTTGCATAGTCAAGGCGGGTGGGCCATGTTTGTAAGAGTGCATCGGCAGTGCCCATCGCAATCCATTGGTGGAGAGCGGAGTGGCTCAAAACAGTTCCATCAGGGTGAGCCAGAGGCCTTTCCTGGTCCAAAGACTTAAAAAAAGGTAAAAAAAATCTTCAGCTCTTAAGGGAGCCTTTCGGTATGAAATTTGTACCAAACAATTCCTTCCAAAATTGGTTCCCTTTCCCTGTGCAAGGTCCTGTTGCCTTCACTGAACTCATGTTAGATGTTGGCTGAAGAGAGTTCCACTGAGGCTTACCAAAGGAGTAATGGGAGGAATTCCTGGGGTAGGAACTCCCCCAGACATGCCCCCTTGATGTAGGGAGAGCAGGCAGAAGATTTGGCCTCTCCCTCCTTCAGAATTTCTGAAGCTAGTGTAAATGCGATGGAATTCCAGTGGAAGCCTACTCCACTCCAAGTTTTGGCCCAGTTGGGCGATTTACAAACAATAGAGATTGTTTAAAGGGAGCATTTCTTGATATTGTAATGAAAATGCAGCACCATTTATGAATAATGCCAACAACCTGTTTTAATATGAGTTGGGGGGAAATTTACAGTGATGTATTTTTATGTGCTTCTTTAAGATTCTGATCTGAAGTCCTAATGAGATATTCATGCAGCTAATGACAAGCCTTATAGTTTTACTGCCAGCACCAGCTCTGACTTCAGCAACATGAGCATAAGATAAACTAAATAGCTACATCGACTGCAGCGAAGAACCACCTCGAGAGGTGTCTTTTCCTTTGATTCATTGGAGGTATAGAATGAAAGCAGCAACACGACTGCTCGACTAGTGCTAGTCTACTATGTCTCTTGCAAGTTCCAAAATAGCCCTCAGATTCAAACAGCTACAGCTTGTTAAATAGCAAACAGTTACTGGGGGTAAATTTTAACCAGGAACCTGGAAGGGGAGGGGGAAATTCCTGACGGGAAACCCGGAACTGCGTGTTTTCTGGACGTCCTTACGATTTTGACGTAAGGGCGTCTTTCTTTTTTTTTGTAGGTTTTCCACCCGACAGGCAAGCCAGATTGGCAGGCTGGCCGTCAGTCGGACAAGAGAACAGCCAGAGAGCGGATGCCAGCAGGTAAGTCATAGATGGGGGGGGGGGGTCAGTCACGAGGGGGGAGGGGGGAGTGGCCAAGGGTCATCGGGGGTCGGAGGTCACGGGGTGGTCGGGGGTTTGGTCATTGGAGGGTGGGGGGTCATCAGGGGTCAGACAACGGGGATTCCGAGATCATGGGGGTAATTGGAGATCATGGGGGAGTGTTCAGAGATCATGGGTGGGGGGGGGGGGTCGGTCGATCACGTTTGTGGAGTCGCAGCACGTAGACTTGTTGGGCCTGGAGGAAACGCTCCTCCTCCTCTTGGCCCACAAGCAGTGCAATAAAGACACTTACCTGCTGATCCGGGCCTTATCGCCTCCTCTCACATGATGTGAAGCAAAAGGCCTGGTAATCCCGGCCCCCAGGAGTTAAAAATAAAAAAGCTGTCAAAATGGATGCCCACAGCCTCCTTAAAAGCTTTCACTGACTGACCCACCTCCTGAGAGCAGGTTGGCAGCCCGCCCCTCGACCCATCTCCATTAAAACCGAAAGTGGGTGGGTTGGAGGCGGGTTGGTGTTGGGTTTTAGTTTTTTACAATTTTTACCTTCCCACCTGCCCCCAACCTACCTGTACGTGGGGTTAAAATTTATCCCCGGGACTTCCTCCATTTAAATAACTGCAACAACAATAACTGGCTGTCTAACATATAACTGAACAAATCACAAGCTTGTTGGAAAATAACCCGATTCCTCCTTCAAGCTATCCAATTGTAAACAATTTTACAACACCAAGTTATAGTCCAACAATTTTATTTGAAAATCACAAGCTTTCGGAGGCTTCCTCCTTCCTCAGGTGAATGTGGAAATGAAATCCTCGAACCTTTCGCATTTATAAATCACAGAACAATACCTGGTGATTACAGATAGTCTTTCCAACTGCCCGTTGCCAAGGCAATCAAAGTGTTCAGACAGAGAGGTGTTACCTACAGGGTCACCGAATATACAAACAACCAAAAAGAAAACAGAGAGAGAGAGGCAGAAATGTAGAAACATCCGGAAGGAAGAGAAAGACATCAAATGACCCGTTATATTATCCAGACAACTGTCAAACTTTACTATACCTGTATTGAGTTACGTTTGGGACTAGATTCTAACTGTAGCTATATTTTAAGATCTTTATAATTGGTCACTGAATTAAAGGAATCACTACAAAGCAAAGGCAAGAACTGAGCTAAGTAATTTTTGTCACAAATTCACATTATGTGTAATGGGTGTCCATGGTTGTTAGGAGACAAGTCATATAAGGAAGTTCAAATAAAGGAGTGAGATTAGAAAACATTTCTACACACAAAGGGTGGTAGAAGTTTGGAATTCTCTTCCGCAAACGGCAATTGATACTAGCTCAATTGCTAAATTTTAATCTGAGATAGATAGCTTTTTGGCAACCAAAGGTATTAAGGGATATGGGCCAAAGGCAGGTATATGGAGCTAGATCACAGATCAGCCATGATCTTATCAAATGGTGGAGCAGCCACGAGGGGCTGAATGGCCTACTCCTGTTCCTATGTTCCTATGTTCCTACCTTCAGGGATCTGTGGACATGCACTCCAAGGTCCCTCACTTCCTCTACACCTCAGTATCCTCCCATTTATTGTGTATTCCTTTGCCCTGTTTGCCCTCCCCAAATGCATTACCTCACATTTCTCTGAATTGAATTCCATTTGCCACTTTTCTGCCCATCTGACCAGTCCATCTTCCTACAGTCTACAGCTTTCCTCCTCACATGGCCAATTTTTGTATCATCTGCAAACTTATGAATCATGCCCCCTATAATTAAGTCTATATCATTGATATATACCACAAAAAGCAAGGGACCAGTGGAACATCACTGGAAACAGCCTTCCAGTCACAAAAACGCTCGTTGACCATTGCTATTTGCTTCCTGCCTCTAAGCCAATTTTGGATCCAACTAGCCACTTTTCCTTGGATCCCATGGCCTTTTACTTTTTAGACTAGTCTGCCATGTGGGACCTTGTCAAAATCCTTGCTAAAATCCATGTAGATTACATCAAACGTGCTACCCTCATCGACCCTCCTTGTTACCCCCTCAAAAAATTCAACTAAGTTAGTCAGCCACAACTTTCTTTTAATAAATCCATGCTGACTGTCCTTGATTAATCCATGCCTTTCTAACTGATGATTAATACTGCCTCTCAGAATTTTTTCCAATAATTCGCTCTCCACTGAGGTTAGACTGACTGGCCTGTAAGTACTTGGTCTATCCCTTTCTCCCTTTTTGAACAACGGTACTACATTAGCAGTCCTCCAGTCCTCCAACACCAGAGAGGATTGGAAAATGATGGTCAGAGCCTCTGCTATTTCCTCCCTTGCTTCTCTTAACAGCCTGGGATACATTTCATCCAGGCCTGGCGATTTATCTACTTTCAAAGATGCTAAACCCCTTAATATTTCCTCTCTTGTTTCTTGTTTTTTCCTACAGCTTCATCAGTGCCACCAATGAGTTCACCGATGGGAACCCTTCTATTTCTGAGCTTTTTGAAAAAACAAGGGAACCCAATGGAGGGAGCCCAGCAGGCCAGGCTGCATCAGAGGTGTTCTGTGCTCATCCACCCAATACTGTTACACCCACATCTGTAGACAGGGGTGCAGATACCTCATTTTGGCTCTAATTAGCAAGGGCTGTTCTGAAAGCAGAACCAATGACACAAATCTGAGATGTAAAAGCCTGACTAACCATAATGCTGATGGTTCTTTGGGATTCACCTCAATCGCAGTATGTCACGATTTAAGTGGTACAGTGTAAAAGAAAACATTCCAGGGTAATTAGTACCAGCATAACCTGACTAGCTGCACCTGCCAAGATGTCACCAACTATATCTGCAGGAATCGGTACATCTATCTGACGACAACTGTGGGAAGCTGGCTTCACAGGCGCTAGGTCAGCAGAGAGACAGATACAGAGTGGTACCATCTGCTGCAAGGATACCTGCAGCTAACATGTACCATAAGGTTGGCACTGCAGGTGATAGTAACGGTAAACAAGAACAACTTGCAGTTATATAGTGCCTTTAATGTCCCAAGGTGCTTCACAGAGAGGCATGAGGAAAAAAATGGACATTGAGACAAAGGAGATATTAGGAGGGGTGGCCAAAAGCTTGGTCAAAAAAGGAAGTCTTAAAGGAATAGAGTGAGGTGGAGAGATGCAGGGTTTATAGAGGGAATTGCAGAACTTGGGGCCTTGGTAGCTGCCAATGGTGGGGTAAAGGGTGGAGGATGTACAGGAGGCCGGAGTCATAAAAATGCAAAGTTCTAGGGAGAAGAATACAGAGAAAGGGAAGGGCAAAGCCATAGAAGGATTTAAGCGCAAGGATGAGAATATTAAATTTGAGGTGTTGGGGGACCTGGAGTCATAGTAGGTCAGCAAGAATGGGGTGATCACCGAGCAGGACTTTGGTGTGGTATAAGATAACGGCAGCAGAGTTTTGGATGAGTTGAGGTTTATGGAGGGTGGAGGTTGGGAGGTTATGCAGTAGAACAAAGGAATAATTGAGCCTGAAGGTGACAAAAGCATGGATGAGGGTTTCAGCAGTAGATGGGCTGAGGTAGGAGCAAAAGTAGATGGTGTTACAGAAGTGGAAGTAGGCAGTCTTCATGATGGAGGGAATATGGGGTCAGAAGCTCAGCTCATGGTTGAATAGAATGCCAAGGTTGCAAACAGTCTGATTCCGCCTGAGACAGTAGCTGGGAAAGAGGACAAAGTCAGTGGCAAGGATATGAAGTATGTCTGCAGATGATGTCGCCAAGGGGGAGCATGTAGATGAGGAAGAGAAAGAGACCAAGAATAGATCCTTATGGGTCTCTGGACATTATGGTGACAGGATGAGAAGAGAAACCGTTGCTAGAGATGCTCATTTTGATCGGAGAGGTAAGACTGGAAGCTTGTGAGGGCAGTCCCACTGAGCAGGATAATGGAGCAGAAGCATTGTTGAAGGAGGATGGTGTGATCAACCACATCAAAGGCTACTGGGAGGCCAAGGAGGACAAGAAAGAATAAAGCTCCAAGGTCACAGTCACAGAGAATGTCAATCCTGGATTGCTACAATGCCCGATCTATGGGAATGGTGCTCTGGAGTGACAAACAGGGCAACCTCCCTCACAACAACTATCTCGTGCAGCACCACCTTTTTTTTTATTCGTTCATGGGATGTGGGCGTCGCTGGCGAGACCGGCATTTATTGCCCATCCCTAATTGCCCTTGAGAAGGTGGTGGTGAGCCGCCTTCTTAAACCGCTGCAGTCCGTGTGGTGACGGTTCTCCCACAGTGCTGTTAGGAAGGGAGTTCCAGGATTTTGACCCAGCGACGATAAAGGAACGGCGATATATTTCCAAGTCGGGATGGTGTGTGACTTGGAGGGGAACGTGCAGGTGGTGTTGTTCCCATGTGCCTGCTGCTCTTGTCCTTCTAGGTGGTAGAGGTCGCGGGTTTGGGAGGTGCTGTCGAAGAAGCCTTGGCGAGTTGCTGCAGTGCATCCTGTGGATGGTACACACTGCAGCCACAGTGCGCCGGTGGTGAAGGGAGTGAATGTTTAGGGTGGTGGATGGGGTGCCAATCAAGCGGGCTGCTTTATCTTGGATGGTGTCGAGCTTCTTGAGTGTTGTTGGAGCTGCACTCATCCAGGCAAGTGGAGAGTATTCCATCACACTCCTGACTTGTACCTTGTAGATGGTGGAAAGGCTTTGGGGAGTCAGGAGGTGAGTCACTCGCCGCAGAATACCCAGCCTCTGACCTGCTCTTGTAGCCACAGTATTTATATGGCTGGTCCAGTTAAGTTTCTGGTTAATGGTGACCCCCAGGATGTTGATGGTGGGGGATTTGGTGATGGTAATGCACCAGCATCAAACAGGGGGTTGGCTTTTGGGTCGTTCCGTCACTTGCCTGCAAACTCATTCCACCACTTTGCATTAACTTTTTCTTCATTTGCCTGTCACTTCCTTTTCCCATTTCCCCTTCAGCCTTGCCTGTTTAGCTTTTTTTTTGCCCCCTATCTGGCGCTTCCTTTTTAAATGTCTGCCTCCCTATAAGTTGCACCTTTACCTAAATTTTCTAGCTTCTGTCCACCCCCTCCCTACCCCTTCCTTGCATCCAGTCTAACCTCCATTGGAGCAGTAAGTAAGTATGCAAATGAACTGAAAACTTAGCATATCGCACTTCTGGTTATACTTTCACCAGTTCTTAACCATTCAGGTCTGAATTATGTCAGTGCATGAAAATCGGCCTGAGTCGTTTCTATATAATAGCTGGTGCTCTGGATCCAAGACAAACAGAACTCCTCCTACTTGAAGATAGCGTTATATAATGAAGCTGAGAAGCTGTTTCCCCTAGTTGGAGAGTCTAGAACTACGGGGTCATTGTCTCAAGGTAAGAGGTCGGCCATTTAGGACTGAGATGACGAAAAATTTCTTCACTCAGAGGGTTGAGAATCTTTGGAATTCTCTACCCTAGAGGGCTGTGGATGCTCAATTGTTGAGTATCTTCAAGACTGAGATCGATAGATTTTTGGACGCTAAGGGAATCAAGGGATATGGGGATAGGTCTGGAAAGTGGAGTTGAGGTCGAAGATCAGCCATGATCTTATTGTATGGTGGAGCAGGTTCAAGGGGCCATATGGCCTACTCCTGCTCCTATTTCTTCTGTTCTTATGTTCTAATAATATAAAAATCCTGTAAGATTGATTAGGATAACAAAGATCGACATACAAACATCCTTCGATCACAAGGGTATACTCCATATGAAGGATTTGATGTATAATCACTACCACAACCCCCAGACCATCTGGACTGCCAAGACAACAGAATGGGAACATACATACCTTCCACTAGACCACCAGAAATCAAATTAACACAGAATTTCTTCCTTAGTCATTCTACTGAAAGCAAAAGAAAAATGATTTTTCAAATGAGCTGGCAGTGTAATGTCAGCATACAAAGGTAGTATGTAATATATTTGATAAACCAAAATAATCAGAAAAACAGGCTGAGCCAAATCTCATACAAAAATTGTGATTTTAAAATGACGTGCTTGTAACAGCTGCTCTATTAAAATCAATAGACTCCCGATGGCAATACTCTCCATGTGATGTGCTTTCGGCTTGGCTCTCAAGTGATATGATGAACCGAAAATGTTTGTTTCTAAATACATTTAATCATTGAAACAAAAATGGCCAACTAATATAGTGCCGCTTTCAAGTGAAATTTTGCATAGATTGATAATGCATGTGCTAAATAGTGAAAAGACAAATAACTAATGAATATATATATATATATATATATGTATATATCAAATAAAACACATCAGGATTAAGAATTCTATGAAATGGAAATG
The DNA here is from genome assembly GCF_035084215.1 of Heptranchias perlo. Taxonomy (NCBI): domain Eukaryota; kingdom Metazoa; phylum Chordata; class Chondrichthyes; order Hexanchiformes; family Hexanchidae; genus Heptranchias; species Heptranchias perlo. The sequence goes on from NC_090329.1 coordinate 48,892,640, forward strand.
ATTGGGAAGGGATTTGAGAGTCTATCCTAGACAATTTCCATTCTAGCAAAAAAAATGGGAGAATACCTATTTGCTTCAATAATTAATGACCTACTAATTGCACATTTCAAAACCAATGCTTCTCAAAATGTTATTAATGAGGCTTTAATTATGGAGAAAACAGACATTCTTGCATTTAAAAAAAAAAGTAACTTCACCCTTACAATTCCATAAGATGTTTACATTATTCAAAGCCAGTCTGCAATCATCAGTACTCAATATTTCAGCCCTTCTTCTGCATGATATGTGTTCAACACAAGGAATAATCAAAAAAAACTAATGAATCATCAGTGGACAGTAAAACAGTAAAACACAGGGACAAACTGGCATCAAAACGTACTGTGAATAAACATTTATTTGTCACACAAATCTATTTAACATATACTTTGGTTAGAATTGTCGACTGTACCTGTAAAAATACCAAACTTAATTCATTTTGGGTGGGGGGGGAGTTTTCATCTGCCAGATACCTGTTCTTCATGTGAAAATGGGCAGCCGACAGTTAACAATCAGGGTGAGGCACCTCGGCCACACCTTGAATGCAATTTTCAGGTGGGCTTGTAAATTGGAGAGCAGGATGCTGGCCTGAAACAGACAGGAGGCTGTTCAAATATGCAAATCGGGGTCCTTTGCCATTGTGTGCATTGGACACGTTCCGCCCATTTGTACTAGTCAGGGAGCAGTCTAACCAAAGGTTTTTAAAGGGAGCACTGGTAGCCGTTCCACAAAGGGGCCCCAAACTTTTTTTTACATGGGGCCAGGAGCAGAAAGAGTAAAAACAGAAAATGTTGAAAACACTCAGCCGGTCAGGCAACATCTGTGGAGAGAGAAACCAAGTTAACGTTTTCAAGTTGATGGCCTTTCATCAGGAGAAGAAATGCTGCTCCTGTCTCCACAGAGATACTGTGGCCTGATTCCGGCCCATTCTCGTGCCCTCCCCCAGCTCTGGGATTGGTTTTTCCACAACTCCCCCGTCCCAGGCCTGACCTGTCGGCTGGGTCAACATAGAACCTGGCCAATTTCACACTCTCCCACGATCGGTGAGCTGCAGTGAAGCGGCTGTTTGGCACCCGCAGCTCGACGGCTACATTCAAATGAGGCCCGGATATTAAAATGGTGCAGGCTCATGCCGCAGACTTTGCCCCCATTTTGGGCGGAAGCTGAAGATTTCCCCCCTCCCTCACAATGACCTCTAAATTTTAAAAAGATATTTTTAAGGAAATCTGACTGGTTTCATTCAGAAACAAACGTTGTAACTCGTATACAAATTTAGCTTGACTAAAATGAGATGCTGAATTAATATTCATAGAGAAAAATAAAATTGCATTATGCTAGCATTTGAAGATCACACAGACTATTTTCTAATCTCTTCTGTGTCCTTTCCCAAATATATTTACCAGAAATAATCATGAATGACTCCATTGAAAGCTTATCATTTGACTGAAGCAGAAGTAGATGCAGGAGATGATTACAGTTGGGTAAAATGAAGCCACTGAATCTATTGAGGCCCCATTTAATTTAAGGTTCAAAGAAGTCTAACCATTTCATCTCAATATGCTTTTGCTATTTCCCTGTAAATGAAGACTGTCTCCATTGTATCTTTCCAAACTGTAATTTGGCTCCTTCTAATTCATTCCGTCTACTTGTTCATTTACATAATCATTTCATTTGGCAATTGATGATATATTTTCCAATACAGTATTTTGCATTGGAATTTTTCTGCATTGAAACTTGACAGACATTTTTACAGCTTGAAACAAGTGGAGTCAGATGAAAGCAAACCATCACTTCATTGAGACTTGGCATATTGAATGTGCAATTGTTAAAAACTTACCTCTTAAAATGATTTTTGTTTCTAGTTGTATTAATTATATACTTAATAATTACTAATTTAAGCCATTCAAAATTGTCTGAATATACATAGAAAGTAGAGGCCGATTTTCGGTTTTGGCAGACATTGGGCAGGCAACAGGCAGATTGTGCCTATCGCCCGCCCAATACTACCAGCAAGAGGTCCAAACAATTTTCATGATTGGGCCTTATTACTTTTCCATCAGCAAGCTGACCCTACATTTGGTGTGTAGACTGGCAACTTGCCAATTTGGACCCAACCAGCAGAATTTAGCTCGGGAAGGATTGTGGGGGGGCTGCGGAGGGATCAGCAACAAGTGGGTTGACTTTTGAGGGGCCAAGTGGAGGAATCGTTCTCCTCCTGAACCCAAAGGTATTGTTACAAGAACTTACCTACAGCATTTCCAAAGTGGTTTGCAGCGGTCCCTTTAAGGATCACTGGTTAGGCAGTTCAACACCAAGTACCAATGGGAGGAGCGTGCGTGTCGTACACTGTGCCCATTGATAACTGAAAATTGCATTGGGGTCCTGTTGATGTCATAGGACAGAATTTGCATGGGCTGATGAGTTGCCAGCTGGAAGTAATGAGCTGCTGATTTCAAGGACCCCACCAAAATGGCGGCGACCCAAGCATTAGCAGGAATATGCGGTAAATGTTGTACCATGATGTTCTTTGCACTACTGCCCTATTACCCCCCGAAACAGGGATGAAAATCATCCCTTAATGTACATTTTTGAGATATAATCCCTCAAGAAAGAACCTGATCAGCAAAATATATTAATATTTATATAATTATAATAATATTAGTAATATTTGACACAACTTCAAACAACAGCTATGGATTCAGATTCCTTTATGAATAATACTTGTAGTAAAAAAATCCAAATGGACTTCATTCTTATCCTACTTGTAGCATTTAAAATTATAGCTTTATCATGTTGGCCCTGATATTTACAGGGAGGCGGGGAAGGTGTGAGGGAGGCCGAAAACGGTCGAAGAACCCGGCAAGGCCGGGGACACGGAAGTCCTGCTGAACTTATCGGCGGGATCTCATTATCATTTTTTGGATCCGTTTCTCGCCCGGCAGCCGGTCAAATGTGCATCCTGGCCAGCGGGCGGGAAGGAGCACCAGCGGCAGGAGGCCACAGCCGAGAACCTTTGGGGACAGTCCCTGGCAATCGGGAGAGGGGAAGGTCAGCCATCGCAGCAATGGGGAGAGAGAGGACATCGAGGCTGGAGGGGGGGAGGTCAGCAATCAGGAGGGAGGAGAGAGAGGCCGTGATCGGCCGAAAGCTTCCTTTAGGGGCCGGGGGGAGCACTCTTGCCCCTCCTGGCCCACAAGGGGTGTTGGAAAAGACCTTACCTTGTGGATCTAACAGCTGCCGCCTCCCTTTCACTGCCGGGTTTCCCGACCTCTAAGAAAACCATGCAGCAGCAGTGAATTTTAAATCGGGCTCCCAATTCCACTGTGGGAGTCCAATTTAAATATGTTAATGAAGTGTCTCGCCTCTCCACGGCTGGACACTCGGATGCCATGATATCCACCACCATAAAAATGGTGGTGGGTGAATGGACAGCGTGTTGGGGATGCGTTCCCCATATTTAAGTCTTTAGCCCTCCCACGCCCATCGTGCGGGGTTACTATCAAGGCCATAATGTCAAGAAACCACTGCAATTTTTACTGCATAAGTATTACATTAACTGATTATTAGAATATAATATACAAACCCTCTGAATTTAGGCAGGTGATAAAAATATTACTGACACAAACATTTTTACTTTACTCATCTATCTCCCCTGTCATTGCACACACAGGGTCGGGAGGGGGGGTGGGGTGGAGATCAAATTTGAGTTTTGGGTGACTGACTGCACTGGCAGGTTGTCCGCACTTGAAGCAAAGAAGCAGCGGTGATTTTGAGCAACAGCCTCATTAACATCGGGCCTGCGACCTGCAGGGAGCCAAACGGGTGTCACCATGCAGCTCACCGGATTGAGGCCTGCTAATATCGGGCCACCCGGGCCGGCAGAAAGCGGGGGGGGGGGGGGGCGGTAGGGATGGGTCACAATTGCAGTGGGGTCCAAATTATCTTCATGGGGTCCAGAGGAGCACTCTGAGAAGTGATTTTTTCTCCAGAAGATAATTTTTAAAGTGACAGTGCAAAGGAGCAAGTTTCCGTGGCTACAGTTAAAAAAAACTTAGCAATCCATGAGCATGCCAGTAAAGATGGCAGGTTACATAAGGACACTCTGCTTTGATGTCAAGGTCATTGAACAGCTGTTGCAGGAAGTAGAGCAGATGAGCGTTGCCCTATTTCCTCACTGTGGAAGGAAGGTCATGAAGGCAGTGGGACGTAGGGCGTAGCAATTGATGGCCGAGGCTATCAACAGCAGCAGCACTGTGCCAACGGCATGGGTGTAATGCTAAAAGAAGCTTAACCTCATCAGGAGGGGGAAAGTAAGTGTAAACCTTTGCACAGATTTAAAACTGTTCGTGAACCATGTGGCAACTACTTAGTGTTTCCTATCACTCAATGCAATGAGCTAGTTAAAATATGATCATGCAAAGATGGCACAGTTTTAAGCACGATAAGGATTGATTCATTGGTCACAAGCCACACTCACTCCGGACAGATATCTGCAAGGATCTAATGCATGAAAGATCAGTAAAGCAGCGCCACCTTCATAGTAACTGCAACTATTCCTGAATACAAAGCGAGGAAAACGATGCTAATGTTATAGTGGTTATGATGCTGCAGTAAGTCAGGCAAATCTTATATGTCTCTGTAGGAGACAGCATTTAACAGAAGGCAGGCAACAGCTACTGGAGGAGGACCTGCAACAGTTCAGGAAGTAACCCCATTTGAGGAAAGGACAATAGAGTTCCAACGGTTTAACTTGTGAGAGGTGGCAGGAGATGGTGAATTGGGTGGGCATGTCCTCACTGAAGGTTTGTTGTTCGTTAAGGGAGCAGTCGAGAAATGCTAAGGACCCTAAATTATGTGAACTAATAATCCAATAAATTGTTAATATACTACTCTCCCATTGAGCAAAGCTCCATGGTGGGAGCATTAACTTGTAAAATTTACCTCCATATTTCACTATCCTACATCGATAACTTATAGACTATTCTACGTATACAGATGAATAGTGTCCCAGCCAACATGTCTGATTTTGGTTTTCAGTTTCAAACAGTCCATGGCTGCAATTTATCAGACATGGACCCAAATATTCTGGTAAAGACTGGATCGTGCCCACCAATGCCTTTCAGTATTGACCATGCTGGAGTTAGTGGGGTCAGAGGGAGGGATCTAATTAGCTTGTGGTCAGTGGGTGCCTGCGGCACTATGGGCACATCTCTAGTGCCTGCCTGCCCCATGCAGCTGGTAAATCTGGTATGGCCCTAGCATTGGTTGGGAGAGGGGGTGGAGCTGCCTTATTATGTGCCCCCTCTGTCCCTGTATCAGGCGGATGATCCAGATGTTGCTTTTTTTAAACTGTACCATCTTCAAGGGTTCAGGCTGTTTCAAAGGCCTGGAATTACCCCCTCCACACCCCTGAGGGACTCACTTGTGGACATCTAGAGGCCGATATGCCTCCGCTCTCTCAGCCCGCTGGCCTCCAATGCTGTGTCAGGACCTGACTGAGCCGGAGAAGCTGGAGCTCCCAACATAGGGAGACCCTGCCCTATGCTCCAGGCAGGGCCGCCCCCTGACATCACTGGCTTTTTAAGGGATGGGCGGAGGTTGCTCCCCTCATAAGGCCAACAGGAAAATCACAGAAGTACCAGGGGCCCAGCATATGGGGATCCCTGCCGTTTTCTGGTGGGGTCTGTTGGATCCCCGCTGGAGACACGGCTGGAGTCCAGCATAACTCCTGAGGAAATTGGGGGCCATGGTATGGATTCAAATGTTAAATTAAGAAACATATTTTTTTGTAAACTATAAAGTCTGGTGAGTTATCAGTCAAATCATTAAAAATGTGAAATTCAGTAACGGGGGAAGGTTTTACTGCAAATTATCACTGACTGCTGCTGGAAAAGTACAGTGTTTAATGTTGTGGAATACATTGCCATCTGTATCTATCTAAATCTTATGGCTTCACTCACCCCAGAAACCTCATGCCTAATTAAACATAAAAACCATATTCATAAGTTAACACATCCAGTAACCAATAAACTGAAGCTATATTCCAGGCATATGTCACTCTTCAAAAAGGCAGCTGTTCTAATTCTCACAGTATTTTCCTAATAAACTGAGCTTTATGATATAGGCTCATAATTCTGGAATATGATTTTTCCAACATGACCAATGCTACCTTGATAGAATATTTACAATCTTCACTTGTGAAAACCATAACAAGTGTATCCTTTGGCAGTACAACAATGAAATAACTTTGTCCGACTCATATCTTTTACTCATCACCATCAATATATCAGCACACTTTAACTTGCATTAATTGAAACATTTAAAGTATCATTTATTCTTTGATTGCTATGGGAAAATGTGAAAGAATTGAGCTGTGGATTGATTATTTTTGTGATTAAGTTTTCATCAAAGTAGTAATCGAACATTTCAAAAATGAGGGAATTATTTTTTTAAATCCTGGATCGTGGAGTGGGTTATTTACTTGAAACAGATAAGGTTTACTAATAATTTGACATATTGCACACTCCATTAACGCATTGACAAAAATAGTGACAGACAAAAAAGTGTCATTTTGTTTATGTAATGTTGCAATCTGATGATGTATCACAAAGATGATATTGTTTTAAGTCCCATTCTCTAAGGGACTTTGTCAGACTACTCCAGCACTAAACACCAAAGAAACATTCAGTCACCTTTGAATCAGTATCAAAACTGTGAATGGCTAGCTGAGGAGATTAGAACACAAGTGAAATCATGTTCTTCTGATACCTTTGCATAATACTTCTCACCTCCAACAATCATTTGCTTGCTTGCTTTTTTCCACTGGAGAGTCTAAAGAATAAACCCAAAAATAGTGAGCCATCCAACAGTCAAGCATAGCAGATGTTATTGATACATAATTGTAACATATCCTTTTTGAAAGTTTGTTTTGTTTTATACTCTTTTATTCCTCATTTTTTATCATTGAAACAGGTTGGGGATGCTTACGTGGAAATTAAACAGCCGCTTATTGATTGCCAAATCTTCGGGGAGCTGACTATAATTGAAGTATTTACTACAGATCAGTTAAATGGAAAAAGAAGAGAGGGCAATAAAAGGGGCTATTACAATACAAACTTTGACTGCAGCTCAGGGAGTGGCAAGCTAGCTAACGGTATGCTAAAGGCTTGTGCCACTTGGATAATTCAAATTAATAATGTGCATTGCTTTAAAAGCACCCCAGGCACACTGTCAAAATAATGGTGAGGCTAATGGCGCTCACCGTTATTTATGTGCAAACACTACAGCAACTTCAGACAAGGGGCAAATATGCGGTTAAGCGCGGGTATCCAAAAGTTGCTGTCTGAGATGCGCTGCTCCGCCATCAGCTTCGCGAAAACGGCATCTCGCTGTCTGCTCACCGTTGAAATATATTGAATGGCGCGGAGTTGCTGTATTTGCGCCGTAGAAATGAACTAAACTCGCCATAGAAAGATAAGTCTTGTTCATTTCAGTCTAAGTACCCTTTTAACGACATGGTATGTATTAATCACTGCCAGTCAACCTCTCTGTCACTGAAAATTAACTATTAGAAGTGTGGAGTCTCATTCCTTCAGGTTTTAATTGTTGTTGGAGATATTAAAAAGGTAAAATTTTATGTTTAATTTGTTTTTAACTTTTCCTTTCTGTTCCTTTTTCTCTCTCTCTCTCTTAATCCAATCTTTCTTTCCCTCTCTTTATTTCTCTTTCTGTACCTGATTTGTCATTAAATTCACTTACTCCAATTTACACTTCCTTCTCAGTCCTTGCCCTGTAAGTTTCACAATCCTTCAATCTGATTGGTTAAGGAGAAATCCTGTTGTTTGTCCTGTTCACTCAGGTCCCAGATGCCCTGTTTCCTTCTCTGTGACGTTATCAGCAACTTGCCACGCAAAAAATGTAAAAACCTAAACATGCAAGGGCAAGTCTATCTAACGGCAGACACCGCTAGATGTCCTGCTACAGAATATTATGGCCCACTATTTCATGGCTGATTGGTACAAAATGATAAAAGGAACATCAGGAATATCAGCAGGCACTAGTGCTAGTAAATCCTCTCCTGCCATTATGGCACCGATTATATCTGCAAGTCCCAGCACACCTATCTGGCAATCATCAAGGACAACTGCTCCAAAAGGTCTGGGTCAGCTGTGCCATTTACTGCAAGGACACCTGCAGCCATAGGGACAGCACTTCCAGAGGCAGTCAAAGCCATTACTTCCTACTGTAATTTGACCTTCACCTCATTCTAGCTCACAATATTTCTGCCTGCACCTCCTTTCAGCTTAACATAGGGACCATCTGCAGTATCAAATAATGGCTGCCCACACATGTTTCAAACAGGTGATTGAAGCTTTGGTCGACATGGCAACAGGAGCATGGCACATTTACCCAATCTCACCACACTGCTGCATTTCAAAAGTAATGGTGGGGGAGGGGGTCATTGGTGGAGTCCATTTGACCATCTAGGTAGCAGATTCCTGCTCCTCCTCTACCATCATTATTTGCTCCTCCTCACCTACATACTGTGACTCATCCAGTACTACTTCCTGAAACTCACTAACTGAACTCTCCAGGATGCACTGTACTTGCAAACAGTGCTGAGAAGAACACAGGCTACTGTGAGATACTGGCTTCTTCAGCAGTATTGGAACCTGTGCTTGGTTCTTGGGAAATGTCTGTAGAAATAGAAGAGGAACATATTTTAGAATGCTGGCTATACGGCAACCTTTAAATAGGAATCACGTACTGCTTTATATGATGTTGTACTTGAGTGTATGTCCAGATGACCGTGTGAGTGAGTGAGTGTTAACTAGAGAAGAAAAAACATGGAAAAGATGGTAGTAGCCCTCAGGTTGGGAAATACCTCTCATTTCACCTTCCTTCATGCTTTCAGTCCCCAAGGATTTTGAAAGTGCTATATTGGAGAAAAAAAAATCATGGGCAAATACTTTCATGGCCCTTCTCTAGCTTCTGTCTGTTATGTCCTCCTTTCCTACAAACTGAAGAGTAATTTTATGTCATTGGACGTATTGGGCTACATAAAGTGACACCAAACTCCCATGCTGCAGCCCATCATGTGCGTGAGTACATAATCATACATCATGTAGCTAGGTTTTTGTTAAGACAGATATTGAAGGGCTTTGAGCATTTTAATGTGCCAAGGGTTTCAGTGATATGTTGCAGCCAAAACCGAGTGCTTTGAATGGGGTTTCGTAGATGTGTAACGGGGTACGTGAAAACGCTTTCTGACATGCACGCCTATCTACTTACTGTACAATACTGGTGGCTCGCTTTACCTCAGCAAATTTCTTCTGGTCCTCAGTTTTTTTTCTTACTTGGCAACACCCTTTCTGGGTAGTGCAGACAGTGTTGGTCCTATGCACCACAACCTGGCAGGCATTCTGTACCAGTCTCCTACATAAGAACATTAGAAATAGGAGCAGAAGTAGGCCACATGGCCCCTCGAACCTGTCCTGCCATTCAATCAGATCATGGCTGATCTTCGACCTCAACTCTACTTTCCCGCCCAATCCCCTTTCTCCTGTGGGAAAGGTGCCCTGGAGCGCCCAGCAGGACAACCCTCCTCCTCACCACCCCCAGCCCCAGATCTGTAAGCTCCATGTAACTGGCAAATTAAATGCTAGGAGCTCGCAGGGAATATATAATTAGGTTTGACCCTGGAGGATACGTCATGATTGGGTGTATGCTATTCAGGATCAGCATAAAGCCCGAACCGCAATTTTCCTTATGATCAACAAATATCACAGAAAATCAGCCCTCGTTTCTGTTATGATGCTTTCTCAGCACTTCCCATGAGCAGGTCGTGTTGCCCATGATCCAGAAAGCTTTTTTTGTATAACTAGGCACCAGATAGCTATTTTGCATTGCTGCTAACACTAAAGCAAATGTTAATAATGGACCTTCACCGTTAAAATATAATTACCATGATTCTATTCAAACGAGGTGAAGAAATCATTCACCTGCAATTCTTCAAATCCACCTGTTAAAGTTCTGATGGGGCGCCTGCCTCCAAATCCTTATGAGGTTTACTTTGCACACCCCAAAATATGTGTTATAATTGCATTCTTTGCTCCAACCCTTCATGTTCTCAGACTCTGCATGCATCACTGGTTATACCAAGGGACCTTTCTATTGTCAGTTTATAATATTATCCTTCTGTGCTGTAAATTACATTGGGCAGGCAGCCACCCATATTCATGTCGAAATGTCAACTGTGACACAGTTCACTTCATTATGCATTATTCATTGTGCAGGGCAGAGAATAAACTGTATTTCAGTCTTTTCAAGAACTCTAATCTTACTATAACTGCAAAAAAAGTTGAATTTCCTACATTACAAGTGACTACATTGCAGAAGTATTTAATTGGCTGTAAAGCTCTTTGGGACGTCCTGAGGTCATGAAAGATGCTATATAAATGAAAGTCTTTCTTTTAGTCACAACAATAGTTTTTTTGTGTGAAACTGGTGGTTCTCATACTGATTCCTGAGACTGGCCTTACACTAATTGCCTCTTTTTTAAAGCTTGGATTTTTGTTGGTAGTAATTGTGGTAAACCCATCAAATTACTGGTTATTTGGATTCATGACATTTTTGTGACATTGTATAATAACAATTCATCTATTGGTATTTTGTGGCAGCCAATTGGATTCTCAGCATAAAAAACTCCATTGTGGAGATGATCTGCTTGGTATTTTAAAATGGTCCAAAGATGTTCCTGGTGGTGTGAAAGAATGGAAAACAGAAGACATATTAATATATCAAGTGTAGACCCTTCATCAGAACTGGAAGAAATTATGAATGAACAGCATTTAAAAAGGAACAGAACAAAGGGAAGGGGGAAGGGAAGAAAAAACTCATTCCAGGGAGGAAGTAGAGTGACCTGCCTCAATCCCACTGCCTCAGCTATTCACACATTCTCGGTGTCTCATACATGTCTTTAATATCCCTCATTATTCCTTTTTTGGCTAATGTTACTATCACAAGCCATTTCACCATCTCCCCCTGTTTTCCAGTTAAGCATTTTTCAGGCTATTTTAGAGAGGTGACCAAATTAAAGAGCCGTCATTTATTTGTAAATATTATGCCCTGGTTATGTTGATGTGTAACAGGTGTTGTTGGTTATGTTGATGTGTAACAGCAAATTACCCATCTTTCAGGAGAACAGTGTCCACGACACCACACAACCCTGCCACAGCAACCTCTGCAAGACATGCCAGATCATCGACACAGATACCACCATCACATGAGAGGACACCACCAACCAGGTACATGGTTCATACTCCTGCGACTCGGCCAACGTTGTCTACCTCATAAGTTGCAGGAAAGGATGCCCCGGAGCATGGTACATCGGCGAGACCATGCAGACACTGCGACAACGGATAAACGGACACTGCGCAACAATTGCCAGACAGGAGGGTTCCCTCCCAGTCAGGGAACACTTCAGCAGTCAAGGACATCTTCGGGTAAGCGTTCTCCAAGGCGGCCTTCGAGACACACGACAAGGCAAAATCGTAGAGCAGAAATTGATAGCCAAGTTCCACACCCATGTGGACGGCCTCAACCGGGATCTTGGGTTCATGTCACGCTACACGTAACCCCACCAGCAAGGGAAAAAAAGTTATCTGTTTTTAATACAACTGGTCATTCTCTCTCTTTCTCTGCCTTTCGGGTGTCTCTCTCTCTCTCTCTCTCTCTCTCTCTGTCTTTGTGTTCTGACCGTTTGTGTATTCAGTAGTCTTGTATGTAATGTTTCTCTGTCTGAACACCATTCAACTCTTTTGATTGCTTTGATAACGGGCAGTTGGAAAGATTATCTGTAATCACCAGGTGTTGTTCTCTGACTATGAATGCTGTACCTTTATGGAATCCCTCACTCACCTGATGAAGGAGGAAGCCTCTGAAAGCTTGTGATTTCAAATAAAGCTGTTGGACTATAACCTGGTGTTGTGAGACTCCTTACATTTGTCCACCCCAGTCCATCACCGGCATCTCCACACCTTTGAAAGTTACTGTTGAATCTGCTTCCACCACCTTCTCAGGGAGTGAATTCCAGATCATAACAACCTGCTGCGTAAAAAATTCTCCTCATCTCCCCTCTGGTTCTTTTGCCAATTATCTTAAATCTGTGTCCTTTGGTTACTGACCCACCTGACAACGGAAACAGTTTCTCCTTATTTACTCCATCAAAACTTCACCTTTTCTTTTCTTTCCACAGATGCTGACTAACCTGTTGAGTGTCCCCAGCATTTTCTGTTTTTGTTTCAGATTTCCAGCGCCTGCAGTTTTTCCTGATTCTTGTTTAGAAGGAGACACAAGCCAATGTTTCGGAACAAACTGCTTGTCGCAGAAATTTTGAAACGGCAGCAGTCAACTTTAGCCTCAAAAATTTACTGCAAGAACACCATCTAAGAGCCTGAATAGCGGCAGGTCAATTGATCAAGCTGTTGGAGTTCATGGCTATACAGATCTATATACTAATGGATTTTCTGTTACACTGTCCATGGAATGTCAGGACTAAGCAAAATTCCCTGAGGTATAAGTAGGGAGATCTGCAGATTCTGGAAATTATGAAGCTCTATCTAGTGGTAGTGTGTAACTGCAGGAGTGACGGTGTGTTACAATGCTGAAGCCCAAATAAGGACTACATGACATACATAGCTAATACAATATGTAATAGCTATATACGAGCAGATCATCTGTGGTGTTGCTTAAAAGAGCCAAAGATTTTATAACAACAGGGTGTTATGCCAAGTAGCATTGTAGGAACATTCATTTATTAGCATTGGAATGGTCCTAGCATATGGGAGCACTGGGAAGGATGGAGAAGGTCTGCTTCTACTGAAATGGGGTCTTAACTCCTAGTTGTACTCTGGGAGAGCTTGGATAGGTAATCTCACGGTCTGGGGAGAGGGCTCTTGTGGGGATTACTGTTGTGGGCCCAGAGGTGTGCTCCTGTACCTCCGGGCTCCACAGAAATAATTTCAAACTTACCTTTGCTGGGCCTCTTCAGAGCATGCACAGCACATGCTCAGAACAGTTCTAACCTAAAATAGCACTCTTAGGATCCCGATTTGCATATTACAAAGGATATACCCCAACTGAAATGGGCAAGCGCTTTGGACATCCAGTGGTAGGCCACTTTCAAAATGGTAGCGGCTGCTTCATCGCTGTTAATCGGGCGGTAAGGATACCGATTTCATTTTGAGGCTGTTACCGCCTCGTTAACTCCAAACATAGCAAGTGAAAATGAGTCCCATTGTTTCTGTATTTTTTTGTAATTTTCCTGTGACAATAGACCAAGAAAATAATGAAACCACATTGCTAACTAGTGAAGAATGCAGTACACCTGGTTGGGATTTCTGCATCTTATTAACCCACAAATACTATGTCCATAATGAGCCGCAGCATTTAAAATTATTCGTCTTCCAATACCTGGTTGCATCCTAAAAGATACCTGCACTGATTTATTCACCCTCTATTGTTTCAGTCTTAATATCACTACACACTGTCGATGAAGAAATTTGGGATACAATTTCTCTCACTCACTTTTCTTCACATTATTCTCTGCCTTAACATCTTTCCCTATTTTCCTCTCTATACATTTGTACAGGCCATTCTTCTGTAAAATCATGATGTGATCAGTGAAAGGAGAACTATCTAAACTCTCCCATTGGGTATAATCAAGTTTGGATGTTGAGTTAGCGAAGCCTCCAGCATGAGAATTCGGTTCTTCACTACTCGGTGTAACCAATATGTTAACTGAATATATTCATGGAATTACCAGTACTGCTCAGCTGGAAACAAATATAAATTAAGCAGCTTCTGAGACAACAAGATTATCATTAATCTTAAATTGCTATTTAAAGACGATATTGGAAGTAACGTGAATCATTTCACAGACATTGCAGGTGATTTACCAGAAGAAAATAAATATAGAAGAGAAAAGTGACAATCCAATAAACATGATTGAAGGGATTTTTGGTATTCTTTTACACTTCATTTGATGCTTGAAATTACCTTATCGAATCTTCCTTATTCAGTGTTTATTTAAAATAATAATTGTCAGCTGAAACTCGACAGGAAGAGAGAAGATAGCCTGACAAGTAAATTCCAGAAAGTCTAACTTTTATTTTTAATTGAGATTGATGTTCTTCTTGCCTGTGCTTTTTTACTGCAGGCACAGTAGTATCACTTGGGAACTAATTAGTGTAATTTAACTGCAAACCACAGTAGCCCATGCAATACTTACACCTTCTCTTCCTTTTGAAACTCATTTGCATCAGGATTGTAATTTAGATACAAAATACTTCCAGACTAATTGTTTCTATAAAATACTGGGACTAAAGGAGTAAAACCATGCAGCCCTTAAGCATAATGAGACATGATTACATACTTCAATTTTGAAGGAAAATTGTTTAGACAGACTGGTTCAGAACATAGTTAGGCAAAGAAATATGAACAAGAAATTCACGTGGCACCAGAAAGCAGCATAAAATGGTGCAGCACAATTTTGCCATTTGCCCAAAGATGCTGGCCCAAGGCCCACTCACAATTGGACCGCAGGCCTTGTTTACATCAAAGTGGAAAGCTGCGGCCTTCAATCACCAGTTGGGGCTTTAGGAAATTCATCTGCCTACAACGGCAAGTAGATTGTGGGGAGGGAAGCAAACTGAAGGGTGGGCAGGCATGGGCGTGTGGAGTCAGGAGGAACAATTCTGCTTCTCTTGGCTCCACAGAAACAAAACTATAAAAAAAGCTCACATACCTTTTTGACGGTGGCCTCCAGCAGTCCTGTTAATGAACGCTAGATTGACTGCTGAAGACCCGGATCAACTGGGTGGAGCATACACGATGCAAGCTCAGCCCAGTTAATGACAAATTTCAATGAGAGTCCTAAAACTCTCTCTCTCTCTCTTCCCCGACCATTTTTATCTTTTATTAAAATCACTATGGTCAATATTCCGCTAAACTATTGTGTCTTGTTGCTCCTGGGCTGCTCATATATTGTTTTACAAGCTCTTCCCCCTTGCTGCATTCTCACTTTAGCAGCCAGTGCACTTCCAGGGGAGATCGAGCACAAGAGATCGTGACCCAAAATTTATCCCCCCAACACTCATTGTTCACCCAATAAAATGGGTGAACAATGTCCAATTTCTCCTCCTATGTGTTCGCTCTAAGTTCTACCGGTAAAAGTATTCTTCCATTAATATCAATGTGTCATTACATAATTTTGCAACAACACTATTTCAGTATTTAATAAAAAAAGTTCCTTTTATATTATACTATGAGGCAAAAATTGCTTGCAAAATAACGGATGGCTCAACAGCGCTCTATGTTGGTAGTGGCAAAATCGAGGACCAAGTTCCGCATTTCACTGCGCATTTGCACATGCGCAGTGAAACGCGGAAATCCATAACTTGCTCCAAGTGGTTCGCCGGCGATATGTGAGCTTCGAATTAAAGGTATATCGCATGCTTCAATCAGTGAAATCATTGAAAAAGCACCAACTTGCCCATTTGCCCAGCTGGAAAGTATTTAATATCGCCCCAAACAGGTATGCATAAAAATACCAGATCTAGTCTAAGATTTAATAGCATGGTAAGTCTTAATGGTTGCCAAACAATTAAAAATTAACTGTTAAAAATGCAAAGACTCATTACTCCTTATTTTAATAGTTTCTGGTCATTAAAAAAAACTTTTAAATTAAAGAATTTTTTAATTAATTTTTTTAAAATTTTCGCTTCTGTCTCTTTTATTTACTTCAATTATTTCTTACCCTCTCCTTACCCTGTCTATAACTGTTTTTACAATGATTTTAGTGTTGTACCTTTTACCTCCTGGTTTTAACGTTGGAAGCCTGCAGAGACAGTTTTGCAGCGTGTCAAAAATGTTGCAATCTGATTGATCTAGAGGGGAATGCAATCCTCTCACTTCTCCCACAGGTCCTAGCTTCGCTATAACTGACCCCGGGCTCTTCCCCGCTTCCTATTCGAGGAAGTCCCCGAAGTATGTTACCGGAGTAATATAAATCTATGGAGTGGCGAGCACTGCTGGTTCACCGCTCCGAGCAATTTCTGCCCCATGTATATAAATATATATATACACACACAAGATAATTTTACAAAGTAGAGATTAATAAATAACATTATGATTGCCCTGTTTTTTCCATGGGATGCTTTCAAATCTAATTCACCTCATTAATATTTATTTCTGCCATTCTCCTTACCAGCAAAACCTAAAAGGCAGAAATCCAAAAGTTGTGAGAGTGAGTAAAAGAGATGAATCCTTATTACAAAATGAGGCAGCGGTAATTGAAGATAGAAACCTGAACAGCAAAAGCTATCACTGATAGTAGGGGATATGGTCATGTGCAGGAAAGCCTTTTAGTGCTAATGGGAGATATACAAGAACATAGAAAGTGATTTTATGATTAGTATTGTACTTTCTACATGGCAGTAGGTTTACGTCAAAGTAACAGACAGGCAGCAAATTGTCCTCATCTTTTCTTAGATATTTATGCTGTGGTTATGTGCCTCCTGCGGGAGATTAAAGGGGTGATATTTTTGCCTTGAAGACTTTAATGCTCTGTAGATGGTAATGTGGTAGTAATTGCCTTCATGCTTTGCCCAATTGGAAACACTGCAAT
Organism: Heptranchias perlo; assembly: GCF_035084215.1. Taxonomy (NCBI): domain Eukaryota; kingdom Metazoa; phylum Chordata; class Chondrichthyes; order Hexanchiformes; family Hexanchidae; genus Heptranchias; species Heptranchias perlo. The sequence continues at coordinate 48,909,363 of NC_090329.1, forward strand.
TTATAAAACACAGCAGCTTAACTTACTGCCAGCAGTAAAATTTCCTAGCAACAAAGCTAAGACAGTCAATTAGAATTTAGTTGGTGTTATTCGAATCTACTGCTTCAATGATCCACTTTTCATATATTAATGTATGCTAACAAATCAAATACTGGTAGATTTGACATCATAAGCTATTGACAGTGGAGGATGTAAAGATACAAAATGAGCTGAGAAGGAAAAAGACAATCGCATTGTACAGAATTTGAACTGTTTATTTTAGTCAAATAGTTTGTAAAACACGAAGGCACTTTCTTTGGAGTGCCATCAATTGTAATTACTCCAGAGGGTTGAAATTATGCATTGAACATGATTTCAAAAAAACGTCAACAAAATATTTAAAATTCATCAATTTCACAAGACTACGGTGAATTCTACAAGGCTACAGAAAATACCAGAACAAAGTCAAAAGGCTGGAAAGAAAGGGCCTAATGATCCAGCATTTACATGGCTAGAGGGCCATGTAAATTATTCCCTGATGGAAAAAAGTTATTTTCAGTCCCATAAATCTAGTAAGTGTAGAATACATTTTCATTCTGTTACAAGTGTCCCAGTACACATATGTATTTGGAATGTACTATGCATAACAATGACCTAAAGCAGCAAGCCAAAATCAGTTGTATGTTTCCTAATACACATGAAGGAAGCCCTTTGTAAATATTCGACTGGACCTACATGGATCAGTATCTGCCTGTATGGCATCAATAGTAGTAATTTTGCATTTCCAATGCAAGTGCACTCTCAAGTAATAATTAGTTCAAATTTTCCCTTGTGTTCACGAAAATGTTAACCTCATCTAACTCCATGGCATCAATTCATAGGGCCATAACTATCTCAGATGATAGTAATAAGGCACAGAAGGGCAGATAATCTACTGAAGAAAGGGAATCCTCCACAGCCAGTGAGCAGCATCTACACAAGAGGCTGCAAAAGGGCCTTTCTGAAATGCTTCAGTCATGAGGCAGATTCTGACCGTTCAACGTCACCTCTACCCAACATCCCAGAGGCTTGAGGAGTTGGAAATGTGCATTGTTAGCGAGGCCATTGACAATATCTATGCCAATGTGGAGTCTAAAAAATTCATCTGCATTGTAATACAGCAAGATAATAATATTATGTGATTATGTGATTATAGTTGGAGCAAATTGGTTCTCAAGGCATCTGTTCACTAATGTGAAGCTAGCAACCTCCCTCCATGTTGGTTTGGGAAATTGTGAAACAGAACTCCCTTAGTCATCTGTGTGCCTTTCTTCTGGGGATTCTGGAACAGTCATCCACTTTTTCTGTGGTAGAGATGGTCCCTGATCCGGTCTATAATTCTGTGGAACATTCTTTGACAGCAATGCCCTCCCAATGCTCAGCAACCAGAATTATTTAAATCTGTGAGCAGGAATGGATGAGCAAATTTTATAACACAGACATTTAAATGACAATATTACTGTTTATCATTCGCGCACAATGGGGGTAATTTTGATTTTGTGCGATAGTGTAAAACTTCAATGGAAATAAAAATCGGGAGAGATGTAAAACGATCTGCTGATTTACCATCACACGTTTTATATTATCGCACAAAGTCAAAATTACCCCCAATATTTTTTGTCCTGTGTCGATTTTCTTAAAACCTATTGGGCGCTAAATTGGGCCGTGTAGCGCCCGTTGTTTCGGCGATACACGGCCTCTCCGGCATCCAAGATGGCGTCTTGGATGCGCACGCACGTTTTCAGTGTGACATGCGCCAGATGCCATCTTGGTATAGGAGTTAGCGCAGGCGCAGATAACGAAAGCTGGAATCATGTAAAGCAGGGGGAAAATGGCTTCAATCAGTGTGCAACGCTGATTTAAAGTGATAGACACCATTTTGACACTTAATGCTCAACTCAACGCATAGTCTTAACCCTGACCATCTGAATGTGTCTTAGAGTGCCTGGAGGACCACCCACCAGCGCTATTTAAAGGGACCATGCAGGATTTACAAGTTAGTGGCTGGATTATTGCTTCTGGTTGCCAAGACATCTGTAACTGTTTTTGGAGGTCTCCTAGACTTGAATACTAGGACACGGGGACATTGCCTGAAATTTAGAGCCAGGACTTGCAGGAGTGAAGTTAGGAAATGCTTCTACACGCAAAGTGTGGGTGATGTTTGGAACGCTCTTCTGCAGAGGCAGTTGATGCTAGCTCACTTGTGAATGTTAAATCTGAGATTGATAGATTTTTGTGAACTAAGGGTATTAAGGGATATGGGGCTAAGGCTATGGATATGGGGCTATGGAGTTAGGTCACAGGTCCACCATGATCTCACTGAATGGTGGAACAGGCTCGAGGGGCTAAATGCCACTGCCACTTGCTGCCTCCTGATGTGCGCCACCTTCTCCTGCAAGAAAGCGGGATGTGTATCTGGATGATGTGCCTGTCAAGGTTGACTAGCTGCCAGTGTGTGTGGCCTGTGAGTTGTGGGTGGGCGGCTTGAAACAGTGGTAATGTGTAAGGGTGAGAGGAAGCATCTGATTGGAAGAGTTTGGTACTGATGGAAAGAGTGAGTTTATTAGTATGTGGTTGATGGGGGGTGTAGTGCGTGGTGCAGTTGGTAGGAGATGCCACTCACTCACCTTGACCACTCATGTCAAAGCATTGCACTTCTTCCTGCACTGCATCCATGTTCATGATGCTGTGTGCCTGGCATTGACTTTGTCCCCTGCTGCCCCCCACTGCCTTTTGGATCTATGTCTGGAGAACCTCTTGCCTCCCCATCCCCACCCCCTCCCCCGCACAGATATAGGATGTCCCTCCTTTTGTCCACCTCTTGCACCAAGATCTCTAGTGAATCAGCCGTGAACCTTGGTGCATGCAATCTCGTAGGCCTGGTACCAACTCAGATCGGCAGATTGGTGAGGTCTGGTGTGCAGATTGGAGGATGTGGGATTTAGTAGTGCGCAGCCTTTATTCAATGTTTTAACATAACTCATCAGAGTGTAAACATAGGGATAGGACCTGCATCTGTGTTTTACGTGTGCGATGTCTAATCTCCGTTCAGACTTCGTGCAGACAGTAGACTTTTTTTTCAGCAAATAACAGGAACCAGCTACCTTTGAGAGATTTCTAAGAAACATCCTCCCTTTAAGAGATTTAGCTCCCCTGGTGGTGGAAAGTGCAAATTGCATTGATTCCATGTGCAAGGCCTGGAATGGAACACTGATTGCAGGTAAGTCCTCAGTTGGGTTGAAACTTGCATCCTGCCTGCGCAGGGGCCATTGGGCCTGGGGTAATAGCACATCACGCTACCTACGCCCAAAAACGGCCACTATCCAATTTTGTCCCCCATTGTTTTTTAAGCTATTGTTGTTTTAAATGCTTCACAGGTTCAGTAGTAAATAGACAGTTTAACAGTGTGTAGTGTGGTATTAATAGAAAGGTATTAAAAGTATTCAGGATGTCATTACCTCAGGTTTAGAGAGAAATAATCAATTGATTACAGGGAAATTGGATATCCGGCATGGATTCCGTGGAAACAAAGGGATTATTCCACTGTGAATGCTTCAATTATAATAATATTACTTTGCAATTAGGTTGTTGTTCATGGAATTTAAAACAATGCATTTCCAAAAAATAGTGTTCAGAATGTCTTTCTGGTACTGCAGGACTTAGGCAGTATGTTAGCTGGAGTTAAAATGTAGTGATAAGTGGAAGTTATGAGCAATGGTTATAAATTTAACAATGGCTGGCCTCATTTTAAAAATTGCTGACAGGAACTGAGTTTGGCTCGTATGATATTTCAGCTAATTGCAAGGGTCGCACTGAAAATACTTAGGAAGGTAGCTTGTAAAGAAACAAACTCTCCTTGCAGTATTTTACAAGATTAATGTGAGCAGGAAAAACGATTATGGGAGCTACTTTTGTTTCTTTACTAATCCCATTACCACCCTCCTTGCCTTGTACCATTATCCCTTTTGTCATTTAATCACTCCTGTCCTCCACTTTATCACCCTTCCCTTTTGTTCTTTCCTCCCCTCCCTTTCCCCCTCCTTTGCCTGCCTCTGAATTTGCTTGAAAACTGTTAAATCTTTAACTTCCTCCAGTTCTGACAAAAGGTCTTTGACCTGAAATGTTAACTTTTCTTCTTTCTCCACAGATGCTGCCTGACTTGCTGAGTATTTCCAGCATTTTCTGTTTTTATTTCAGATTTCCAGCATCCGCAGTATTTTGCTTTTGATATAATGTTTAATTCACTCCCAGTTCTGCTCCTCTCTGACGGGATTTCCGTTTGACTCTTTTACCTTGTTCACCTTCACTGCTTTCTGTTTCCCTTCTCGTGGTTGATCAGGCATATACTAAAACTCATTTCACAGTCACATCTTTTTCCTCAGCAACAGTCTCCTGCACCGGCTTATTCCACCTGGATTCCAATTTAAATTCTAACTTCATGTTTCGGATCCACCCATGATTACAGGTATCTCCATGATATTCAGCATTCCTCGAACCACTGCTCTCGCCACTTCCTGAGATCCTCTCTCAACACCATGAGCAGCCACATGCGTGCTCTCGAGCTCTGTCTCAGCAGCACTGACTCACTCTATTTCAGAGTTGTCCTGATCCTTAGTTCCATTTCATCCTTCACCTCATCCGGTGCTTTAACAAAAAAACTTTTTTTCATTTCAGGTATCAGGGACCACAAGCTTCAACAACTCTTAGATCCCAACATCCTTCCTGATCCTTCTTCCCCTTCACTTTCCTCTGACCCCATCCCTCCTTCCAATCTCACCCTTTGTCGTGTTTTCACTATCCACTCTGACCTTCCCCTCTCTGACCCCAAACGATCAGTCCTCATCCCCTTACGCCCCCACCTCAATGAATTTTGAACTCAACATGATGCTGAGGCTCTTCTTCCGTTGCCTTTGCCTCCGCGCCCACTTCTCAGGCCAGGAGTCTTCCCCCCGCACAGCGGACCCTTTCTCCCATCTTCAGAATTTTTGTGCCACCTCTCTCTGGCCTCTTACCCTCTCTTGATCTTTTCACTGGGAACTGCCGACATGACATCGGCTGTCTCAATTTCTCTAATCCCCTCACTCACTCTAATCTGCCTCCCTCCGGACTCGCAGCACTCCGCTCTCTCAGGTCCAACCTGACATTGTCATTAATCCTGCTAACAAGGGCGGCGCTGTTGTTGTTTGACAAACAGACCTTTACCTTGCGGAGGCTGAAGGCCAACTCTCCAACACCTCCTCCTACATCCCCCTGGACCATGATCCCACCACTGAACATCAAGCCATAGTTTCCCAAACCGTCACTGATCTCATCGCCTGTGGAGATCTTACCCCACAGCCTCCAACCACATAGTTCCCTAACCCCACGCAGCCCACTTCTACCTCCTTCCCAAGATCCACAAACAGGACTGCCCTGGTAGACCCATCGTTTCAGTCTGTTCTTGCCCCATGAACTCATTTCTTCCTATCTTGACTCTTTTTTCTCCCCTTGTCCAGTCTCTTCCAACCTGCGACTCTTCCGACACCCTCTGCCACTTTAACAGTTTCCAGTTTCCCGGCCCTAACCGTCTCTTTTTCACTATGGACGTCCAGTCTTTCTACATCTCCATCCCCCACCAGGACGGCCTGCGGGCCCTCCACTTCTTCATTGAACCAAGGCCCAACCAGTCCCCATCCACCACTACCCTCCTCCACCTGTTCTTATGTTGAACAACTTCTGCTTTGACTCCATTCACTTCCTCCAAATAAAAGGTGTCACTATGGGAACACCTCTGCTCAGTCCGCAAGCTTGACCTGAACCTGCCGGACGCTTGCCATTTTAATTCTCCATCCCATTCCGACCTCTCTGTCCTCGTCCTCTTACACTGTTCCAATGAAGCTCAACGGAAGCTCGAGGAACAGCACCTCATCTTTCGATTAGGCACTTTACAATCTTGCGGACTCAACATTGATTTCAATAACTTCAGATCGTAACCACTGCTCCCCTTTTTTCGGGCAGTAGGTGCTGGTAATGATTCTACTGTTGCTCCTCTAGACCCATCTTTTGTTTCTTTACTGGTCCCATTACTAACCTTCTTGCCTTGCACCATCATCCCTTTTGTCGTTTAATCACTCCTGCCCTCCACCCTATTGTTCTTTCCTCCCCTCCACTTTCCCTGGCTCTGTACTTGCTTAAAAACTGTTAAATTTTTAACTTCTTCCAGTTCTGACAAAAAGTCATTGACCTGAAATGTTAACTCGGTTTCTTTCTCCACAGATGCTGCCTGACTTGCTGAGTATTTCCAGCATTTCTGTTTTTATTTATGGGAGCTACTGCTGATTTTGAGCTAAGATTAGTTGGCTTTCAGGCTGCAACATAGTTTTGAAGCCATTGTGTAATTAATATAACTTTGCATTGAATAGTGGGTCTGTGCAGTATGATTAACAAAGGGTATAGTCATATTTACCTTGATTCAGATCTCTGAGAGAGCAAGATGGCTTTCACCCTTAAAAATCCAAACTGAAATTCATGAAATTGCCATTAGCTCAGTATGTAAGAGTTATGGACATAAGAAAGCATGGAATAAGATAAAACCATCAAGCCTGCTTGTTCCACAGACAATATACAATCCACTCTAATGTTCACCATTGACTCAATTATACGGTCTCACTTTGAGTGGTGGTGGGAGCATTACAATTAGCATTGATGTTCCTGGTCTAGAGATTCCCGATCCTGTCACAATCCAGTGATCTCTGTTAGAAAGTGGCCATGTGTGGTTTTAGGGTGAGGACAGGATACAGCTCAGCTGTGAAGCATTTTGTGGTTCAGTAGCTTGTTAACACTTACTGTATAAGCTCATCTGCGGTTTGACATAGAATTACGTAGAATTATACAGCACAGAAACAGGCCATTCAGCCCAACTGGTCTATGCCGGTGTTTATGCTTCACACGAGCCTCCTCCCACCCTACTTCCTCTAACCCTATCAACATAACCATCTATTTCTTTCTCTCTCATGTGTTTATCTAGCTTCCCCTTAAATGCATCGATGCTATTCGCCTCAACCACATTCTCACCACTCTCTGAGTAAAGAAGTTTCTCCTGAATTCCTTATTGGATTTTTAGTAACTATCTTATATTTATGGCCCCTAGACTCCCGCACAAGTGGAAACATCTTCTCTATGTCTGCCCTATGGAACCCCTTCATAATTTTAAAGACCTCTATCAGGTCAGCTCTCAGTCTTCTCTTCTCTAGAGAAAAGAGCCCAGCCTGAATAGTCACTTGAATTAGGTATCAGATGGATGCCAGTGCCCATTTAACTGTACTTCAGCTTGAGTCACCACCTTGAGGATAGGAGGGAGGCGGTGGTGGGGAGAAAACTCAAGGGAAAAGGTGAAATCCTTTTGAACATCACAGAACATCAATCACAAATTGAGGTTACGGTTGTATTACTTTGGAAAATGTTTGTTAGTAGAAATAGTTATTTGGCTAAAATACAAAACATCTTTTTCTTCAGCATAATCAATTCGAAGTACTGCAACAACATTTGTGATTTAAACAGTAATACATATGGGTCCTAATACAGATTGAATGGAGTCATCTGCAATCAGGGCTATTTAGCTGTTATGAGGATCATTACACGCACACAAATCTCACATGTTTGCTAAATATATAACATTGTATCTCATTATACTTCTTTTTTCAAGATGGAAACTGGCCTCACACCATCTGTCCACATGGATTGTAATTGTCCATATGCGGTAATTTCCTGATTGAGAGCACATGGAATTAATGATACCATAGCTCCTGATTAAAATATTTATGCAATTTATTGCAACTATTCTTTAGTAGAATTCAGCTTTCATGAGACCTTGTTTGAAAGACATGAGCTTAGATTCAGTATCACAATTTGTACTGGCGCAGGTGGTGCATGTGCATTTTTGCGCAGTAGTGTTGCTTAATCTCGCACCACTGTGTGGCTCTGTTATTTTATTCCTTGTCTTAGCACACTACTGGAGCAGCAAATTACATGTGTGAGAAGATATTATACATCTTAGTGGTGGAGTACACTCTCACTGATCAATATAATGATTTGGATAAACTTTTGGTTGGATTTTGTAAAACAGATACATTTTACTTAAACATTTTTGTCATTAAACAAACTCAATGGATTATAGCAGTAAATTCTCAAATTATAAAACAGTTCAATAGTTCCTGGTTTTCTTTCTTGATTTTTGTACAGATACAATTTTTCTTTCACTGGTATGTATTACTGCTAGTGCATTTCAAACTCCAAACTGAATTTAGCAGTTCTTTGATTTCTTCAAGCTAATGGGTTGAAATTGTACTGTGCAATATTCGAAATGACATCCTATGTGACCATGATGCACTATCCCTCCTCATCCTTCTTGGCCTCTCTGCAGCCTTTGACATGGTCAACCACTCCACTCCATCCTCCTCCATCGCCTCTCCTCTGTTGTCTAGCTGAATGGGACTGCCCTCATCTGGTTCCATTCTTACCTATCCAGTGGTAGCCAGAGAATCTCCTGCATTGACTTCTCTTTCCGCCCCCACACCATTACCTCTGGAGTCCCCCAAGGATCTATCCTTGGCGTTCTCTTATTTCTCATCCACACGCTGCCCCTCGGTGATATAACCTGAACACAGGCATCAGGTTCCATATGTATGCTGATGACATGCTGATGAAAGGTCCCTTTCCACCACTTCTCTCAACCCCTCCACTGCCTCTGCTTGTCTGGCATCCAGTCCTTGATGAGCTGGATTCACTCACAGTAAAACATTGGCAAGACTGAAACCATCGTCTTCGGTCCCCACCACAAACTCCGTACATTCACTGCGGACTCCATCCCCTTCCCTGTCTCAGGTTGAAGCTGACTGTTCGCAACCTTGGCATACTGTTTGACCCTCAGCTGAGCATCCGACCTCATATCCTCTCCATCACAAAGACTGACTACTTCAAGCTCTGCAACACTGCCGTCTCTGTCCCTGCCTCAGTCCATCTGCTGCCGAAACCCTTATCCTTGCCTTGTCACCTCCAGCCTCACAGGGGTCGATTTTAACTACCCACGCCTGGTGGAAACCAGATGGGGCGGGAGGGAGGGAGCGGTTGCAGTTAAAATGAAGTGGGAGTCTTACCCATTCCTCTCCCACCCTGATCTAAAATTGCAGATGACAAGGACACCCATCCCAAGACAATGGGGTCCTCCTTAAATATGCAGATTGAGCTTCAATGACATCATCGGGGCCCAATCTGCTATTTTAACTTGAAGCCTGAGCGTGGGAGTAATTTTGGTGGCGGAAACATGCCTGGAACAGCAGCCAGAGCCTGAAGATGCCCAGCAAGGTAAGCTTTTTTTTTAAAAAATCGATTTTCTGGTAGCCCAGGAGGAGTAGAAGTGTTCCTCCAGGCCCCATAAGGAATCCTTGGGCCTCACTTGCCCTGGATTTTACCCCTTCCCCGACCGGGAACCCCCTTCTGAAGTATTTACTTGGGCTGGGGCAGTGGCCTCCTGCCGTCTGATTTTAACAGCCGGACAGTCACTCCCTGCCAACTTTCCAACCAAAATGGCCGAGCCTCCCTGCATCTGCTCCCGGACAGGCTGGCCGCTCACTTAGTAACAGGAGCTGGTCACCCCACCATTGGCAGCAATGCCTTCAGCTGTCTAGGCCCCAAACTCTGGAATTTCCTCCCTAAAACTCTCTACCCAGCTTTCCTCCCTAAGACACTCGTTCTTTTGGTTACACCTCCCAATATCACCTTCTTTGGCTCAGTATTTATTTTATTTATTAAGCCTCTTTGAAGCACCTTGAGATGTTCTTCTACGTTAAAGGTGCTAGATAAATGCAAGGTGTTGTTGTTGTTGTTCAACATCCCAAGCATGCACCTGATGTGAATGGACCAGCCTACTGAAACAAAATATGATTCTATTGAACGCACAGACCTAGTTTCAGAAAGCAAGGAGATAAGGTGAGCATCATCTCCCACTTCCATTCTCCAAATGTAGACGTCAAGTTAACAAATCTGTAATGTCCACAATTAATTTTCTGGTCTTTTACAATAAAGCAAAATTTACAATTTTCAACATTTCTGACATCTCTGCATTTAATCAAGGCTCAGAGTAAACTTTTAAGCAGACCACTCATAGAAGTTAGTATCACTCATAGGGTAGATCTTGACTTTGTGTGATAGTGCAAAATGGCTGGTAGCGAATCGGCAGCCCGTGTTACACCTGTCCCCATTTTTATTTCCATTGATTTCAAAGTCAAGATCTACCCCATAGTATTTGGGAAACAAGTTTTTTTTTCTGATCTTTAGTTAGAGATTTACAAACTGATATAATTGTTGCAGGTGAAATCCTTGTAATGATGAAAAATAATTGGCATATTGCTGACCAACTGGTGCAGTGAGGGTCTCAATAATATTAGCAGCAGAAAAGGTGAGAACAACAGCCACCTTCCCTGATGCCGGCAGTGTATAATTTATGGTGCTTTGGCACTGCAAGTTCTTTTATTTCCAGGCAGGAAAGCATCTGTTTGTTGAATCTAAATCTGAAAAGATAGTGCATGTCAGGCCATTCAATAATGTGTATTGGCTGTCAGTTGATCCTAAAGAGTATTTGTTTTTACTGTTCCACCACTGCTAATCATTATTTTTTTGCACCTTGAATACCTCCTATGTAAATGTGCTTCTAGCCTGTGACACACGACAACGCAAAATCGTCAAGCAGAAATTGATAGCCAAGTTCCGCACCCATGAGGACGGCCTCAACCGGGATCTTGGGTTCATGTCACGCTACACGTTACCCCACCAGCGAACAAATGTTATCTGTTTTTAATACAACGGGTCATTTGCTGTCTTTTCGATGTTTCTGCCTCTCTTTTTTTTTGGTGGTTTGTATATTCGAGGGATCTGTAGGTAACACCTGTCTGTCTGCACACTGATTGCCTTGGCAACGGGCAGTTGAAAACACTGTCTGTAATCACCAAGCATTGTTCTGTGATTTATAAATGCGATAGGTTCGAGGATTTCATTTCCACATTCACCTGAGGAAGGAGGAAGCCTCCGAAAGCTTGTGAATTTCAAATAAAATTGCTGGACTATAACTTGGTGTTGTAAAATTGTTTACAATTGTCAACCCCAGTCCATCACCGGCATCTCCACATCATAATCTTTATAATTACCTTTCTTGTGTCTGTCATGTATGTGGATCCAGTCGAGTTTGTTGTTTCCATCATGACTATTAAGTCATCAGGCAAATTTCTTCTTCCTCACCGGATTAAGTGTTTAAGTCTCTGTTTTTTTCTTCTTTCTATTCAGTTACTTTCTACTTTCAGTATTCATCAATCATATTAACCGAAACCTTTTCCCCTCAATTTTCAGTTTTCTCTCAAGGTCTTTTTCCACTAAAAAAAACTACAGTTACATTTTATCAAAAAAAACCATCTCCAACAGCAGCAATGACTGATCACCATCTACCCTGTCCAGTCATGTAAGAATTAAGAAGCACATCAGAACAGTTGTGGAGGACATTTTAAATGTACTGAACACAACCTGTGGAGATGATCAATTAAGAGATGGATTTCACATGCACAGTTTCTTGCAGGTGAAAATTGACTCAGCGTACCAAAAAATATCTAGTCTCCAGCTTTCAGCAGAAATGCTGTCTTACAGAAGTCTTTATTTTATTGAGGATTGCAGCAGCATCTGTTTTCATTTTATCTGGGTTTACAGGGTGCCAACTTCAATCATTAACCAAATTCAGTTCTCAGGCTGTGAAAACAAGCTGATAATATTTCAGTGAAATGATGCGATGGATACAGCATTCCCTCCATATGGCAATGGCAATTTTTTTTGTGTTAAAGAATCAATGAGAAATCCAATTGGCTGAATTACAAAGGTTTCCTTCAAACTGGAGTTATATTTCTTAGTTAAGCCAGTAGAAAACATTGCTTGCATGCAAATAAAAAAAACTGTTTAAATTCCCATTACTATAAATTAATTACATTTTCATCCCTTTGTACAGCGATTGAAAGATTGAGCTGAAAGAAAAATTATAAATGTTGAAATTCTGAAATACTAACAGGAAAGGTTGGAGATGCAAAGAAGTTCAGTCAACATTTAAAATAAATAGATTTTATGTTTCAAGTCCAAGTGTGCTGTTATTTGTCTGTCAGTAATGAATAAGAAAGAGTTCAGAGCTAAATAAATATGCTCTTTACCGTGCAGCCATCTTATTTCTATACTGCAGCTATTAATCATACACACATGTCACCAAGAAAACCTCCTTGTTTCTTGTGGACAACATTTAATTCATATTACTGAAAACTTAACATCATTCATTGTTTCATATCAACAAGCTCATTAATGTGTTTCTTGAAAAATTATTTTATGGTTAAAGGTAGCTTCTTTGGTGGTAATTGTGTAGGTGGGATCAAGTGAAGGTACCTAGTGCCTTCTAACTTCTCCTCCTTGGCCATTACATCTTGTGAGTTTTGATGAGTTATCCACTGTCATAATGTCCTTGTGATTTACTGATACAAATTGTATATGTTGAATGACTCTGGCATCTAGAACAGGTCAACATCCACTTGAAACAAAAGCAGAAAACACTGGAAACAGCGTTAGAGAAGGTGCAGAGGAGATTTACCAGAATGGTACCAGGGATGAGGGACTTCAGTTATGTGGAGAGACTAGAGAAGCTGGGATTGTTGTCCTTAGAGCAAAGAAGGTTAAGGGGAGATTTAATGGAGGAGTTCAAAATTATGAGGGGTTTTGATAGAGTAGATAGGGAGAAACTGATTCCACTGGTAGGAGGGTCAGTAACCAAAGGCCACAGATTTAACATAATTGACAAAAAATTCCAGGGGGGAAATGAGGAGATTTTTTTTTACGCAGCAAGTTGGTCTGGAATGCATGGCCTGAAAGGATGGTGGAAGCAGATTCAATAATAACTTTCAAAAGGGAATTGGATATATACTTGAAAAGGGGAAAATTGAAGAGCTATGAGGAAAGAGCAGGGGAGTGGGACTAATTGGATAGCTCTTACATAGAGCTGGCGCAGACAAGATGGTCTGAATGGCTTCCTTCTGTGCTGTATGATTCTATGATTCTATGAACACTCAGCATGTCAGGCAGCATCTGTGAAGAGAACAGACATTTCAGATATGGACCTTTCTCAAAACTGGAAGATAAAGATGGATTTTTGTAGCAAAAACTAATGAAATTCTCTAGATCAGGGTCAGAGTAGGAAGCAGCATCGATACAGTCATCAATGTAATGGGAAATGAGGTCAGGGAAGGGAACCATGAGGCTGCCTGTGAGCACTTGTTCAGCTCTTGTAGCCCGCTGATCAAATGGAAATGAGGTCTGGACATTAAAATGGTTTGGGCCTTTCACCGAAATAATCAGCCGCGCAACAAGGCACAATCACACCATCCACCTGATGTTCACACAAAGTGAAGGTCGGCACCTACACTTCTTCCGAAGTTTTTTTTTCTAGCTTCTACGCTATCAGCTCACTAGATTTACACATTGAAAGTAATGGAAATGAAAATCAGGCAGTTTCTATAATGGGCTGATCCACAATGCCAGTTTTATGCCTGGATGGAAGTTGATAATCTACCTCTGATTAGGCTTTCATCCACAGCCCATAGTTATATATTCCAGCTCAAGCATGCAACTTACAATTGTAAAGTTTCATAAAGCCTTGGTCTCAATTGTTGAAAGAAAGAAAGTAAGAAAAATAGAAAGAAGGAAAGAATTGCATTTATGTAGCACTTTTCACGACCTCAAGATGTCCCAAAGTGCTTTACAGCTAATGAAGTACTTTTGAAGTGTAGTCACTGTTGTAATGTAGGAAAGTGAATTGTTGAAAATGTCTCATTCATATCTTTCATTGATTTCCCCCATCCCTCACAGAATTGTTCATCTTAGTGAGAACAACATCACTGTTAATCTTGCCTTCATCGATCTCAAACTGAAGACAATCAAGTATTTTCGGTGCCTTTCTGCCAATACTAATAATTAGCATAGTAGTTCTAACATGTTCTGAATGTTAAATAATACATGATCCAATCTCATAGTTGCTGCATATTTTATTAAAACTTTTTTTAATTGTTGGTTAGATTACCTGTCGTTTCTAATGTTGCTTTGGAGACCACATTTTGTATGATAGCCTGTAAAGTGGCTGAATTCCCAGGCATCCACACAAAGGCGCATTCCATTGTTGTGTTTATTGTTAGTTGGAAGTTAGTAATGAATGGCAAAAATGTCAGAGCTAAATCATTTTTATTGTTTACTGTTAAGCCATCTTAATTCTACACAGCAGCTGTCAATCATACAAACAACTCTCAGGTCAAAGGGAACAGTCAGGTTCTCCATCCCATTCCAGCTCTGACCTCTCTGTCCTTGGCCTCCCACTCTGTTCCAATGAAGCTTAATGCAGGTTTGAGGAACAGCACCTCGTCTTTCTACTCAGTATCTTACAGCCCTCTGGTCTTAACACTGACTTTAACAACAGTTCCCATTTTCTCTCGGCCAGCAAGTGCTGGTAAGTAGGAAGGGTGCTTCTGAGAATGGGAGAGGCTGTGCGATGGGAATCCCCTATTAGTACACAACCAGCACAGTGGTCTGCACCCCAGGTATCCATCTGTCTTATTCTTCCATCACTCTCCCAGACCACTGGAGACTTCTCCGCTTTGATAGATTTTCCCTGCTTCTCTCCCCCTCTGCCATTCTGCTCTAACCATTCACACATCTTCTGTGTCATAGATGTATCTTTTATTTCTAGGATTTCTCTCATTATTGAGAACTGTGCCCAGTTCTGGTCTCCATATTACAAAAAGGATATAGAAGCACTAGAGAAAGTGTAAAAAAGATTTACAAATATGATACCAGAACTGAGAGGGTACAACTATCAGGAAAAACTGAACAGGCTAGGTTGAGGTGAATAGCATAGATGCATTTAAGGGGAAGCTAGATAAGTACAAGAGGAAGAAAGGAATTGAAGGATATGCTGAAAGGGTTCGATAAAGTAGGGAGGGAGGTGGCCGGTGTGGAGCATAAACACCGGCCTAGACCTGTTGGGTCAAATGGCCTGTTTCTGGGCTGTAAATTCTATGTAATTCTAAGTAACAATGATACATTGTGGATCCTTTTTTAGAAACGTGGACAAATTAAAAGATAGAATTCACTTGTTAAAATGTTCAATACATTATCCTTATTACAATGCTTTACTAAAACCACCACATCTGCTTCAAGGCTAATAGACCTTGCAGCTAAATGACCTCCATGTATTGACTATGCATTGTTCTAAGATGAGTCGAATCCTGTGTTTGGAAGTAGAGTATCTGACTAAATGGGCCAGATTTTGCTGTAAAAATAACAGTGAGGCTAACAGCGCTCAGCGTTATTTATGTGCAAATCGGACAATAACTTCCAGCAACTGTACATAAACGTGGAAATCCTGAAGTTGCTGTCCGAGATGCCCTGCTCCTCCAAAAGCTGCACAAAAGTGGCATGTCGCTGTCTGGCTCCTCGTTCAAATGTATTGATCGGCATGAAGTTCCTGCACTGACGTCGTAGATAAAGACGAAACTCGCCAAAAAAAAGTTAGGTCTTGTCCATTCCAATGTAAGCACCCTTTTAATGCCGTGATAAGTCTTAACTACTGCTAAACAACCTCTCTGGCACTGAAAATTAACTTTTATAAGTGTGGAGTCTCATTCCTTCAGCTTTTAATTATTGTTGGACATTTAAAAATAAAATTAAATAAAAAATGTTTTCTCTTACTTTTTCCTTCTGACTCTTAATCCAATCTTTCTCTCCCTCTTTATTTTGCTTTCTGTACCTGATTTGACATTGAATTCAATGGGCTCAATTTTACCGTCGGGTTTCCTGTGGGTTTCCAGCGGGGGGGCCCCGAAAATCCCGATATCCAGGCACGTGACGGGAACCCGCCACGATCCCGCCCACTTCCGGGTTCCCCGATGACGTGCGGGGGTGCGTGCGTAGCCCCCGCTGGTGGGAATCCCGCAGGCAATTAAAGCCAGCGAGATGCCACTTGAGGTTATTTATTTCACTTGTTCAGGTCATTAACTGACCTGATTAAGGGACTGTGTGTGATTTTGGGGAAAAATGGGACTGTTTCACACACTGGGGGAAACAGTCCTAGTTGAACTGGACTTGTTGCAGCTGTCAGCCTGTGGCAGCTGCAAAGGTCCATTTGACAGGTTGGGGGGGAGACCCTCACCCATTGCAGGAGGCCGCTCTGTCACTTGGGACAAAGTGTGGCCTCCACCACCCCCCTCCGGACGGTCAAAGTCACCAACCTGCACACTCACCCCGGGGTCCGGAGACATGTGCCGACCTTGCGGATCCCCTCAGATGTACATATTGCGGATGGGGGCCTCCGTAGCTGCAGTCATGACCCCCTCGGAGGGCGAACAGCATCACCAGCCTCGCCATCCACGCCGTCCACTTCTGACACGTGGAGCTCCACAAAAGAGTGCTGTGACACATCCACCTGTACAGCAGGAGGGAGGGCTACCGCAGAGAGAGACGCGTCGCAGAGGGCACTACCCCCTCCACAGGGTCCACAGACCGAGGCGCAGCTCCCCGGACCTCTCCGAGCAGCAGTGCACACAGAGGCGCAGATTCACTCGACATGTCGTCGTGGAGATCTGCAGGCTCTTTCATGCCGAGCTGCTCCTGGCTGACACCAGCACCATCTGCTTACCTGTCGCTGCCAAAGTCACCACTGCCCTCCACAACTTCTCCTCCGCATCCTTCCAGGGTGCAGCCGGGTACACCGCCGATGTCTCTCAGTCGTCTGCGCGGAAGAGCCCTGCAAATACACCTGCACCTACTCTGCAGTAACACGATGGGCTCGATCTTACAAGGCCTGCGGGTTCCCAGCGGGTGGTCCTCTGGGAGCGTGGTCAACACGCTCGGCGAAATTAGTGGGTTGCCCGCGCGATCGTAGCAGGCAACCCACTAATAGGAATCAATTACCTGCTCCTCCGGGGTCCGCGCTGCTGGTCTGCGCGTCGGGCGGGCTGCGCATGCGCAGTACGATCTGTCAGCTGGAGGCTCTCTAGTTAAAGGGGCAGTCCTCCACTGACAAATGCTGCAACCAATGGAACAAATTACAGCATGGAGCAGCCCAGGGGGAAGGCTGCTCCCAGTTTAATGATGCCTCACCCCAGGTATCATCAGATGGGGTGAGGAGGAGGGGGAGGACAGAGATCTTCCCCCCGGCGGGCGGGAGGAAGCGGCCTGCCTCTGCCACCAAGAAGGCCTGGCTCGAGGTGGCAGAGGGGGTCACCTGCGCCACCAACATATGGCCCACCTGCATACAGTGCAGGAGGCGCTCCAATGACCGCAGTAGGTCAGCCACAGTGAGAACACGAAGTCTTTCCCCTACACTCCGTCTGCCACAACACTGCCCCCACCCCACATCTCCTTCGGCACCGCCAACACTATTCTGTCACATCACCCTTCATACCCACACAAACCCCATCCTCATCTTACCTCCACCTACTCACCTCGCCAGTACTCATCCTGCCACTAACACGCAACCCAATCCTCATACAATCTCATGGCTCCATCCCATACTCACCCTCTCGTGCATCTCCCTCACGGCCAGCCTCACTCAACCTGCCACCACCTGTGCTGCAGCCACAGGGCATGCATCACATATGTGCAGTAGGCAGCGTAAGGCAAACGTGTCGTCAGCATGAAGGGGGTGCACAAGGGTGTCTGAGGGTTTGCCATGGGTGTTACCTATATTGAATTTCAGAGCAACAAACATCACACATTATATTGGCACCACCACTGCCATGTCTCCGCGAATCCTGTCCGTTGTGTCCAATAATGCCCGCTCCTGGGTATCACTATGAGGACCCACCACTGATGCCACCCATCGTGTTACTGCAGAGTAGGTGCAGGTGTATTTGCAGGGCTCTTCCGCGCAGACGACTGAGAGACATCGGCGGTGTACCCGGCTGCACCCTGGAAGGATGCGGAGGAGAAGTTGTGGAGGGCAGTGGTGACTTTGACAGCGACAGGTAGGCAGTTGGTGCTGGGGCCAGCCAGGAGCAGCTCGGCATGAAAGAGGCTGCAGATCTCCACGACTACATGTCGAGCGAATCTGCGCCTCCCTGTGCACTGCTGCTCGGAGAGGTCCGGGGAGCTGCGCCACGGTCTGTGGACCCTGTGGCGAGGGTAGTGCCCTCTGCGACGCGTCTCTCTCTGCGGTAGCCCTCCCTCCTGCTGTGCAGGTGGGCGTGCAACAACACCGTGTTGGGGGATCCACGTCTCTGCGGCGGACAGCGTGGACTGCGAGGATGCTGGGGCTGGTCATGCTGTTCGTCCTCCGAGGGTGTCCACGCACCACCCATCTGGCAGGTGTTGGTCTGAGGGGTTGTGCAGGGTAGGTGGGTGGTTCCCCGGACTGGGGCTGTGGTTTTGTGTCGGTCTGTCCTCTGGCTTGGCGGGGGGTGGTGGGGGGCAGGGGTTGCCCTATGTGACGTGGTGGCCTCCTGCGTGGGTGAGGGCTCTCCCCCGTGGAGTGCACCTTGTCACCTGCCACAGGCTGCTGGCTGCAACACGCCTGGTTGGAGGGAGACTGTTTCCCCCAGTGTGTGAAACACTCTGCGATGAAGGTAAAATCCCACACTTCCTCTTTTGACAGCTGATTCAGCTCATTAAATGACCTCAACAAGCAAGGTAAGTACTCTCAAGTGGAACCCCGCTGGCTTTAATTGCCTGCGGGATTCCCACCAGCGGGGGCCACGCACGCAGCCCCGCACGTCATCGGGGAACCCGGAAGTGGTCGGGATCGCGGCGCGATCCGGTCACGTGACCAAATATCGGGATTTTCGGGGCCCCCCCGCTGGAAACCCGCTGGAAACCCGACGCTAAAATCGAGCCCAATGGGTGGCATCAGTGGTGGGTCCTCATAGTGATACCCAGGAGCGGGCATTATTGGACACAACAGACAGGATTCGCGGAGACATGGCAGTGGTGGTGCCAATATAATGTGTGATGTTTGTTGCTCTGAAATTCAATATAGGTAACACCCATGGCAAACCCTCAGACACCCTTGTGCATCCCGTTCATGCTCACGACACGTTTGCCGTACGCTGCCTACTGCACATATGTGATGCATGCCCTGTGGCTGCAGCACAGGTGGTGGCAGGTTGAGTGAGGCTGGCCGTGAGAGAGATGCACGAGAGGGTGAGTATGGGATAGAGCCATGAGATTGTATGAGGATTGGGTTGCGTGTTAGTGGCGGGTGAGTACTGGCGAGGTGAGTAGGTGCAGGTAAGATGAGGATGGGGTTTGAGTGGGTATGAGGGGTGATGTGACAGAATAGTGTTGGCGGTGCCGAAGGAGATGTGGGGTGGGGGCAGTGTTGTGGCAGACGGAGTGTAGGGGAAAGACTACGTGTTCTCACTGTGGCTGACCTACTGCGGTCATTGGAGCGCCTCCTGCACTGTATGCAGGTGGGTGATATGTTGGTTGCGCAGGTGACACCCTCTGCCACCTCGAGCCAGGCCTTCTTGGTGTCAGAGGCAGGCCGCTTCCTCCCACCCGCCGGGGGGAAGATCTCTGTCCTCCCCCTCCTCCTCACCCCATCTGATGATACCTGGGGTGAGGCATCATTAAACTGGGAGCAGCCTTCCCCCTGGGCTGCTCCATGCTGTAATTTGTTCCATTGGTTGCAGCATCTGTCAGTGGAGGACTGCCCCTTTAACTAGAGAGCCTCCAGCTGACAGATTGTACTGCGCATGCGCAGCCCGCCCGACGCGCAGACCAGCAGCGCGGACCCCGGAGGAGCAGGTAAGTGATTCCAATTAGTGCATTGCCTGCTACGATCGCGCGGGCAACCCACTAATTTCACCGGGCGCGGAGGCCAAGCACCCGAATCCCAACCCGCCGGAAACCCGCAGGCCTGGTAAAATCAGGCCCATTTTTCTAACTTACACTTCCTGGTTCAGACTCTGCTCTGCTCATTAACGATTCTTCAATCTGATTGGTTAAGGAGATACACAGTTGCTTACCCTGTGCACACAGGTCCCAGATGCCCTATCGAGGGTGTCACGACATTTGGCTGTCCCATTGACAGTAACTTGCCATGCAAAACCCAATAGAATGTCTATGGGCAAGTATAAATCTAACGAACGGCATGCGCCACTCACTGCAAAATCTAGCCCATTGTTCTTCAGCAAAACTTCAGCCTGAATCACAGAAGCAAATTCCACAACTTTCCACATACTATTTTTACAATCTTACTTTGATATTTACAAACAATCTGCCAAGGAATGTCAGTGAGAGGCATTGCCACTAATTGATTAGTCCTTGAAGATCTCGCTCTAAGGTTGCCTTATCATTTGAATTCCCTACAGACCGAGCAATCAGCAAGTGCAAGCTGGTACATTTGATGGTAAACCTCAAACTGCAATGCAGTCTGAAATTTCAAAGAGAAGAAAGAGAATCAAAGCAAATATGTGAGGACATCCAATTCGATTTGTATATTCCGATGCAATTTGCCTTTTAAAAAATGTAGTTGTTGTGCTGAACTTTGACTAGTTGGATTGATATTTGCTATTTGTTGTTATATCCCTTTATAATTGACCTTGATTTTTGCAGCTTAATTTCTGAGCTCAACTGAAACTGTATAAGCTTAGCATTCATTTTTTTGCATGCTTCTGATTTGGCTTTTGAACATTCCTGATTCTTTTGTGCCATGTAATTTTTGTTTGACCTTCTAATTGATTTCTCTTTATTTCTACTTAGCATATTCTCAGCTCATTTAGTCTTCCGGCAGTCAAGCTGCTTGTTAACTTTCTTGTTTTTAACTTAAAAATGTGTGGGGGCCGAATTTACTCAGCCATTCCAGCAGAACCCAGATACAGCGGACCCTGGCCTACAATGGAAGTTCCCAGTCAACCTTGTAAGAGGTGGAACCTCTGCCTGTCCCTTACGAGGCCAGTGACACAAAGGGTTTGGAGATAGGGGTACGGACTCCCTGTGCTGGGAGTTCACACTTTCTCAACTTCAGTGAGACCTGGCAAAAGGTTGGAGGCTGGCACACCCGGTAAGATGGCCTACAGAGGGCGCAATTGATCCACAGTCCAGCGAAGCACCTTGGACCCCTGAATATGAGGCACAATTTTTTTTTAATTGCCCCCTTTTTCGGCATTGGTGGCACAATCCTGGCATAAATGCTGAGGAATTTGTGGGCTATAATATTTATGTTCATCTATTTCTGCTTTCTTTGCGATATTATTTATTTCCAATCTTTGTTTTGGGCATCTGACATTAAATACATTTGTAGATGGCAGTCTCCCAACTACCATTTTAACGACATTGCTAAAACTGCCACTGTCACATTTATGTGACAAAGAACCTTTTGTCCATCTGCACAGGGATCACTATGGCTTGAATTTCCACAGGGTTCTCCCAATTGTCGACTGTTTATGTTTTTTTATACAAATCTTCTGTCAGAAATTCAACCTCTGTGTAGTTTGATAGATATGCAAAGTGGAAATTAAATGCCTGAATTACGTGAAATGTGGGCCTTGGTGAACTAACCTAAACTGCCTCATATCACTTCATTTACACCATAGTTTGCCATTCATGTCTGATGTTTAATAAAAAATAAAAGTGCTACCATTCTGTAATTATTTCCCATTTTTTTTTCTGAAGACAGTGGCAAGCTGGAGAACATTTCGGCTGGCACTAAGGGCCCTCTCATATCTCACCCATGTAGCCATGCTTTGTGTCTGATCCTAAACAGTGAGTATGGGAAAGCATTCCACTTTGGAGGACTTACAGCTGAACATGGTACTAGTCTCACCCAATGCTCACCCGCATACACTTTCCAATTACGGGTCTTTGATAATAAAAACTCTCGTTGATTTTTCCCCTCCCTAGTCCAGGTGATGCTGAGGTCAGGTAACTCAGCACAGACCAGAGAATGAACCTAGGATCTTTCTCTTCAGAAGCATTCAATATCGCATCATGTAGTAGGTTATGGTAGACTAACTGTTAAGAATATGAGTGACATATCTATTGGACTCATCACAGATTTTTATGACTATGCTAACTTGCTTCTTTAATACTGACTGTGTCCTTTCTATCAGATTATCATTTTCCAATTATGTTTGTCCATAACCTTGTGCAAAATATAAATAAGTTCTCTTGTATCAGTTCACTTCAGTTTCATGTCGAAGCTGCTATTTTTTACTTACATCTACATTGTCCCTTACATCTTTGTCTTTTGAATCCATCTCTATCCCTCCTTCATCTTAAGTCATCAACTGAGTTTTGGACCTTATGATTATTAGTGATGCATTCTCAATCCATCTATTTTTTTAACTACCATTGTATGTAGTTCACTGGTAAGCTTTCTATTCACAAGGATTTGATGATGTGTTAAAATATTTCAGAAACATTTTGCTGGGAGCAATATTTTTTGCAGAGAAATTGCCAAAACATTCATTGGAAACTACGTTTTAGTAGCTAGCAACTTTAACACTGTGGCACAAGTACCTTGATTGGAATTGTTAATGCAGCTAGCTCTTACAACTTCCTACATATAATACTGCATCTTCCTGTCACCTTTATCTGTGGACCATGGATCTACAATTGGCTAAATCCTACAGTCTTGTGTGGTGACACACTTAATGTTTTGCATTAAACTTTGCTGGATGTTTACATCATGGAAAATAAAACTATGAATGCTGCAAATCAGAAACAAAAAGAGAAAATGCTGCAAATGTTCAGCAGGTCCATCAGCATCTGAAAGAGAATGATATTTCAATGTTTCGCCGGGGACTATGAGTTCCACCTTTTAATATTTCTGCTTATAACATTCTCAGGAGAGATAGTGAGGGGAGAAAGGAGGAGGGAGGCATTACTAGTAAAGGATTTGATCGCATCATTAGAATGTAAGGATGTCCCAGAGGGTTGCAATGAGATAGAATTCATATGGATAGAATTGAGAAATAGTAAGGAAATGGTACAGTTCTTTGTGTGGAATAAAAGCAAACCAAACAATGGAGATAAGGTGGAAGTGAGATTCTGCAGACAGCTCATATTGGATGAATTTAACTAACCCAAGATTGACTGGAATAAAGATAATGCAAATGGTCAAAGTGGAGAATGCTTTTTAGAATACATCCGGGACTGCTTCTTAGGTCAGCACATTTCTAGTCCAACACGAAAAGGAGCATTGCATGATTTAGTTCTGGGAAATAAAGTGGGACAAATACCTAGTGAGAGACTAGGAGAACAATTGAGAAATAGCATCACAACATTGTTAGGTTTAATGCAAGAATAAAAAAAAATAATGAAGATTTAAAGATAAGGGTGCTGGACTGGAAAAAGACAATGTTCAGTGAGAAAAGAAGGCATCAGGCCCAGTGTAAGAGAGGCCAGTAGAACCAAGGATCATTAGCGTCAAAAGGTGGTCGTACATATAAGTTAACTATTAACTTCTGGTTCTGTAATACAAACAGAAAATGTTGTAAATATACAGCAGCTCTGTTGATAACTGAAAAGCGAAAAGACAGGTTAACATTTCAGGTATAAAAGGGGCATAACCGTAAAGTTAAAGCCAGGCCGTTCAGGGGTGATGTCAAGAGGCACTTCTTCACACAAAGGGTAGTGGAAATCTGGAACTGTCTCCTCCAAAAAGCTGTTGAGGCTAGGTCAATTGAAATTTTTAAAACTGAGATTGATAGATTTTTGTTAGTTAAGGGTACTTAGGTATATGGAACCAATGCGGGTACATGGAGTTAAGCTACAGATCAGCCATGATCTAATTGAATCGCAGAACAGGCTCAACGGGCTGAATGGCCTACTTCTGTTCCTATTTCCTATAAATACTTTTTTGTCTTGAATGTTTTGTGTTTTTATTTCAGATTTCAAGCATTTGTGCTTTTTTCCCCTTTTTATATTTTCACCTTCTGTAGTCCTTCACTTATTCAATGACAATAAAATTGGAATCAACATGTGTGATTTATAGATGTCATTTCCCAATCCTGCACTCTGAGCGGGAAGCTGAGCTTACAGGAAGCACTGGTCAAAAATAGGAATGCAACATTATAGGCCTGATTCTCTGACCTCCACTATCCACGAGTGACGCTCCCCATTGGAAGTGCCGAATCAGGGAATTACCCCTTATATCAGTTTCATTATTTGTTTTTAACAAGTCTGAGTTAGATTGTGCAAAAGCAACAGTGAAATGGATTCAAATCTCTGAAACTTCAAATAAGGACCCAGCTACGAAGAGCAGACGCATGAAAGGATCTCACACTTTGTACAACAGCACAATAAAGAGAAGCCAGCATACTTTTTTTGTGCTGTGGGGCATGCACCCCTTTCTTGTTATTACCATGTATACTATATTGATCATGTATGCAAAGCAATTTTCATGTGCCCACACATTTGTTCCACATGTAACACAGGCACGTTATATGCCTAACGTGTATCTATAAGAGTGCTTGAATTTTCCCTTTTAATGAAAAATAAATCAGTGCCTGTGTTTTAGTAATGTGCTGATGAAATTGTATTTTCAAAAATCGTAAGTTTCAATCCACATGTTGTCATGATTTTGTTAGTTGGTGATTAATTACAGGGAAAACTATGCATTCTCCCATTAGTCATTAAAAGAGAAATTTGACCCTACTTTTGAAAGGGTGTGTTACGAAAGTGACAATTTTCCATGCAATTGTATATGCCTTTCTGAACTGGCACATAGGTGGCTACTATTTCAGAGCTTTATGCCAATTTTACAATGACTGATAATATTAATAGGAATATACTGTGGAAAAAAGGCATCACTCAGGATTTCTAAATGTTGCATTACTTTCATAGAGCAGACTGACATCTACTGTTTTCTGAGATTTAAATGTAATGGTAAATGCTTTAAGGATGTGTGCTGGGAGTTAGAGGATTTAATGTTATACTCACACAATATATGCACTGTGAGAACAATCATTGGTATCACCTTCTATTCAGCTGGAACCTTTCATTCTCCTGCCAGAGCAAATACGGGCATTAGTCAGTCAGCAATGCCTAAATTAATTTCTTATGTCACTACTGCTTTGCTCAAATGTCATGTTAATCTTCCAACATCCCTGCAATAATAGAGGTATTTTACTGTTGCTGCATTCCCCAGTTCCCATTTTTTCCGTATCATTTTATCTCTCCTTTTGTGAAGGCATACTGGGCACCTGCTGGTTACCTCGCTCAAGTGACTTTTCTTAATGTCTGAGACTTGGCAGTGAGCATTGATGGCTATTTGACTGTGGGGATCATCATACCTGAGTCCAAATGGGGCATGACTTTACATCAACAACCACCATTTAAATCAAATGCTGTCAGATACCGATTAAGAATGGGAAGTTGGACTATTTGCTCCTCCATCGATAATGCGGGTGTAAGCAGATTATTTAACTTTAGCTGTGAGTAGAGAACTAGAAGGCTAGAAGCAATGAAAATAAAACTTTTTATTCCCACTCACAGTAGTGGATAGACTTCCAGCAAAAACAGTTCATGCTCAATCAACTCCCTCAAAAAGAATTGGAAAAAATATCTGATTAGCATTGGGATTGAAGGATATAAGAATGAACAGAAATAATCAAGTCCCCCATGGAACACAATGGTCTGTCCACTGCGATGCTGTAGCCAATGAGGGAAAATAACCAGTCAGATTTTAATGCTGGAGATGAGGGACTAAGTAGATATTTTGGACTTTTGCTGATCACGGGAAAAAATTGCAAAACATTCCCTCAGGAGATAAATAAATAAAGTAGTATTGAGTTCATGGTGCAATAGGTTATTCATGATTTGTTGAAATGAAAGGGACTTGTTGCACCTTTTTTTGTGCTGAATGTCTTTTTCTTGTTCAGGTTTCTCTTATGTCACAAAGTCCTTTATTGTATAGTACATGTCCTTTGCTGACATTACCAACTTTTATGTATAACCCTTTGGCAGACAAGAATGTCAGCAGTTAATGCTGAACAAGAAAATAAGTTTGTAAGAATCCATGATGAACATACAGATATGCTACATCTTGCCATATGTTGCATCTTTACCAGTACACATAAACTGTAACGCATAAACACGTAGAACTTAATCCCATAGCTTTCACCCCGCATAATCGTGTTTAACCAACCTGACAGTTTTTTGGTGACGAAACAGGGAGGGTAGATGAGGGTAGATGAGGGCAATGCAGTTGATGTGGTGTATATGGACTTTCAAAAGGCATCTGATAAAGTATCGCATGGCAGGCTTGTCATCAAGATTGCAGCCCATGGAATAAAGGGGGCAGTAGCAACATAGATACTGAATTGGCCAAGTGACAGGAAACGAAGAGTAGTGGTGAACGGTTGTTTTTCACACTGGAGGGAGGTGTACAGTAGTGTTCCTTAGAGGTCGGTGCTAGGGCCACTAAGCTTTTCTTGATATATATTAATGACTTGGACTTGGGTGTACAGGGCACAATTTCAAAATTTGCAGATGCAACAAAACTTGGAAGGGTAGTGAACAGTGAGGAGGACAGTGATAGACTTCAAGAGGATATAGACAGATTGGTGACATGGGCAGACCCCCTTGGCAGATGAGATTTAACGCAAAAAAATGCGAAGTGATACATTTTGGTAGGAAGAATGAGGAGAGACAATATAAACTATAGGGCACAATTCTAAAAGGGATACAGGAACAGAGAGATCTGGGGGTATACGTGCACAAATCGTTGAACGTGGCAGGGCAGGTTGAGAAAGCGGTTAAAAAAGCATATGGGCTCCTGGGCTTTATAAATAGAGGCATAGAATACAAAAGTAAGGAAGTATAAAACACTGGTTCGGCCACAACTGGAGTATTGTGTCCAGTTCTGGGCACTGCACTATAAGAAAGATGTGAAGGCCACAGAAAGGGTGCAGAAGAGATTTACTACAATGGTTCCAGGGATGAGGGACTTTAGTTACGTGGATAGACTGGAGAAGCTGGGGTTGTTCTCCTTGGAACAGAGAAGGTTGCGAGGAGATTTGATAGAGGTTTTCAAAATCATGAAGGGTCTAGACAGAGTAGATAGAGAGAAACTGTTCCCACTGGTGGAAGGGTCAAGAAACAGAGGACATAGATTTAAGGTGATTGGCAAAAGAACCAAAGGTGACATGAGGAAAAACTTTTTTACACAGCGAGTGATTAGGATCTGGAATGTACAGCCTGAGGGGGTGGTGGAGGCAGATTCAATCATGGCCTTCAAAAGGGAACTGGATAAGTAGTTGAAAGGAAAAAATTTACATGGCTCCAGGGATAGGGTGGGGGAGTGGGAGTGGTTAAATAGCTTTTGCATAGAGCCGACATGAACTCGACCGGCCGAATGGCCTCCTTCCGCGCTGTAATCTTTCTATGATTTCTATGATAACTCTTATCTGTCCTTCATCAAAACAGTTCTCACTCTCCTTGTTCTAAATAATTTGAAACTTAAGTTACAACTTATATCACATCTAGTGTGTTATGTAAAGTTCAGAAATAGAGAAAGGTATGAAAATCACCTGTACACATTTGGCAGGATTTATTAATTATTTAACATACTTTTTTAGAGAAATAGCCATCAATAATAGTAGAATTTTCTCTCCTACTCTCTTCCTAGACATCAAGGGCTCTATTTTAGCACCCGCTATCGGGTGCGTTCCTGGCGGGGGGGCTCCGAAAATCGGAGAATCCCGGCGCGGTACCGGAGCCCGCCCTGAACCCGCGCACTTCCGGGTTCCCCGCTGACGCACCGGCGTGCGCGCACAGCCCCCGCTGGTGGGAATCCCGCAGGCAATTAAAGCCAGCGGGATGCCACTTGACAGTATTTATTTAGGTATTTCAGGTCATTAACTGACCTGATTAAGGGACTATGTGGGATTTTAGAACAAACTGAGACTGTTTCCCACACTGGGGGAAACACTCCCAGGTCAAATGGACGTGTTGCAGCTGTCAGCCTGTGGCAGCTGCAAAGGTCCATTTGACAGGTGGGGGGGTGGGGAGACCCTCACCCTTTGCAGGAGGCCACTCTGTCACTTGGGACAAAGTTTGGCCTCCACCACCCTCCTCCTGACAGTCAAAGTCACCAACCTGCACACTTACCCCGGGGTCCGGAGACACGTACCTACCTTGCGGACCCCCTCAGATGTACATCTTGCGGATGGGGGCTGCCGTAGCTGCAGTCATGACCTCCTCGGAGGGCGAACAGCATCACCAGCCTCACCAGCCTCGCCATCCACGCCGTCCACCTCTGACACGTGGAGCTCCACAACAGAGCGCCGTGACACATCCACCTGCACAGCAGGAGGGAGGGCTACCGCAGGGAGAGATGTGTCGCAGAGGGCACTACCCTCGCCACAGGGTCCACAGACCGAGGCTCAGCCTCCTGGACCTCTCTGAGCAGCAGTGCACACGGAGGCTCAGAGTCACTCGACATGTAGTCGTGGACATCTGCAGCCTCTTTGATGCCGAGCTGCTCCTGGCTGGCCCGAGCACCATCTTCTTACCTGTCGCTGTCAAAGTCACCACTGCCCTCAACAACTCCTCCGCATCCTTCCAGGGTGCAACCGGGGACATCGCCGATGTCTCTCAGTCGTCTGCGCAGAAGAGCCCTGCAAATACACCTACACCCACTCTGCAGTGACACAATGGGTGGCATCAGTTGTGGGTCCTCATAGTGATCCTCAGGAGCGGGCATTATTGCACAAAGCAGACAGGATTCGCAAAGACATGGCAGTGGTGGTGCCAATATAATGTGTGATGTGAGTTGTTCTGAAATTGAATATACGTAACACCCATGACAAACCCTCAAACACCCTTGTGCATCCCCTTCATGCCTTACGCTTCCTACTGCACATATGTGATGCATGCCCTGTGGCTGCAGCACAGGTAGTGGCAGGTTGAGTGAGGCTGGCCGTGAAAGAGATGCACGAGAGGGTGAGTATGAGAGAGAGCCATGAGACTGTATGAGGATTGGGTTGAGTGGTAGTGGCGGGATGAGTACTGGCGAGGTGAGTAAGTGCAGGTAAGATGAGGATGAGGTTTGAGTGGGTATGAGGGGTGATGTGACAGAGTTGTGTTGGCAGTGCAGAAGGAGATGTGGGGTGGGGGCAGTGATGTGGCAGACGGAGTGTAGGGGAAAGACTACGTGTTCTCACTTTGGCTGACCTACTGAGGTCGTTGGAGCGCCTCCTGCACTGTATGCAGGTGGGCCATATGTTGGTTGCGCTGGTGACTTCCTCTGACACCTCGAGCCAGGCCTTCCTGGTGGCAGAGGCAGGCCGCTTCCTCCCGCCCGCCGGGAGGAAGATCTCTGTCCTCCCCCTCCTCCTCACCCCATGTATTGATACCTGGAGTGAGGCATCATTAAACTGGGAGCAGCCTTCCCCCTGGGCTGCTCCATGCTGTAATTTTTTCTATTTGTTGCAGCATCTGTCAGTGGAGGACTGCCCCTTTAAATAGAGCGCCTCCAGCTGACAGATCTTACTGCGCATGCACAGCCCGCCTGACACGCAGATCAGCAGTGGGGAACCCGGAGGACCAGGTAAGTGGATCCAATTAGTGGATTGGATGCTACAATCGCGCGGAAAACTGACTAACTTCACCGGGCGCGTTACCCACGCGCCCGATAGCCCCCCAGCCGAGAACCCGCAGCCCTGCTAACATCGGGCCCCAAGAATATGGATTCTTTGCAAAAACACAATTTTCTCATCTATATTCTGAAGTGGGAATTCAGAATGACTGCAAAAGACAGAATGGGTGATTTGGCACCTGAATTTTGACTGCAAACATCACAAAATAAATGAAACTCATTTATTCCATGGGATTTATTTATCTTGATGGTCCAAATTCAGACCTGCGGCTAGACTGCTGGTGACTTCCAGACACTGCATTTATGTCGGTGAAGAAAACATGGCCTATGACCTCCTGCTGAATGGTTTTAACGGCACCTGATTTCATTCGGGCTTTTCTTCACATCACATTTATTTTGTAACTGAAAGAAATCATAATTTAAAAGAAAATCTGCATCCTAAGCAAACGTTGCATGACAGCACAGCACAGATTTGATATAAAAGAAATGTCAACTCTTTCCGCTGCAAAATGAATGTGGTGAGATGATGTATAAAGATAAAACTTTTGGGGTTTTTCAAAGGTTTTACTGATTTGATGGACAATGGTGGTGCGGTAGCATTATATGCTTGGATTTTCAGAGAATTTATTGCGAGGTTCCATATGGGTGATTAATAGATAAGGAGTCATAGAATTGGAATAAAATATAACACTGAATAGTCAATTAGCTTAAAAAGAGGGAATACAGAGTAGCCATAAATGGGAGATTTTCAGGCTGCAAAGAGGTTTCAAGAAGTGTTGGGTCTCCATACATTAGACTTGGGGCTACTGCTATTTGAATATATATTAGCAAATTTTAAAACTGCAAGCAAAATCTTCAAATTTACAGAAAATATCATATTAGGAGGCAATTAATGAGGAACAATGCAACCAATAGCAGATGTGGTTCAATGTGGATAAGCATAAAATAAATGGGCCAAATCTTGCTGGAGCGCGGCATCTCACAGCGTACACCGTTAGTTAGACTTTTTCCTGCACCCTTCAGCTCCAACATATTTTTGCTGTGTCTTGCTGGAATTGTGAGCTGATAACAGCATGGCAAGGGCAAGGGGGCATCTGGGACCTTAGTGAACAACGGGATCAACAGTGGATCTCCTTAACCGATGAGATTTAGGGAATGAGACAGAAACAGAGGAAAGATGGAGAAGGAGCTTGAATTAGAGTTAAATCAGGTACAGAAGGAAAAATAAAGAAAGGAAAGAAAGATTGGATTAAAAGAGAGAGAAAAAAAAGAGACAGAAAGGAAAAGTAAGAAAAAAGGTAAAAATTTAAAATTTGAAATGTTTAAATCTCTAAGGAGAATTTACGTCATGCAGGAATGAGATTGAACGTTTAAATTGTTCCTTTTCTGGGCCAGAGAGGTTGATTAGCATTGCATTAACAATTATCACATTGTTAAAAAGGTACTTACGCTCTTAATCACCAGCCCTAACTTTCTGCAATGAGTTTAATGGGCAATTAATGTGCAAATCCAGCAAGTTCTTAAAAATAACAGGGAGGGCAAAGGCAAGTTGCTGTTTGTGCAGAGCAAATGACGGAGCGACGTAAATCGTCCAGCAAGTTCTGGAGTTTTGCAACTCACGGCATATCTCTTAATCCCCTGGACTTGCTGGCCAACTTGTGCATTAATAACAACATGCATTGTTAACACACTGTTATTTATCGAGCAAGATTCAGCCCTATTAGTTTGGCAGCAATGAACCAAGGGAGGGAATACCGTATGTGTTAAAACAAATGCTCATACAGTATGCTGGTCAGAAAAGGGATCTTGGGGTTATGGCAGATAAATCTAGGAAACCACTCCCTAGACTGCACCGAACAAGCCAAATAAAGTTCTGGATTTCATTTGCAAAGGTACATTATACAAATCAAAAACGTTCATTTAAGAGGTTTCTGTATGTAAGATATTGATTGTTCCGTCAACCGATCGTAAGATAAATATTATTGATCTTGAGCAGGTATAGAGACAAGAACCCAAGATGTTTCCAAATATCAGGAATTAAAGTTATGAACAAAAGTAAAGGAAGTTGGACATTCTTAGATAATAGATTATTATCAATGTATACAACACTCTGTTTATAACATGCTTTAGGTATACTATAGAGATGGGCCGAATGGCCTCCTTCTGTGCTGTATGATTCTTTGATTCTATGTTCTATGGCCCCGATATTTACAGGGGGGAAGCGGGGAGGGAACGGATGTGACTTGTAGCGGCCGGGAATCCAGAATTGCTGGGTACGTGGAAGTCCTGCCGAATTTAACGGCAGGACCTCATTTGAAATTTTTTTCTCCATTTCCTAGCCGGCAGCCAGTCAGATTGAGAGGCTAGCTGGCTGACGGGCAGGAAGGCCTCCGCCACGAGGTCACATATGGGGTCCAGAGAGGAGGGAGGGAGGGAGGAGATCGCGGGCGGGAGGGAACAGTCCGCGGGTCCGCCTGAAGATTGTGGGAGGGTGGTCGACCTGTAGATCACAGGAGGGAGAGATCGCAGGGAAGTCGTTCGATCATAGTGGGGAGTCATCGGATCGCAGGGTGGGTCATTGGATCGGGGCAGGGGTCATCAGGTCGTGGGGAGGGAGGCCAATCACAGCAGATTTGCTTGGGGGGGCCGGGGGAAGCTCGCCTGCTCCTCCTGGCCCATGAGCAGCCCTTTATAAAAAATCACTTGCCTGCTGGATCCAGCCATTCACGCCTTCCTTCAGCTGCCGGGTTTCCGGAGCCCTGGGAAACCCAGCCGGTAGCCATTAAATTTAAAAGGCTGCTAAAATCTGAGGCACGCAGCCTGATTAATATATTTAAATTACTGACCCGCCTCTTGAGAGCAGGTTGCTCACCCGGCCCCCAATCCGCCCCGACTAAACCTGAAGTAGACGCAGTTGCAGTGGATTGGGATCAGGTTTCAGATTTTTAAGAATTTAACCCCGCTGCCCCTCTCCTGTCCATCCTGGGGGGGTTAAAACTCCCCCCTATGATTCTATGACTCTATGATTCTATGATTCTAGCTGCTGTGACTCTGATGCTGAAAGCTGCCATGACTCTTGACTAAAAAGGCTACACATCCACAACCATACAATGTTTTATTTTTAGATAAAATTTTTAGACTGTAGATTGCATCAGCTAATAATTCAAACTCAGTGGGGGTACTTGCTAGCCATAGACCATGCAATCAATGCTACAGGAAATCTGGAAATTACATGACTTTATCTGTTAGCAGGGGAGATTGTCAGCAGCATATAACCTCTTCCATGGCAGTATTTCAGTAGATCAAAGCCTCACTGACAATGCCATTGCTATTACTGGCATGAAAACTCTCCGAAATTTCAATTGCAAGAATCCAGAAAAAGGAATGAATTTAAATGTTCACAGTCCTACAGTTTTCATTACTTTTAAAATTACCTGCTGGAAGTATAACTTTTTATTCATTGAAGATGGCATGGCTAAAATATATTAACAATTCAACAGGATGTACCCAGAGAAGATTTTCCTTCATCAAAGCTACAAGATTATAAGCTGTCAAAATCTATTTACATGTGGCCCTGATAAAAACAAGTTCCTGCCAGTGTCCAAACGTACCTAAATTTTGTTCCCTATATATATAATGCTACAGCTGTCCTGTTATTTGCAAGATTGATTATTGCCAGTGTTTTTCTCCATTCTACCCTAATTCATACAAAAGCCCCCAAAGTGTTTTGAGTACATTTTGTATGTCAATCAATGGGACATTGAAAATGTACAGAAATAGTCTCAGAATGTGCTAAGTTCCAGACACAGGAACTACACATAATGCTTTTCAAAATGCAGAAAGAAAATTAGGCATCAATTTTTACAAGATAATAAAATGGGCCAGGATTTGCAATTATTAAGCATAAATGGTACAGCAAGTTCAGGCGAGGAACAGGTTGGCAGTTAAACGTGGATATTCAAAAGTTGCTGTCTGAGTTGGGCAACTCCACCATTAGCTTTGCGAAAACAATATCTCACTGTCTGCTTCAGCAATGAAATGCATTGAACGGCATGAAGTTGTTGTGTTTGCACGGTAGATAGGAACTAAACTCGTCACAGAAAGTTAAATCTTGTCACTTCAAGTGTAAGTTCCCTTTTTAATTACATAAATGTTAATTACTGCCAATCAACCTCTCTGACAGTGAAAATTAATTATTACAAGTGTGGCGTCTCATTCTTGCAGGTATTAATTGTTGTTGGAGATTTTAAAAATGTAAAATTTTAAATTTTAACTTTTTTTTACTTTTCCTTTCTGTCCCTTTTTTCTCTCTGCACATTGATGGAGTGATATCCCTTTCTGTTGCTGGATAGTCCTGGCTCTTGTGGAGGTGCTCGGAATGCTATATACATGCAATCGATTGCACTCTGTACCCATGGGAAGTCAGCCACAGAGTGGAAGCTCACTGCCCTCTCCATTTGGCTGAGGTTGTCCATGGGGAAGTAGACGTAATGGGACGCCCTGCGAAATAAACCATTGGTGACCTGTCTTATGTACCTGTGGACAGACGACTGAGAGACCCCGGTGGCACCCTGGAATGATCCAGAGGTGAAGAAGTTGAGGACAGTGGTCACTTTAACTGCGACGGGCAATGTGATACCAACAGGCCCAGCCGGGAGCAGCTCGGCATGAAGGAGGCTGCAGATGTCTGCAATCACCTG
Source organism: Heptranchias perlo (assembly GCF_035084215.1). Lineage (NCBI taxonomy): Eukaryota > Metazoa > Chordata > Chondrichthyes > Hexanchiformes > Hexanchidae > Heptranchias > Heptranchias perlo. The sequence continues at coordinate 48,943,722 of NC_090329.1, forward strand.
ACGACTCACTCTGAGCCTTCATAGGTGTTGTTCCTCAGAGAGGTCCAGGAAGCTCAGCCTCGGTTTCTAGGTCCTCTCACGAGGGTAGTGCCTCCTGCGATGTCGGTCCCTCTGTTGTTGCCCTCTCTGCTCTTGTGCATGTGCCTGACCTCTGTTGTGGAGCTGCAAGTGGTGGAAGTGCACGCTGTGCCTGGCGAGGATGGTGATGTTCCTCATCCTTGGATGTACTGGTGAATGCAGCTATCGTGCCCCCCCATCCTGATGGTGTCAGTTTGAGGGGGTCTGAAAAGTTGGTAAATATGTGTAAACAGAACAATTCTGAATGTGAACCAAGAATTATCAGTCTCAACACAAAGATCTCCCAGCCAAAAGTTTGTCTGAGAGAACTGAGTGCCCAGCTGCAATAACTCACCTTTCATCCCCATCTGTCAAACAGGGATTTAAATGTTCAAATGGCTTCCGGCTGCAACTCACCGAGTTTCCCATGCCGTGTTTTACACAGCACGGGAAACACATTGAGGCAGCATTGAAATCGCTTGCCAGCATAATTAATACATTAATACACATTTCAGGTACTACTTCAATTGTTGGTTTAAATATCGTCCCGCCGGCTTTAATTGCCAACAGGACTTTTGGGTTCGGGAACAGCGCGTGCGCCCAGATGGGTCTGGGTCGTGCGCATTTTTTGGGGGGTTTGAACCGGGATTCCTTCCCGCTCCAGAAATGCCTGATTTTGTTTGCCCCTGCCCCCAACCCACCCAGACTTCAAAGTTAAAATTGTGCCCTTGAAGTCTATTACTATCCTCCTCACTGTTTACTACACTTCCAAGTTTTGAATCATCTGCAAATCTTGAAATTGCGCCCTCTACACTCAAGTCCAAGTCATTATTATAGATCAAAAAAAGCAGTGTTCCCAGTACCAACCCCTGGGGAACATCACTGTACACCTTCCTCTAATCTGAAAAACTCCACTGTATACCTTCCTCCCTCTCTACCTGATTTGCCATTGAATTCACCCACTCTAATTCACCTTCCTTCTCAATCCTTGCAATGTTTATTTCTCAATCCTTCAATCTGATTGGTTACGGAGCTACCCTGTTGGTTGCCTTGTCCATTCAGATCCCAGATGCCCTGTTTCCCTCGCTGTGCTGTTATCAGCTCGCGCTTTTAGCAACTTGCCACACAAAAAATTTAAAAACCTAAACATGCAGGGGAAAATCTAACGAACGGCATTAGATGCCATTAGATGCCCTGCTACTGCAAAATATGGGCCATTGTATTTTTGTGATTGGTATTACTTTACTGATTATATTATATTGACAAGTATATTTTTCTTATTATAAATAACTTAATTTCTTACGTTTCATTATTGTTTACTCTTTGTGCCTGGTAATGTCTTCATTTTATGTCCTTAGAAGAAAGATTTTCTCCAAAATAATCACAGTCCTGTTGATGTCAAGACTCTATGGGGCTGATTTCCATGCTTAGGTCTCATTGCCATTCTATTGGTGAACTGCTTGCATATTTTGAGCAGCTCATTAATCAAAGGAGGCCAAAATACAGTGTTTCCAACGCGGAACCCAGCCAATCCGGTTAATTTAAGGGGGGGGGTGGTGATCCCAGAGGAGGGCCACAGAGCTTTAGACATTGCGGGGGTTGATTTTTGTGAGGCCAGGAGGAACATTAATGCTCTACCTGACCCCACAAAAGTCATTTAAAAACCTATTTTTGAACATTTTTTGAGCGGTCTGCAGTGGCCTCTTTAAAGATCAATGATTAGGTTATTCAACGGCAAGTACCAATGGGTGGTGTGGCGCAGCGCAGAGTCTCTCTGTTGATACCTTAAAATTGCATCAGGGTCTTATTGACATCATAGGACTACAATTTGCATGGGCTAATGAGACTCCAGGCACCTGGGTCACCTATATCAACGAGCATACTAAGGTGTTAAGTACTGTGCTGTGATTTTCAGCGCGCTATCCCACCATATCCGCCTGGTGGAGGAGATTAAAATCAATCCCTATGTCCCAGTTTGTGCCCTGTATGTTTCCAATTCTGGCGTCCTGTGCATCCTCCATGAACCTTCAACCATCTCAGCCATGCAGTCCCTTTGTCTTGTTACTCCCCCTCCCCATCCTCAGAAGTTTTCTCTTTACCATGTCTAAATGATAATTTTCCCGAATTCTTCGCCTATTACTGTTTTTTTCATATATTTCTCCACTGTGAAATAACTAGGGATGTTCGCTACACTAAAGGCATGATATAAAGTTAGTGTTAGTAAATGTAAAACACTAAAAGCAGACTTGATACAATGAGGAGTGTAGAAGGGCATGCCAGGAGCAGCACCGGGCGTACCGAAAAATGAGGTGCCAACCCGGTGAAGCTACAACACAGGACTACATGCATGTTAAACAGCAGAAGCAACATGCAACAGACAGAGCTAAGCGATTCCACAACCAGCGGATCAGATCAAAGCTCTGCAGTCCTGCCACATCCAGTCGTGAATGGTGGTGGACAATTAAACAACTAACGAGAGGATGAAGCTCTGTAAACATCTCCATCCTCAATGATGGCAGAGTCCAGCATGTGAGTGTAAAAGACAAGGCTGAAGTGTTTGCAATCATCTTCAGCCAGAAGTGCCGAGTAGATGATCCATCTTGGCCTCCTCCCGATATCCCCACCATCACAGAAGCCAGTCTTCAACCAATTCGATTCACTCCACGTGATATCAAGAAATGGCTGAGTGCACTAGATACAGCAAAGCCTATGGGCCCCGACAACATCCCGGCTGTAGTGCTGAAGACTGATGCTCCAGAACTAGCCACAACTCTAGCCAAACTGTTCCAGTGCAGCTACAATACTGGCATCTACCTAACAATGTGGAAAATTGCCCAGGTATGTCCTGTCCACAAAAAGCAGGACAAATCCAATCCAACCCATTACCGCCCCATTAGTCTACTCTCAATCATTAGCAAAGTGATGGAAACTGTCGTCAACAGTGCTATCAAGCGGCACTTACGCGCCTGTAACCTGCTCACCGATGCTCAGTTTGGGTTCCGCCAGGACCACTCGGCTCCAGACCTCATCACAGCCTTGGTCCAAACATGGACAAAAGAGCTGAATTCCAGAGGTGAGGTGAGAGTGACTGCCCTTGACATCAAGGCAACATTTGACCGAATGTGGCACCAAGGAGCCCTAGTAAAATTAAAGTCAATGGGAATCAGGGGGAAAACTCTCCAGTGGCTGGAGTCATACCTAGCAAAAGGAAGATGGTAGTGGTTGATGGAGGCCAATCATCTCAGCCCCATGACATTGCTGCAGAAGTTCCTCGGGGCAGTGTCCTAGGCTCAAACACCTTCAGCTACTTTATCAATGACCTTTCCTCATCATAAGGTCAGAAATGAGGATGTTTGCTTATGATTGCACAGTGTTCAGTTCCATTCGCAACCCCTCAAATAATGAAGCAGTCCGTGCCTGCATGCAGCAAGACCTGGACAACATCCAGGCTTGGGCTGATAAGTGGCAAGTAACATTCGCACCAGACAAGTGCCAAGCAATGACCATCTTCAACAAGAGAGAGTCTAACCACCTCCCCTTGACATTCAACAGCATTACCATCGCCGAATCCCCCACCATCAACATCCTGGGGGTCACTATTGACCAAAAACTTAACTGGACCAGTCACATAAATACTGTGGCTACAAGAACAGGTCAGAGGCTGGGTATTCTGCGGCGAATGACTCACCTCCTGACTCCCAAAAGCCTTTCCACCACAAGGCACAAGTTAGGAGTGTGATGGAATACTCTCCACTTGCCTGGATGAGTGCAGCTCCAACAACACTCAAGAAGCTCAACACCATCCAGGACAAAGCAGCCCGATTGATTGGCACCCCATCCACCACCCTAAACATTCACTCCCTTCACCACCGGCGCACTGTGGCTGCAGTGTGTACCATCCACAGGATGCACTGCAGCAACTCGCCAAGGCTTCTTCTCCCAAACCCGCGACCCCTATCACCTACAAGGACAAGGGCAGCAGGCACATGGAACACCACCTGCACGTCCCCCTCCAAGTCACACACCATTCCGATTTGGAAATATATCGCCGTTCCTTCATCGTCACTGGGTCAAAATACTGGAACTCTCTTCCGAACAGCACTGTGGGAGAACCTTCACCACACAGACTGCAGCGGTTCAAGAAGGCGGCTCACCACCACCTACTCATGGGCAATTAGGAATGGGCAATAAATGCTGGCCTTGCCAGCGACGCCTGCATCCCATGAATGATTAAAAAATAGGAACAGGAGTCGGCCTTTCAGCCCCCCCGAGCCTGTTCCGCCATTGAATAAGATCATGGCTGATCTGTATCCAACTCCATCCACCTACCTTGGCTCTGTATCCCTTAATATCCTTGGCTAGCAAAAATCGATCGATCTCAGATCTAAAATTATAAATTGAGCTAACATCTACTGCTTTTTCTGGGAGAGAGTTCCACACTTCTAGCACCCTTTGGTGAAAAAGTGTTTCCTAACTTCTCTCCCGAATGGCCTGGCAGTGATTTTAAAGGTATGTCCCCTTGTCCTAGACTTGTCCTTGAAAAAAGTTTTTCTCTATCTACTCTATCAATTTCTTTCAAAATCCTAAAAACTTCATACAAATCACCCCTTAACCTTCTATATTCTAGGGAATACAAGCCAAGTTTATGTAATCTCTCCTCATGATCTAACCCTTGGAGCTCTGGTAACATTCTGGTGAATCTGCGCTGCACTCCTTCCAAGGTCAATATATTAGTTTCCGTCAGGTATATTATCCTCTTCGTCTACTGTGAAGACTGACACAAAATAATTATTCAACAAGTCTGCCATTTCCTTATTTTCATTTGCAATATCACACGCATCTGTTTTTAAAGGGCCCGCATTACCCTTGAATAACCTTTTTTCTAATATTTTCTTCCTATGTTCCTATGTTCCTCCCCTTTCAAATCAGAGACTCTGCAAGATTAAAACCTCAAAAGAAAAATTGAAAAAAATTATGCTTACTCAAGAATTCCATCTCAGAAGTGTAATCCGAGGAAACTAAATCTAGTGATTCTGAAAGCCACTTAGCTTTCTAACATCTAGTATTCACAACTGTAAAATCCCAGTTACTTCACTCGTGTCACAATGGTCAAAAAGCTGTAAAATTCTATGATTTTCTTCATTTGATGATAAAGTACTTCCCAAAATATCCCTAATTTGACAAATCTGCCTCCGATTCCCTTTAATTACCGAGCTGTAATGATACGAATTTTGTTGTGTTTACCTTTAGACCTGTCAATCCACTGTGCGGGTGTCACTAGGATCATGGATTTCATTCTAACAGCAATCTGTGATCTAATTCATAATCTCAGCATGTAAGAAGGATAGGATTGTTTTCAGCTTTCCATTAAACAGTATTTACCATATATTTAAAAGTTCCTAGTTTAGAACTAAGGTCTTTATATGAAGACCTGGGAATTTTAAAGATCAAAAGTTGGTGGAGGTATCAAAAACATTCAACCTTGAGATTCTTGTTTGTTATTTGACCAGCATGTCGTGCTATCTTGTGTCAAGAATCATAATGCAGAACACAGATTAGCACATTTAAAAAGTCTGAAGGAGGACAGTCCCCCCCTTTCTTTTACTATTGAAGAACCAGAATTAGGCATCACGCCTGCCTATCAAAATGCATCTAATAATTTGCTCTGTTTATTGTTGACCTGCATAGTGTGCAATGTCATCTCTTGCTGTTGTGAGCGCAAAATGAGGATAGTATTTTCACCCTGCCTCCATGTTGCACTCTGCTCTGACCTAGTGATATTAAATATTCCCAGATTTCTGCCCCAGTTAACAGATCTGTGACATCACAATGATTGACTGCTATGATATGCTTGTTACATTTGCAATTTCACCTCAGACTGATGTCAATATCATCAATCTAGCATGAAATTGAGAATACAATACCAGTGTTTCTCAAGTCAAATGGGGTAGAGGCTGAAATTTATTCAGTTACAGACAGTCTAATCTGAGCAGGCTGAATCAAAGTATAAGAAGATCTGGAAGAGCCTTTCGAAGCTGAAGCACTAGTGCATGAGGAATTAAGCTAAAAGCTGAGTGCTTAGAGAGGGACAAAATCTATCAAAAAGTCTTCTTGAAGAAGAGGAGATGCATGAATGCAAGTGAAATGTTAAGTTATAAAAGCCTAAGTAATAGCCAGGAACACAAGAAGGGGCTAATAAAAATGGTTAATGCAAATGTGTCTAAGATAACAAACTGGTACTGAGATGGGTGATTTCTGGCCACAGGTTGGAGTAACAGTGCTACTTGTCTAAAAAGCAACTCCACATCCATAGCTAATGAGTCAAAATGGAACTGGCAGTACCAAGGGGAAATGATTTCATAGAGGATGAAAATGGAGAAGCAAAGAATGGCAGTGGAAATCCTAGGTAGACACCTTGCTCTAGATGTTTGTCCAGAGAAGCAAAGTGCAGAGAAAGGGCTGTGAAAGTGTGATGGGAAATATAGCAGGCTCATGAGAGCCATGAGAACATGAGAACCATCTATTTACAACTCCCTTGGTTTTTGGGCAGGTCATTGTCAGATAGTTTTGGCCACCTCAACCTCCTTTGATTAGTTTAGTGAGACTGATGTGGTAACAGTCTCCTACAGACAAGCAATCAAGTCCATAATTTGTCCCAATTTACCTGGTCCTTTGACGGTTGACTAACAATATCTGAAAGGAAAACAATTCCTTCACAACAACTTGAAAATGCTGCTCCAAGGAAGTTCAAAATGAACTTTTAAAAGAGCATTAGCAATGGAATTTGTGGTTACACTGAATTTAAAAATTGTCTAATCATTCAGCTTGAATATACAAAGCACGTGTAATTCGCAACAGCTGATTAAAAACTACTTACAGCCTGTTTATTAGAATTCGTATTTATGTGCAGTCAAATAACCGTATAGTGGTATGTGAATACAATGTCATTGTGCAGCAGGTAATACACTATACTGTGCACCACACTTTTGAAACTGAGCAAGCCCTTCTCGTGATTTCTAAAAAATTACTTTTTGAAAAAGGAATGTTTTCAATTGGGAACGGGTAAGAACTCTGAGGAGTTGCACTTCATCATAATATCACATAAAAGAGACACGACAAGGGTTTTGCAATGCAATGTCATTTTCACAATGCAAATAATGACATTTGAGACAAATTAAACAATCATCAACATTAGGGACAAATATTCAACAACAAATCCCTTAAAACAGTCAATACTTGAACAAACTAATGCTAAAGACAGTTTTCATCCCCACTGTTTAGGATTTTCCCAAGTTGACTTGAAGTAAACAGAAAAATCAATGTCCCAAAAAGAAAGAAACACAGGAAATCTTAAATTCCGCAGGGCTATCACCAATCTCCTACTGTAACTCCAGCAGGAGACCAGAGAAAACCCTGGAGAAAAGGCGCAAATGGCTGAGATCTGCCATTTACACCTTTTCTCTGTAGTTTCTGCTGGTCTCCGTCTGGAGTTATGGCGGGAGGCTGATAGTAGTCCTGCTGGTGTTCTGCTGGAGTTATGACAGGAGACTGATAGTAGCTCTGCTGGTTTCCTGCTGGAGTTATGGTGGAAGACTGATACTGGAATTTCAAGGCCACGTATTTGAAAACTGCAAGAGCTGGAAATATGAAATAAAAGCAGATGCTGATAGGCCTGCTGTGGATTTCCAGCTTTTCTAATTTCAGGATAGCATGGAGTATTAATGTAGTTAGTTCCAGAGAGCACATAATAACTAAAATTAACATCACAAAACATTTGGCAACAAAACTTATTTTGTCACTTACTCAATGTTATCGCAAAAAAAAGCAGTTTGCTAGATTAAACCATTTCTTGAATATAAAAGAGGTGCACATGTATTGAGGGAAAATACAGAGCTGCTTTACTTAATTCAAAGGAATGCCCCTCTAGTAAAAGTGCTGCACACATTAAACACTTACATTTCAATGCAAATTCGCGTTGCCTATCATCCTGATAAGTGCATTAAATTTAATTAGAAACAGTTGATTGACTACAATGCAAGCTCACTACACATAACATATAGTCGCTGCAGGGAAGATGTTTTTATTTACTTTGAAGCTGCTTAAGGAGACAATGTGGTAGAAATTTGTGCAGTCCCATTTTTTTCAGACTGGAGGAAGGTATACAGTGGTGTTCCCCAGAGGTCAGTACTAGGACAGCTGCTTTTTTTGATATATATTAATGACTTGGACTTGAGTGTACAGGTTACAATTTCAAAATTTGCAGATGACACAAAATTTGGAAGTATAGTAAATATTGAGGAGGATAGTAGTAGACTTCAAGAGGATATAGACTGGCTGCTGGAATGGGCGGACACATGGCAGATGAAATTTAATGCAGAGAAGTCCGAAGTGATACATTTTGGCAGGAAGAACGAGGAGAGGCAATATAAACTAAATGGTACGATTCTAAAGGGGGTGCAGGAACAGAGAGACCTGGGGTATATGTGCTCAAATCTTTGAATGTGGCAGGGCAGGTTGAAAAAGAAGTTAAAAAAACGTATGGGATCCTGGGCTTTATAAATAGAGGCATAGAGTACAAAAGCAAGGAAGTTATGTTGAACCTTTATAAAACACTAGTTCAGCCACAAATGGAGTATTGTGACCAATTCTGGGCACCACACTTTAGGAAGGATGTGAAGGCCTCAGAGAGGGTGCAGAAAAGGTTTACTAGAATGGTTCCAGGGATGAGGGACATCAATTAGGTGAATATACTGGAGAAGCTGGGGTTGTTCTCCTTAGAGCAGAGAAGGTTGAGAGGAGAATTGATAGAAGTGTTCAAAATCATGACAGGTTTAGATAAAGTAAATAAAGAGAAACTGTTTCCATTGACAGAAGGGTTGAAAACCAGAGGATACAGATTTCAGGTGATTGATAAAAGAACCAAAAGCGACGTAAGGAAAAACTTTTTTACGCAGCGAGTAGTTATGATCTGGAATGCTCAGCCCGAAAGAGTGGTGGAGGCAAATTCAATCTTGGCTTTCAAAAAGGAATTGGATAAATATTTGAAGTGAAAAAATTTGCAGGGCTACAGGGAAAGAGCGGGGGAGTGTTCTTACAAAGAGCCGGCACAGGCTCGATAGGCAGAATGGCCTCCTTCTGTGCTGTAACGATTCTATGATTTTACGTAGTCGTGTAGGTAAATTTGCACACAGCAAGGTCCCATAAACAGCAAAGAGATAAATGACCAGATAATCTGTTTTGGTGGTGTTGGTTGAGGGGTAAATGTTGGCCAGGACACCAGAAGAACTCCCTTGCTCTTCTTTGAATAGTTTTGTGGGACCTTTAACGCCCACCTGAACAGGCTGACAGGGCCTTGGTTTAATGTCTCATCCCAAGCAAACTACAACATATTTAAAATATTTTTCTGAAGTAAACTGAAACATACAGATTAACCTGAACTTATCCACACCAGGCAGAACTGCAAAGCGGATAGAAGACTATTTGATGTGCCAATTAAATTGTGTGAACCTATTTGCATATTTTTATAGAGCGGGGGAAGGGCCTATAGACAGATATGACAATAGGAGCCAATAAACCTCTCACATGTTTTATCACACCACTATTAGACTGGCTTACTCAATGTGCTTTTTATGCAGCAGCTTGTGACAGTTTTTTTTAATAGTAGTTTTCCTGGTGGCTTTGAAATCAGATTGAAAACTTTAAAATTACATTTACAATAATGACATTATAAGTCAATATTTATTACAGATGTATATGTCTTTACTGGACTATGTTTGCTACTATTAGATTGTTTTATGCTTGCAATTTAGTTTGTGAGATTAAAGTTAATTTAGAATTCAAAATGCAGCAAAACCTAGCATATTAAATGCTGAAAGCCAAAATCTCTCCACATTAATTTCCGTACGAACCAATTTGTTATGGATTGTCATTATGTTTAATTGTATAATTTTTAAGACATTAAACTCTTGCACAGCTGAGCACTGCCATCTGCTACCACAGATTACAACTTTATCACCCTGTAGTCCAGTAACATCAGTGTTGTGTGAATCTCAATGTCAACTTCACCGCATAGCCTTGAGTTCATGAGATTGGGGTTGCACCTGGTGAAAGGGAGGTGGGGGGAGGGGCGGGATGGCCTGGCGGGATTTTCGAGTTTAGGTCATTCCCCGCATTTTAATAATCTCCCTCTGCATGGAAAACATGCGGAGGGAGTGATGCCTCAGAGCAGGACACTGTGTGAAAATGGACAGGCGAAAGACTGCAGCATTCAGGCCCTGATATATTGGATGCTTTGATGAGGGAGATGAGTTAAAGGAGACTATCCCTCAACAGAGCAGAAGACCATTCTCCTCTGAAACCAGTGGCTCAAGCTGCCAACCGTAGAAACAAATGTGGAAAAAGTTCTGTGGCATCAGAAGAATTGCCAGGTAAGTGCACTCACTTCAGTATATGTGCGTACTCTTCTTTTATACAAATTTATCTTGCTAACCTTGCTTGGCTGCGCTTGGGGCAGGATCAATAACAGCCATGACTGTGTTTATCAGTGTGCCTTGCAGAATTTTATACATCAGTAAAAACACCCAAAAATGGATGGGGCCTTCATACTCTGTGCAAGATATGCAAAGTAGCTACACAAAAATGTTCAGCTAAAGAAATCCCTCTGAAACTGCTACAGAGAAAACAGCAGCTAGCCAGCAATAAGAGAAGTACTAAAGCAGACCAGGCCAATTTCAAACATATGCACCCATTTTATGTGGGCAAGGACCTCGCTATTGGTGGAACCTGGCCCAAAGTCAAAAAATAAGGTGAGAAATTTATTATCATAATTAAATATTTAAACGAGGTCGACAGTGAGACCCACTTCTTAACAAGGAAAACAGCCAATAGAAAACCTGTTGACAGCAGACCGAAAGATCAAAAGCCTGGTGTTCTGACCTGGCATACTGCTAATGAAACTCTATGCTGCATGCAGAGCCTCAGGAAATGTAGCCTGATAATGTACTTTCATCAAGCCATGCTTTTATCTAACATCCTTTCTGCACAATGCACTCTGATTCACTGTGTGTTTTAGCTAAGTACAAATATCAAAGAAAATTGTGTGTGAACTTAGGAAGAATGAACTACAAACCATTTGCAATTTCCCATCAAGACAATAATCCCCAGTTGATGTCATTGCTCATCCCATACACATTACTTGATCCTGTTTAAATGAAACAAAAGCAGAAAATGCTGGAAACATTCAGTAGGTTAAAGAGCAACGTGTGCAGAGAACAGACAAGTTAATATTTCAAGTATCAGAAGTCTTTATTTCCAGCATCTGCATTATTTTGCTATTATTCCCATGTGAATGATCTTGTTTTAACCTGGAAGTTTTTATACAAAAGAATTTTAATTGGTTTACTTTTAAGGTCTCTTTTATGCGAAAGCATTTACGGGTTGAAATCACACTGCTCCATATTAGTAATGAATGTGTTAACATGTTCGTCTGAAATTGTTTACCCTGCTATTTTATCGAAGGCCTGCTATTTCGACCATTACTAATATCACAGAGTGTAGTTTCGATCCCTTAGTATTTTCTTTACAGGGATTAGGCTTTGAGCTTCTCAAGTTTCAGCACTGACTTCGGAACCATTAAAATTAGATTATTCACAAAACTAAAATTGAAGATCCAACCTATTGGCCGATTTTATTTTAAATTTTCTCTCTATCATTGACTCTACCCAACTCACTTAATCTCCTGAAGAGAAGCTCTGCAAAGCTTCCCCTGGTCCCCCAAAGATAAATCAGACAAAACACTAATATGCTTATCTGAGTTTACAGAGTTAATTTTACTGGATAGAAAATTGTGCGGAGCATGCACTCCTAGCAAGTGAGGCTCCCCGACAGGAGCGTGCTTTCATTAAATTACCCCTCGCGCCTGACATTGTACTTCCCTGTCCAGTTTTCTTCATTGCTGAGACATTTGCATGTTTCCAGCAGCTCAGGTTCATCATGTTCCATAGAACGTACAATTTTCTCTAAATGTACTTATCCTTATAATCCTGTTGCCAACTCATCCACCTCTTTTTAAAAAGGCATTAATCACCACAGCATTAATTGTTTTAGCTGGGAGCCTATTTTCACATATTCATCACTCTGTGGGGGAAAATCCTTCTAATCCCAATTCATGATTGAGGGTTGTTAAATTATTCTCATACCCACTGGTTCTGCACTCATAATAGAAGATGAGTAACTTGCTTACATCTGCGTTATCTATTCCTCTCAGCGTTTTAAAAGCCTGCATCAGATTTCCTCTCAACTTACTTCTCTTTAATGAGTGTCTTTTCATAACTTGGAATCATTACTGTTGCTTCTCTCCAAAATATCTCCTCTGCATCAACTACTTTTGAAGAGGTTACCCAAACTGTACCCATTAGGGGATGATTCTGCAACCTGGCACTTCCAGCAAGGAATGGCATTCACAGGGAGCATATCTGGGAAAAGTGCAGGCTGCATGTTTATAGTTTTCTGAGATGCGCTCCCGCAAGTACTGCTCCCCGCTAGGAGCCATGGATTGAAGAAGCACCCCTGATATTCCAAATGTGGTCCATTCAATGATCTATACAAGATTAGAATAATTATATTTTCCACTCATCCTTTGTGATGGATCATATTATAGATTATTAACCTTGTGGTTTACAGCTTCACTTTGACTAGATAATTTAATTGAATAACAACAACAACAACTTGTGTTTATATTGCGCCTTTAACGTAGTAAAACATCCCAAGTCGCTTCACAAGATCGTTAGCACACAAAATTTGACATCGAGCCACATAAGGAGATTTTAGGACAAGTGACCAAAAGCTTGGTCAAAGGGGTAGGTTTTAAGAAGCATCTCAAAGGAGGAGAGAGAAGGAGAGAGATGGAGAGGTTTAGGGAGGGAATTCCAGAACTTAGAGCCCAGACAGCTGAAGGTACGGCCTCCAATGGTGGAGCAATTAAAATCGGGCATGCGCAAGAGGCCAGAATTGAAGGTGTACAGAGATCTCAGAGTGTTATAAATTCTTTTCCTTTTCTGTCATTGTTGTTTGGCACACTTCATATTTTCTGTTCCAATATTTATAATCCCATTTGCAGGGCTACGGGGAAAGAGCGGGGGGAATGAGACAAACTGGATTGCACTTCCAAAGAGCCGGCATAGGCTCAGTGGGCCAAATGGCCTCCTTCTGTACCTGTAACGATTCTATGATTCTAAATATTTATTCCCTTTTCCGTCATTTTTCATTTCTTAATCTCCTGCACCTTAAGTCATGGCAAAGGCTACTAATGATATCATCAGGACCCAACATGCATATGTAAAAAAGAAGGTCCCCACTGGCATTGGATGGGTGTACTTGCCGCTTGCTCAGTTGGGCAGGTTAAAATGTGTAATTCCTTAGTTCCTCAGCGTTATGATTCAGATCCCTTTGAATGCTACAAATCTCTTATATTCATCGCCTATTCATATATCCTAGGGTCATCTGCAAATTTGAGGACATTGTAAGAATTACAATCTTCTATGTTACCATTTATATATGAACAGGGGCCCAGAACAGATCCCCCCAAGCAGCCAATTATTCTCACCTTCTATTTTTATTGCTTTGCCAAATTTATTTTTTATTTTTTAACCTCCGGCATCAGAAGCTTCCTTTCAATTTTAAAATAGTGGTGGGGTCGGGGGTGGGGGTGGGGTGATTCTGTAAGCAGCTTCCTAGTGTGTAGGTATGTAGCACACCAAGTACAACCCACATGCCGGCTTGCTAGGGGCTGGCAGCTCAGCTGGGAGTTCATTTAAAGGTACAGCATGGGTAAATGTTTATCGGCGGTTCCTGGGCCATTTTTAAAAATCCTTTTATGTTTTTTCTTCCCCTACTGGTTTTGTGCCAGTAATTCTTAATTATTATCTTTTGCCCACAGTACCAATGGGTTTCACAATAGGAATCCTCTGAGTTGAAATGTTCAGAAAACGAGGAGAAGACCTACAGAGGGACGTCAAGCAGGTCAGGCTATACAGAAGACGTGCCGTATTTTCACACCCGCATCCACAGAGGTGATTTTTAAAAATTATTCATTCATGGGATGTGGGCGTCGCTGGCAAGGCCAGTATTTATTGCCCATACCTAACTGCCCTTGAGTAGGTGGTGGTGAGCCACCTTCTTGAACCGCTGCAGTCCATGTGGTGAAGGTTCTCCCACAGTGCTGCTAGGTAGGGAGTTCCAGGATTTTTGACCGAGCGATGATTACCTTGTTTTGGCAAAAATAGTGCTGTTGGAGGCTCATTCACTAAAGGGAGCCGTGCCAACCAATTCGCAAAGGCAGAACAAAGCGTCTTAATTGTTCTGCTATATGGTTTGCCCAGGATGATCAAGAGCCAGCGCAGTTTGGTTGGCTACATTCATGATAATGCCAGCCAGCATTTCTGCAGGCCATGCCCCACCTGTGGTAGATGCAGAGCTATGCCATTTATTGTAAGGACATTTGTAGTCATCATGCAGCACAGGGCAGGGATAAAAATGGTTAGCTGTGGCCTAATACTTGGCTGAAACGTCTTGCAAGCATACTTCAATGCTGACCAATGGTGATAGTACCCTGAGGTGGCACAGAGGGCAAACCTCCTCACAAGCAAATCATGCAGCACAATCTCCATGTTAGTAGCCATGAAACAGCGGTCAGGTGAAGGGCTTCTCCATCACTTATCTGAAGTCTAAGGTTGGCACCTAAGATTCCCTTTTCCATCATTTTTCATTTCTTAATCTTCTGCACCTTAAATCATGGCAAAGGCTACGAATGATGTCATCAGGAACCAACATGCATATGTAATAAAGAAGGACCCCACTGGCATTGGATGTGTGTACATGCCGCTTTCTCAGTTGGGCAGGTTAAAATCTCAAACGGTCAGCTCCCAGCAGCTCCAGGGCGGGTACATAAACTGGGCAATTTTTTTTTATATTCGTTCATGAGATGTGGGCGTCGCTGGCGAGGCCAGCATTTATTGCCCATCCCGAATTGCCCTTGAGAAGGGGGTGGTGAGCCACCTTCTTGAACTGCTGCAGTCCGTGTGGTGAAGGTTCTCCCACCGTGCTGTTAGGAAGGGAGTTACAGGATTTTGACTCAGCGACGATGAAGGAACGGCGATATATTTCTAAGTCGGGATGGTGTGTGACTTGGAGGGGAACGTTCTGGTCGTGTTGTTCCCATGTGCCTGCTGCCCTTGTCCTTCTGGGTGGTAGAGATCGCGGGTTTGGGAGGTGCTGTCGAAGAAGCCTTGGCGAGTTGCTGCAGTGCATCCTGTGGATGGTACACGCTGCAGCCACAGTGCGCCGGTGGTGAAGGGAGTGAATGTTTAGGGTGGTGGATGGGGTGCCAATCAAGCGGGCTGCTTTGTCCTGGATGGTGTTGAGCTTCTTGAGTGTTGTTGGAGTTGCACTCAACCAGGCAAGTGGAGAGTATTCCATCACACTCCTGACTTGTGCCTTGTAGATGATGGAAAGGCTTTGGGGAGTCAGGAGGTGAGTCACTCACCACAGAATACCCAGCCTCTGGCCTGCTCTTGTAGCCACAGTACTTATATGGCTGGTCCAGTTAAGTTTCTGGTCAATGGTGACCCCCAGGATGTTGATGGTGGGGATTCGGCGAAAGTAATGCCGTTGAATGTCAAGGGGAGGTGGTTGGACTATCTCTTGTTGGAGATGGTCATTGCCTGGCACTTGTCTGGCGCGAATGTTACTTGCCACTTATCAGACCAAGCCTGGATGTTGTCCAGGTCTTGCTACATGCGGGTACGGACAGCTTCATTATCTGAGGGGTTGCGGATGGAACTGAACACTGCAGTCATCAGCGAACATCCCCATTTCTGACGTTATGATGGAGGGAAGGTCATTGATGAAGCAGCTGAAGATGGTTGGGCCTAGGACACTGCCCTGAGGAAATCCTGCAGCAGTGTCCTGCGGCTGAGGTGATTGTCCTCCAACAACCACTACCATCTTCCTTTGTGCTAGGTATGACTCCAGCCACTGTAGAGTTTTCCCCTTGATTCCCATTGACTTCAATTTTACTAGGGCTCCTTGGTGCCACACTCGGTCAAATGCTGCCTTGATGTCAAGGGCAGTCACTCTCACCTCACCTCTGGAATTCAGCTCTTTTGTCCATGTTTGGACCAAGGCTGTAATGAGGTCTGGAGCCGAGTGGTCCTGGCGGAATCCAAACTGAACATCGGTGAGTAAGTGTCGCTTGATAGCACTGTCGACGACACCTTCCATCACTTTGCTGATGATTGAGAGTAGACTGATGGGGCGGTAATTGGCTAGATTGGATTTGTCCTGCTTTTTGTGGACAGGACATACCTGGGCAATTTTCCACATTGTCGGGTAGATGCCAGTGTTGTAGCTATACTGGAACAGTTTGGCTAGAGGCGTGGCTAGTTCTGGAGCACAAGTCTTCAGCACTACAGCTGGGATGTTGTCGGGGCCCATAGCCTTTGCTGTATCCAATGCACTCAACCGTTTCTTGATATCATGTGGAGTGACTCGAATTGGCTGAAGACTGGCTTCTGTGATGGTGGAGATATCGGGAGGAGGCCGAGGTGGATCATCCACTCGGCACTTCTGGCTGAAGATGGTTGCAAACGCTTCAGCCTTGTCTTTTGCACTCACCTGCTGGACTCTGCCATCGTTGAGGATGGGGATGTTTACAGTGCCTCCGCCTCCCATTAGTTGTTTAATTGTCCACCACCATTCACGACTGGATGTGGCAGGACTGCAGAGCTTTGATCTGATCTGTTGGTTGTGGAATCGTTTAGCTCTGTCTATAGCATGTTGCTTCCCGCTGTTTAGCATGCATGTAGTCCTGAGTTGTAGCTTTACCAGGTTGGCACCTCATTTTTAGGTACGCCTGATACACTCCTCATTGAACCAGGGTTGATCCCCTGGCTTGTTGGTAATGGTAGAGTGAAGAATATGCCAGGCCGTGAGGTTACAGATTGTGCTGGAATACAATTCTGCTGCTGGTCGCCCACAGCGCATCATGGATGCCCAGTTTTGAGATACTTGATCTGTTCTGAATCTATCCCATTTAGCACGGTGGTGGTGCCAAACAACACGTTGGATGGTGTCCTCGGTGCGAATACGGCATTTTGTCTCCACGAGGACTGTGCGGTGGTCACTCCTACCAATACTGTCATGGACAGATGCATGTATGACAGGTAGATTGGTAAGGACGAGGTCAAGTAGGTTTTTGCCTGGTGTTGGTTCGCTCACCACCTGCCGCAGGCCCAGTCTGGCAGCTATGTCCTTCAGGTCTCGGCCAGCTCGGTCAGTAGTTGTGCTACCGAGCCACTCTTGGTGATGGACATTGAAGTCCCCCACCCAGAGTAGATTCTGTGCCATAGTTGAGGACTCCCAGAGCCACTCCCTTCTGACTGTATATCACTGTACCGCCACCTCTGGTGGGTCTGTCCTGCCGGTGAGACAGGACATACCCAGGGATGGTGATGGAAGAGTCTGGATCGTTGGCTGAAAGGTATGATTCTGTCAGGCTGTTGCTTGACTGGTCTGTGGGACAGCTCTCCCAATTTTGGCACAAGTCCCCAGATGTTAGTGAGGAGGACTTTGTCGGGTCGACTGGGCTTGGTTTCATAGAATAGAATCATAGAAGTTTACAACATGGAAACAGGCCCTTCGGCCCAACATGTCCATGTCACCCAGTTTATACCACTAAGCTAGTCCCAATTTCCTGCACTTGGCCCATATCCCTCTATACTCATCTTACCCATGTAACTGTCCAAATGCTTTTTAAAAGACAAAATTGTACCCACCTCTACTACTGCCTCTGGCAGCTCGTTCCAGACACTCACCACCCTTTGAGTGAAAAAATTGCCCCTCTGGACCCTTTTGTATCTCTCCCCTCTCACCTTTGTCTTGTCTGGTGCCTAGTGGTCCATCTGGTTTTATTCTTATTTTGACTTTTTTTAGCGAGATTTCAGAGGGCAATTAAGAATCAACCACAGTGTTGTGGGTCTGGAGTCACATATAGGCCAGACCAGGTAAGGACGGCAGGTTTCCTTCCCTAACGGGCATTAGTGAACCAGATGGGTTTTTACGACAATCCAGTAGTTTCATGGCCACCATTACTGATACTAGTTTTTTAATTCCAGATTTTATTTAATTGAATTTAAATTCCCCAGCTACCTTGGTGGGATTTGAACTCATGACTCTGGATTATTAGTCCTGGCCTTTGGGTTACTGGTCCAGCAACATAACCACTATGCTACCGTTCCCATAGCCCACCCTCTTAGTTTCCGCCAGAGAAGGAGATATTGGGAGGGGAGATGTAGCCAACGGTGAATGAATGGGAAATTGAGTAATCAGACATGGTGGGGGGGGGGCAGGGGTGATATTTATATGTTATGTCATCATTCCTGGTCAGCTGGGGGAGTCTAGGCCCAAGAGGGAGCGGTGGCCATTCGTGGGGATTTCCTTAGATGCTCGTTTCAATCAAATGCTGGCAATTCCATTGCTTCATCAGGATATCAGTGCCTAACATAATCATTGCCTATTGGGACTCGCTGTCTTCCCGCCATTGTCTACTGCAAATTTTTGATGGCACTTTTTCCATTTTTTGTGTGCAAGGGGAATCTTGTTTGCGGGGCCGGGGGGACGGAGGGAGAAACTGAGGCCAAATACTTGTTGGGTGGGGAAACTTGCTCAGCTGGATGGATAGAGCTTGCTCAATGTAGAGTGGGACTGGAGGCTGAAAACTTGCACGGCTGGGTTGCGGGTGGCCAAAAACATGCTTAGCGGGGTGGGGGAACAGAGGTGATAGCTTATTCAGTGGGGTGGGGGTGCTGATAACTTGCTCAGTGAGGAAAAAAACAATTTGCAGTTGTTTTTCTTCTTGATGAAAATAGGCACTTACTTATACTTCCTGTCCTTCCACTTTCATTTCGTCTCTGGACCATTTGAACTGTCACGTAACGTTAGGTTGTGCCTTAAATTGTTTCAAATTAGTCATGTTGACAGCGCCAACTACAGGAGCAGTAACCTTAGAGATTCTGAAACCACTCGTGGGGATTGATTTTGACTTTTGGGAGGCCGGCCGCAAAGAGGCAGCCGCCATTTTGAGGTTCTGGCCTTTTCAATTTGACTGGCAGGCTGCAGACACTGCATCAGGATGCAGCTCACCGGACCTCAGCCTCAGGCATGTCAGCTGGTTGGGATGCTGGTCGAGGTCCATGGGTCGATCCTCGAAGGGTGGAGATGATGCTGAGGTGAGTGCAACTGGATCACTACAGCCCACAACATTTTTCTGGCGCCAGGCGGAGCACTCCTGCTCCTTCCAGCTCCACAAAGAACATTTTTTTCTGGCCATTTCCTGATAAGCGTCTCTTAAAATGGGAACGGGTCCTAATTATGTCATTAGGACCCTGCTTTGCATGGGAAAGAGATCTACCGCTTGTTTCAGGCAGCTGCTTTGGCTGCCTAGTGGAAAGCCGCTGTGAAAGTCGTAGCGGCCTGATCGTCAGGGTTAACGGAGCAGTAAAACTACCGACCCCATTTTTAGCTCCTTACTGATTTTGCCATTAATGCCGATTCTCCCAAATAATAATTGGCTCCGCTGTTTTTAACATATTATAGTTATGCTTCAGTTCCTTGCTTGCCACAAGCACTTACTGGAAAATCGGGCAGCGTGCCCCTGATTTTCCAATACGTGCTTATAGCAGGTAAGATACCTCACGATGGTTAAAAAAATGACTCAAAAAATCTACCCTTTAATGCCAAGATTGCTGTTTTCCCATGGCAGGAAGTCAGTGTAAAAATTAAGGCAATTTGGAAACTTACCTCTTGTGTACCTTTAAGATGTATATTGTAGTCAATGTAGAACACTTGTTCATATTTTTGTGAAAGGCGTAAGCATACAAAATATCATTGCGGATAACAGGTTAACACCCCCATTACGTAATTGGATGTGACTGCATTAAGCATTCATCTGCTAATATTACCAGCAATAATTTCTAACCAGCAGTTTCTGTAATTTTACAATCCTTGGAAAATATTTTTATAAAATAAAGAAATACAAGTTTTGGGCAATTTGCGAATGTAAATTGTTAATGAGATTAATTTCTTCCTGTTAATGGTCACACTTTTACTAAATACCTACTTTAAGGAACATTTCTGTTAGTTACCAGAATTTGTTGTCACTGTTCAAATGGTGAGAATGAAGATCAGGAAAATTATGAACCCACTTATGGAATCACGAAAATTCAAAAGTCAGTTATAGAACTAGCTTAAAGACAGCCACGGTTGTAAACGACCTGGAAAAAGATGGCATTCTGAATTGATCATCTCATATCAGAATTGGAGAGAAGACCTCCAGAAAAGATTTTGCTGTAAACAAATTTCACCTCCTCAACATTCGCGCCAGATAAGTGCCAGACAATGACCATCTCCAACAAGAGAGAGTCTAACCACCTCCCCTTGACATTCAACGGCATTACCATCGCCGAATCCCCCACCATCAACATCCTGGGGGTCACCATTGACCAGAAACTTAACTGGACCAGCCATATAAATACTGTGGCTACGAGAGCAGGTCAGAGGCTGGGTATTCTGCGGCGAGTGACTCACCTCCTGACTCCCCAAAGCCTTTCCACCATCTACAAGGCACAAGTCAGGAGTGTGATGGAATACTCTCCACTTGCCTGGATGAGTGCAGCTCCAACAACACTCAAGAAGCTCGACACCATCCAAGATAAAGCAGCCCGCTTGATTGGCACCCCATCCACCACCCTAAACATTCACTCCCTTCACCACCGGCGCACTGCGGCTGCAGTGTGCACCATCCACAGGATGCACTGCAGCAACTCGCCAAGGCTTCTTCGACAGCACCTCCCAAACCCGCGACCTCTACCACCTAGAAGGACAAGGGCAGCAGGCGCATGGGAACAACACCACCTGCACGTTCCCCTCCAAGTCACACACCATCCCGACTTGGAAATATATCGCCGTTCCTTCATTGTCGCTGGGTCAAAATCCTGGAACTCCCTTCCTAACAGCACTGTGGGAGAACCGTCACCACACGGACTGCAGCGGTTCAAGAAGGCGGCTCACCACCACCTTCTCGAGGGCAATTAGGGATGGGCAATAAATGCCGGCCTTGCCAGTGACGCCCACATCCCGTGAACGAATAAAAAAAAACTCTATTAGGAGATCTGATGATTCTACAGCATCCAACCAGTAACTAGAAAAATCTCACCAGCACACAACGAAGTGGAAGTCCATCAGACGCATACTGAATCAGGATCACCCTTCTCAACAATACACTGCTAAAGTCGTCCAACCTCAATGGACTAAAGCCACAAAAAAGTTAAAGATGAATCAATGCCGTTCCCCCCCACCCCACCCCAGCACCACCCTCCCACCCACCCCCCCGGCCCTTCCCACTGACACAAAATTCAGACACTGGAACCTTCCTCAGTAGAATGAAAAATTCTCCATTAGTCGCCTCTCCCGCTGAACAAATCCCTCTGTAGACATCACAGTAACATTCTCCATCCCCCCTCCACTGCTGAGGCCAAATCACCCACCGTCCACCCCTCCCCAGTTAATGAAGAAACCCTCACTGCCCACCCAGCTAAAACTGCATTTGTACTTCCCCAATCTGCTGAGACAAATGTTAGCCTCATTGCTCCTCCTGCCCTCCCTCTTCCCTTTCTTCATCCTCTCTCTCATTCTCCCTGTGCTTTCTCTCTGCCCACCCCTCCTTCTATCTCTCCCCTCCCTCTCTCCTTCTTTTGTCCCCCTTCCGTATCCTCCCACCTTCTCCCCCTCCTCCACCCTACTTCTCTTAATTTCCTCTCTTCCACCTCCAATCCAAGTTATTGTTGTAATACATACACATATACACGTACACATAAACACATACACAGTACACATACACACGTACATATACACATATACATATACACATTCACATAACTCGATGATGTGATAATGAAGCCAATAGTTATGGGTGGAGGCTTACTTAAAACATCATAAAATTGTTAAAAAAACAAGATTAATCGAATAACATAAGGAACTTAACCAATATGCAGAACAATGTGACTTCTAAGGTTTTTATACTGTTAGTCCTCTATTAATATGAGAACAGAGAAACAGTATGGTGCATTTTCATGAGTTAGAAAAGTGATTTATTTGCAACGCACACTAACTTATAAAACTACAGTTTGTAAAACAATAACTGAGAAGACCTGTTGTAGTTGTAGTTTGTAAAAATCTGTATGGTGACTATAATCAAATTAAGATTTTGTACAGAAAAGAGTAATCTTATATTTGTGCACTTGCAAACAAACTCCCACCACGTTTACCGGGAAACATGACATTATGCCACAACTTTGCAAAGCATAAATTGGTTACTCATTCTAGGGCTATTTTTTATATGGTTTATTTAGAATCATCTAATTGCTTCCATTGTTTGTGTGGCGTCTTCAAGTCTTGCTTTGATCATTGTAACTGGATATGTTGTAAGCCTTGAAGGAAAAATAACTGAAACAAAAAACATCAAAAATCAAACATAACATTCATTTTAATATATTAATACATGGAATGTAATGTTATTTTCGTTGCCCTCTTGGGGTGGGTGACCAGTGCTTTTAAGGACATATCCATGGTGAACATCCACACAGTGTCCCGGAAAACCAGAGCAATGCCATACCGCTCTGATGGCAGATCAGTGGCCTGGAAAAGGCTGATCTAGGCAGGTCACAATTTTAATGAATGCTCCTAAGGCAGTACTGGCCCACTAAAGTTAAAGTACTTGATCCTGTCTTGAATCAATTACCTTTGTCTGCAAGATTGTCTGTGGCCTTTCCTGGGGGCTCAGCAGGATTCATGTCAGCTCTCAGCTGGTGAAAGTGCCGTTGAGGCCTACCGAGAACTTACTAGATGGGGAATTTCCCCAGAAACACTCTCTTCATGTCGGGGGGTGGGGTGGTGGTGGTGGTGTTGGTGGGGCAGTATTTTCCTTCTCCACCCCCCCCCCCCATCACAAAATCATTTAGCTGTTCCAACCAGTCAGAATAAACTGGAACCAAGTTCTGCCCCATTTTCTGGTTCCTCCATCTGATGATCCGCCTCAGTTCTGTCCGGGGCCCAATTTGAATTTGGGGCTCTATGGGCTCAATTTTGAAATGGTGGCGGGTTGGCAGCGTGGCAAACCCGAATAAAGAAAACTTACCGTTTCCGATGCAATCGCAACGGTGATTAAAGTTCTTTCCGGGTTTCGGGCCCGGCAGCCAGCCTGATTGACAGGAGCTGCAACGCGATGGGGGGGGCGAGAAAGAGAGAGAGCGAGACGTCATCCGGCGCTGGAAAGGAAGACCGGGGGGGGGGGGGGGGGGGAGTGGAAGATCGGGGGGGGGAGAGGGGAAGATCGGGGGAAGATGGGGACATCGGGGGGACATCGGGGGGGTGAAGAGGGGAAGATGGGGGGACATCGGGAGGGGGAAGAGGGGGAGATTGGTGGGGTGAAGAGGGGGAGATCGGGAGGACATCGGGGGGTGAAGAGGGGGAGATCGGGGAGACATCGAGGGGTTTCATCAGGCTTGAATCAGAAGCCATGGGAAAACCGTCCAGGTAAGTTAAAAATCGTTCCAACTACCTAATATGTCACAAGTAAAGTGCCTTAAGTACCTCAATGAGGTACATTTGGTTCTTTAACCATCATCCCACCGGCTTTAATTGCCGGCGGGACTTCCGGTTTTAGGTCGCCTGTGCGCACGCAGGTGCATCTGTGGAGAACTTGGAAGTTGGAGGGTTGGAGCCGGCTTCCGAACCCGGTCTGCATTTCTGCAATTTTCGCAGCCCCCCCGCCCCCAACACACCCGCAATTTACATTTAAAATCAAGCCCTATGTCTCTATGAACAGCACAAAGGGGAGGGCTGGGGAGCAAATGAGCATATACTGGCCTAGGCCTAGCCCTGCTTCACAAGAACAACAAACTACAGAGGGAAAAGGGAGGGATGTGCAGCTAGGTCTCATTACTCCAACTACACTGTAGCTAACTCTTGCTCTGCACTGTTCTGGATTAGCACTGGATGTAATTTTAGCTGCGTCAGGTTGACATGGGACCAAACGTGTTATGTGTGACAAGCCGAAGAGAATATTTAAAGAGGGAGTATTCATTATGTGTAAAATAAATAAACTGTCTCTATTTGTGCCTTGATTTAACATGCCCTGCTCCGTGGCTCACTGCATTATACAGACTATCTTTTAACACACCTTAAAATAAATAGATAGTAACAACATGAGAATCATAAGTTCTTTGGATGCTAGATACTTAAAAGAGAAAAGAACTTTAGCTACTTTCCACTTAGTTCAAATGAGGAACATTGTAAGAGAGAATTTCTATTATAGCAGAGGCCATTGTACTATATAATAGTGCATAGTCCATGGAATTGTATTGAGAATTGTTTCAGCATTTTCAAATATTTTAGCTGATAGCAAAATATAGATCTGGTACAGAAATCAATAACTTTTTATCGACTTCTGTTGTCATGATACAAGCACATGAGCAAACCAGGTGTCATAGGTGCAACTATTTGTATATTGTGTCAGTTCTGGTAATTAGTTAGTCAGTACATATTCCTGCAAGTATTTTACCAAAAAAAAATATAAGTAGTCCAGAACACAAAAGATTTAATTGTAACTGACTCAATTGTTGCTTTGGTAAAAACATAAATGTTAAATCATTTCTCCATCCACATCATTCTACTGTATGAGACTTTCAGTTTCGAAGCTGTGGAGTTTAATTATGGATAGTAAGAGGTTTATGTGATTAAATTCAAATGGTTCTTTAAAAAAGTCAACAAGTTTGAACATATGATGGGCCAGAATTTACTGTGAGTGGCAAATGAACAGCACCTGCCGTTCATTAGACTTACACTTGGCCATAGACTTTCCAAATAGGGAATACTAACACTAAAGGGATCCAAAATTGTATTAAATAAGAATCTGGTATATATCAATATTAAATGAAGAAATAATAAGTAGGAGTTAAAGGGGTACTAAGATAAAACATAAGAGGCATATATATATATAATATAAGTAGACTCTAAATAGAATGAAGGACGTGCGCCATGTGGGAATTCCAGGACACTTCACGTGTCAGAGTTTCTGAGCTTGAGGAGCGGCTGGAATCAATGGAGGGCAAACAGGAAGCTAAGAATTTCCTGGATTGTATGTTCCAGGAGGTGGTCACCCCACAGCCACAGAGAGCTCAGGACAGTAAGTGGGTGGCCATCTGGTAGGGTAGGAAGAGGCAGTGCAGGAATCCTCCGGGAGTGTCTCACTCACTAACCAGTTTTCAGTCTTGAATACCATTGAGGGTGACGACACCTCGAGGGAGTGCAGTCTGGAGCATGGCACTGTGGGGAAAGGACTGCACAGCAAGGGCACAGTGAAGTGTAGGAATGCTGTGATCATAGGGGATTCAATTGTCAGGGGGACAGACAGGCATATCTGCAACCACCAACATGTGTCCCGCATGGTGTGTTGCCTCCCTGGTGCCAGGGTAAATTACATCACTGAGAGGGTGCAGAACAATTTGATGGGGAAAGGGAAACAGCCAGAACTCGTGGTCCATGTGGGAACCAATGACATAAGAAGGAAAAGGGTTGAGGTCCTGCAGTCAGAGTTTCAGGAGCTGGGGAGGAAGTTAAAATGCAGGACCTCAAAGGTAATAATCTCTGGATTACTCCCACTGCCACGTGCTAGTGAGTATAGGAATAGTAGGATAAGACAGGTTAATGCGTGGCTAGAGAAATGGTACAAGAGAGAGGGCTTCAGATTCCTGGGGCATTGGGGCCAGTTCTGGGGCAGGAGGGATCTGTTCAAGATGGATGAACTTCACCTCAACAGAGCTGGGACCAATGTCTGCATGGGGAGGTTAACTAGTGCTGTGGGGGAGGGATTAAACTAATTTGGCAAAGGGGTGGACACCAGGATGAAACATTAGAGAGGAGAAACAAAGTGCACAGAAGACTGGGAGGGACAAGTAGCACTATAGAGTAAAGAATAGTTCAGAAATAGGAAGGATCAGACAGGGGGCAAATGCGAGGCAGACTAAGGTGAGATTAGAGTGCATGTGCGTAAATGCACGTAGTGTGGTAAATAAGGTTGGTGAGCTGCAGGCTCAAGTCACCAAATGGGACAATGATATAGTGCCAAAAACAGAGACCTGACTCAAAGAAGGGGTGGATTGGGTGCTTAATATTCCTGGCTACAAGATATTCAGGAAAGATAGGGAAGGAAAGAAAGGAGGGGGGTGATGGCAGCATTGATCAAAGAAACTATTATAGTTCCTGGAAAGGGATGTTGTTGAGGGGTCAAAGACAGAATCTATTTGGTTAGAATTAAAGAACAATAGAGGAGCTATTACATTACTGGGTGTATACTATAGGCCACCAAATAGTGGGAAGGAGATAGAGGAGAACATTTGCAGGTAATTTACAGAAAGATGCAAGAACTATAGAGTAGTGATAATGGGGGACTTCAATTATCCCAATATAGACTGGGATAGTAACATTGTAAAGAGCAAAGAGGGGGAGGAATTCCTGAAATGTGTACAGGAGAACTTTTTTGATCATTATGTTTCCAGCCCAACAAGGAAGGAAGCAGTGCTGGATCTAGTTCTGGGGAATGAAGTGGGGCAAGTGGAGAATGGTTCAGTAGGGAAGAATTTGGGGAACAGTGATCATAATATCATTAGGTTTAGAATATTTATGGAAAAGGACAAGGAACAATTAAACGTAAAAAATCTTAACTGAAGGAGGGCTAATTTCAGTGAGTTAAAAAGGGATCTTGCCCAGGTGGATTGGAATCAAAAATTGGTAGGCAAAACAGTAATTGAACAATGGGAGGCTTTCAAGGAGGAAATGGTTCGGGTACAGAGTAGACACATTCTGACGAGAGGGAAAGGAAAGGCATCCAGAGCTAGAGCTCCCTGGATGACTAAAGATACAGAGATTAAAATGAAACAGAGAAAGGAGGCTTATGACGAATGTAAGGTTCATAATACTGTGGAGAACCAAGCTGAATACAAAAGGTACAGAGTAGATCTAAAAAAGGGAATAAGAGGGGCAAATAAAGAATATGAAAATAGATAAGCGGTTAACATGAAAGGGAACCCAAAAGTCTTTTATAAACATATAAATAGTAAATGGATAGTCAAATGAAGGAAGGGGGCGATTAGGGACAAAAAAGGAGATTGTCTTGTGGAGGCATGGCTGAGATACTATTTGAATACTTTGCATCAGTCTTCAATAGGGAAGAGGATACTGCCATTGTAGCAGTAAAGGAGGAGGTAGTTGTAATACTGGATAGGATAAAAACAGATAAAGAGGAAGTACTTAAAAGGTTGGCTGTACTCAAAATAGAAAAGTCACCCAGTCCAGATAAAATGCATCCTAGGTTACTGAGGGAAGTGAGGGTAGAAATTGCGGAGGCTTGGGCCACAATCTTTCAATCCTCCTTAGATATGGGGATGGTGCCAGAAGACTGGGAGATTCCAAATGTCACACCCCTGTTCAAAAAGGAGGAGAGGGATAAACCCGGCAATTACAGGCCAGTCAGCCTAACGCCGGTGGTGGGGAAGCTGTTAGAGACAATAATCCGGGACAAAATTAATTGGCGCTTGGAAAAGTATGGGCTAATAAATGAAAGTCAGCACGGATTTGTTAAAGGAAAACCGTGTTTGACTAACTTGATTGAGTTCTTTGACGAAGTAACAGAGAGGGTTGATGAGGTTAGCATGGTTGATGTTGTGTATTTATATGGACTTTCAAAAGGCATTTGATAAAGTACCACATAATAGACTTGAGAGCAAAATTAAAGCCCATGGGGCTAAAGGAACAATGGCTACATGGATACAAAATTGACTAAGGGACAGAAAGCAGAGATTAGTGGTGAACGGTTATTTTTCAGGGAATTATAGTGGTGTTCCCCAAAAGTCAGTATTAGGACCACTGCTCTTTTTGATATATATTAATGCCCTGGACTTGAGTGTACAGGGTATAATTTCAAAGTTTGCAGATGACTCGAAAGTCGGAAATGTAGTAAACAATGTGTAGGATGGTAGCAGACGTCAGGAGGACATAGACAGACTAGTGAAATGGGCAAACACATGGCAGATGAAATTTAATGTGGAGAAGCTGGAGTATTGTGTTCAATTCTAGGAACCACACTTTAGGAAGGATGTCAAGGCCTTAGAGAGGATGCAGAATAGAATTACTAGCATGGTACCAGAGATTAGGGACTTCAGTTATGTGGAGAGACTGGAAAAGCATGGGTTGTTCTCCTTAAAGCAGAGAATTGTAAACAATTTTACAACACCAAGTTATAGTCCAGCAATTTTATTTTAAATTCACAAGCTTTCGGAGATTTTCTCCTTCCTCAGGCAAATGTTTCAAGATCTCCTTGAAGCCTACGCATTTATACATATTGAACAATAATAAATGGTGTTTACAGACTGCCTCTGCAACTGTCTGTAAACACCATTTATTATTGTTCAATATGTATAAATGCGTAGGCTTCAAGGAGATCTTGAAACATTTGCCTGAGGAAGGAGAAAATCTCCGAAAGCTTGTGAATTTAAAATAAAATTGCTGGACTATAACTTGGTGTTGTAAAATTGTTTACAATTGTCAACCCCAGTCCATCACCGGCATCTCCACATCATAAAGCAGAGAAGGTTAAGAGGTGTTCAAAATCATGATCGGTTTTGATAGAGTAAATAAGGAGAAATTGTTTCCAGTGGCAGAAGGGTCAGTAACCAAAGGACACAGATTTAAGGTAATTGCCAAAAGAACCAGCAGCGACATGGGGAAACATTTTTTTATTCAGCGAGTTGTTATGATCTGGAATGCACTGACTGAAAGGATGGTGGAAGCAGATTCAATAATAACTTTCAAAAGGAAATTGGATAAATACTTGAAGGGAAAAAAATTATGGGGCTACGGGGAAAGAGCAGGGGCATGGGACTAATTGGATAGCTCCTTCAAAGAGTTGGCAAAGGCACGATGGGCCGAATGGCCTCCTTCTATGCTGTATCATACCATGAGACTATGATGAGCTTAGTAAGTTAGTAAGTTAGAGATCCAAACAGTAGAGCACTCTCGACAGGGCATCTGGGACCTGTGCGAACAGGGAAAGCAGGAAGTGTAAGTTGGAATAGTGAATTCAGTGTCAAATCAGGTACAGAAGACAAAATAAAGAGAGGGAAAGGAAGATTGTGTTAAGAGAGAGAAAAAAGAGACAGAAAGAAAAAGAAAAATGATTAACTTTTTTTTTTAATCTCCAACAATAATTAAAAGCTGAAGAAATGAGACTCCACACTTGTAAAAATTAATTTTCAGTGCCAGGGAGGTTGTTTGGCAGTAATTAAGGCTTATCGTATCGTTAGAAGAGTACTTAGACTGGAATGGACAAGCCCTAACTTCCTATGGCGAGTTTAATTCTTATCTACCATGCAAGTACAGGAACTTCACACTGTTCAGTGTATTTGAAAGGTGAGTCGGACAGTGACCTGCCATTTTTGGAAAGCTGATGGAGGGGCAGTGCGTCTCGGATGGCAGCTTCTGGATTTTCGCATTTAACTGCGCATGTGTGCTCGCCGGAAGTTGCTGTCCGATTTGTGCACAAATAACGGTGAGCACTGTTAGCCTCAGTAAATTCTGGGCCATTATCTCCATGCTTTCCCATTCCAGCATCACTTGTGACTGGTGAAATTCTAAATAATATAAGACTGCCCTCTAATGCAGTCATCCCAAATCATTGTCTGTGAGAGGCAAATTTCATCCTCTAAATAATTGGAAGTACAAATTATAGTTGATTCCTGTTAGGGTTGAGTTCACAAGTGTAGTTTGCTAAGAAAACACTTATACTGTATCATCAATTGACCCTTTTACTGTTACTAATTATCAAAGCACTCATCCAGACAGGTAAAACGGTTCTATACCACATTTTTATTATTAGTGAAACCAATAGAGCACAGAAGAACGACTTTACAGCAAAACCTTGTTGACAGTAGTCAGACATTTCACTGGTGTTATGTGCTTTCAAATCAAAAAGCAATAACTCACCCAATTGAAATGAACATTAGAAACCATAGACAAAATGTATTTCTTTTGGTAGAGTTTGCAAACCACCTTAGATAAGTATAAAAATCTTTTTTAAAAACGTGTTTTTATAATAGACTCAATTTATCTTGTTTATTTATCTTATGCCCGAGGACCTCTAAAGGAATGTTTTTAGAAAGTAAAGGATCCTGACCATGTCAAAAAAAATCAGAACTGTCAGAAAATCTCAGTTGCCTTAGTGATTGAAGCATTTCTGATTGTGTATGTAAAGCCTGGAAGTGTCAACATTTGCACCTGTAATTGTAAATTTGGGAATTTTTCATTGGGTTATTTCAATTAAGCTTTGCATACTCCACAACTGGATTAAAGAAATGTTCTTCATTTTTCCTCATTACAAGCTGATTGAGGTGCATGAGAAATGGAAAATCAATATTATTACAAGTGGGTCCTTATTAGCCAGTTTGCATTTGTTAACTGTTATTGATTTGGATTGCATGAAAACTTCAGAAGCAAAGTCAACCACACTTCCCATCTTGCTTTTGATTTGTTAATCCCGATGCTATATGAGTGATTAACCCTTGATTCATCAAAAGAGCATAATAGGTCCTCTGGAATCTCAGGTAGGAGACAGCTGGATCAGTTTGTAAATATGACTTCTCTCAGGTGCGAATAGACGATAGTTGTCAATCTCATACCCGTACCCATAGAGTGTAAAGTGCAACTAACAGACCTGAGTTATACTACCAACTGCCACTGTACTCTGCCCAAAAATGTAAGAGCTCTGCACAAGCATAGAATGACAGATGTTCTGTGCTCTGCTAAAATTTAGTATCAGGATTGACCCGCTGCATTGTCAGATCTCTCCTAGCATTAAAACTATTTAAAAGTCAATTTCAAAAGGGTCCAGGAAATCCATAGTACATTTTAAGTTTGGCTTCATGTTAGGCTGGAGTTTTGTCATAACCACAGTGAAGCACTTACTCGAGGTGGTCTTGCAACTCTTGACCAGAGCAGTTGGAAATCAGATGTTGACCCTACTTCTGATGTGTACTACTGATTTGGTAAAAATATGCAACTGCAATTATAGCCCCACTTTTAACCCTGCCCACCCGGCAGGAACAGTCCGGGCAGGGGGATAAAACGATGGTCGAACAGTACCTGCCACGTTCTCGTCAAGCTCGCACCCGCCGCCATTTTAACCCCTAGGTTTTCAGCAGCGTCAAGACTGCCCACCGCAGGCAAGTGGGGGCCTTATTAATATCGAAATGTCAGGGTTTGATGTAGTCATTCAGACCCCAACAAGATTTTAACTGGGGACCACGACTGTGACACCGAGTGTTAGTGTCTCCGGAGAAAGCTGGAGGCAGACACGATCCAGGGCCAGAAGAGGTCCAGATAAGTGTTTGCTTATTTTTTAAAGGTTTCCTTGTAGACTAGAAAGACCACAATTGCTGGTCCCAGCCCCACAAATGGGCGGGAGTGCAACATGCAGGGGGCTGGCCTCCTGCCACCCGAAATGCCACTCCTGCCTCTACATCATTCCAGCCTGTTTCAGGTGGGAGTCAGTTTTTGTCACATTTAAATGAGGCTCAGGTGTTTAAATAGTATGGGCCTCCCGCTGGCACCAGCATGGGCACTTTTCTTGCGCATACGCTGCCCTCCCGCCCTGGGTTAAAAATCGGGGCTGATGCATTGATGCAAAATAATGACACAGTTACATGAAATGGCAGCCTTCTCCCAAATATATATTAGAGTCACCTATATTTAGTTCTAGTATGTTTACTAACCGTGGCCATCTGTCATCTCTTATCTTTTTGTCCCTTTTTATGTTATATGAAATCATTAGGCAAAGCAAAGACTCCTGTGCGAAAATAGGTAGAAGACAATTTGCCTTAACTCAAATGGGTAATCCCCAAACCTGGCATCATAGCTTGTGAATTTAAAATAAAATTGCTGGACTATAACTTGGTGTTGTAAAATTGTTTACAATTGTCAACCCCAGTCCATCACCGGCATCTCCACATCATCATAGGATTTGTTAGTGGATCTATACAGCGTGATGAAACAAGAAGAGCGGCCTGCTGAGAGGGCAGTCTCTGATTGAGAGCACAGCCTTTTAGGATAAGAAATAATTAACATGGAGTTAACCAGTGAGGATGACAGATGCAATTTCTGGCTGGTGAGATTTCCCTGACTGTCCCCAGCCAGTGAGAAAGACATACTAGGTGGCAAGAAATGTAAAATGTACAACTGAATGAGGTAGCCAGATGGAAACAGTTGCCTTGAAACTACACTGTGCAGATATTAATGTACGAATACTCATATGAAATTATATTGTCACTATTTTAATAGAGTTGTTAACTCATTTAAAATAAACAGGTTAATGCCTCTTTATAAAAAGTTTTTAAAAATCATACAAATGTATTTAGTGCTTCTATACTAGGGCTGGATTTTCCTCTGCACCCGCACTCCAAATTGGGAGGGATAGCAGCAGAAAATGGTGTAAAATCAAGCAGCAAGGCCTACAGCTGTATCACCACCCAGAGCTGAAGTTGCCTTCCCACCACTGCTGGAATGGCCACGACCATCCCTTTTCCTTTCTTGCCAATGTTGCCTCACCCAACCTCAAGGACCACCAGGAAAAAGTTAGCGGTAGGTCCTGCGATAGCGGTGGCAAGCTCTATAGGTTGCTGGATGAAGGGAGAGGGCCTAATAGTGGCCTCCTCCCCCTCCATAGTGGCCCCAGAAATCTAACTGCTGACGGTCTCAGTCCTGTCTAGCACAAAAGTTTGTGACTCTTCTGCCCCCTTGAGGATCTCCTCCGCCTCTTCGGGTCCACAACTGCGGGGTGTCTCTTGGTGAGGGAGATCCCGCTGGGAGCCCACTCTGCATCCTTAATGGCCCCAATCCAGGAAATTGGATCAGAGATATGGCAGGATCGGGGCAGTAGGCAGGAGTCCTGTCCCACCACAGTATCGCCAACAGGAGGGAAATCTGTAGCTGTAGCATTCAGACGGCATAACGTCAAGGCCTATAAAAGGTGTTGTGAGCTGTATTCCAGTAAAGCTGGGCTAATACTATTTGATTGATAGGGAAAGAGACCAAATGGCAATAAAGTTATCCTGATGGAAGGCCTGAGCACAGGGTTGCCTGAAGAACAGTCTCTTCACCTTCACATTTTCCTCTTGATGCTCAGAGAGTCAGTCAGGAAAAATTGATTGTGATTCTCAATCAGTACAAATTATTTCAAAAGGAATATCCTTTTGAATGGGTATATATTGTTCTGGTTGAAATTCTAGGGGCAATTCCTTCAGCAGACCTTTTAGTCAAAGTTTATAGTCACATGGGACCCCAAACTGCTATTTGCACAAGACTGAAGCATGGAACTGACCTTTGTATATCATCCAGCACTTTAAAAAAAATCTATTAAACCCATTAGATGGTTCTTGTAATTGTATCGATAGTTAGCATTTCTGTCCGTCCTTTACTGCTGATCTCCCCTCCCCTCCTTGATTTGATCAGGCCCCTAAATGGGTTGACCTGTTTTTCTTGATCAGTTCTCTACCCGAAATATTGACCTTTCATATTTGTTTTCAGATACTGACACATCAGTGATATATTTATACATATACACCTTTTGTTTTTATTTCGGATTTTTAGCATTTACATTTAATTTTTGTCTTTAACCTCAGGTCTGACCTAAAGCCCCCTGAAAATATAAAATCCATCTCAAGGATACCAGCTGCAACCTACAGCCAATGTTTTCTCATTTTTGGACAGGTTCTTTCAATATTCTATCATCACAGCTGATTCAGTGACTTTATAAGTAATATCTGTATGCCCTTTAATTTGCTAAATTTCAAATAAATTACACTGAAGCAAATCTTAACTGCTAGAGGTCTCTGTGGCTTTTCCTTACAGGAAGAGGCCACTTGAATTCTGATAAGGCAATTCATTCCCCTCGGTCCAACCAATCAGCTGTGCTGCAAATGTTTTGTTTCAACATTAAAAACTGTAAATAATCATATTGATAATACCAGTGACATCAATTAATTGACCAAGAAAATGTACTTTCCCCTGGAAAACATATTACACTGTTACAAATTCATTCTGTTTGACTATCAAAGATTCCTCTGACCTTCAGGAAAAAGCCCCACTGTCACTTTCATTTTGAGACGTGCTTGATCCTGCATATCATGAAACCAGAAGCTTTACTTGACAACTGTCAATCAAGCAGGTCAGGCAACCAGACAAGATTTTGACAATTGTAAAAAAAAATTAACTTGGCTCTTGAAAAGATTAGGATTTTTAGCAATCTCAGAAGGTCAGCTCTATCACTGCTCCAGACATTCTAGTTTGTCTCTAGATTTTTTCTACTCCTGATTGCTAATCAGTATCCCCTACTGAAAGTGCATGTGTGCAGACATCAGGCTGCCTACACTCAGTGCATATGCTCACGCATGAAACATGGCTACTAGACCACCGTATTGGAGAGTCATCACCTATTGACCTATACCCCAATAAGGATCAAATGCCTTCAGCGCAAAGGAGACGGGAAAAGTTTGGTAGGGGAGAAAAAACAGAGGGGCTGAATTTCTGTAGAAATTCTCCCGATCGTCCACCATAACTTTTGTGAAAAAGCTGCGGAAACCCCAGAAAAAAGGCATTTACACCATTTTCCCAGGGTTTCTCTGGCTCTTTCACAGAAGTTATGGCAGGCGATTGGGTGAGCTCCAGTTCTTACAAGAGCACTGTCACCTGATAACGTACCTAGGAAGATACTTTGCAAGATTTCAAAATTAAAGTTAATAGAAATTAGTGACTAGAGATGCAATGATGTTATTACATTACTAATGACAACAGTCAAATATATATTTTAAATTTGAATGAAAAATAATTAAACAGCCATGGAGATTTCCTGTATATAGCCATGCACAGTATAAATGTGCACTAATATATAACATACATTTTTCCTCAGCAGTAAAATTTTTGCAGCAAACATGACTACAGTAATGAACCTGTATGCTGCTAATACATTTCAAGAACCCACAGGGAGCATTTTATGTATTATGTTATTTTGTGTTCTGTGGTATAATATAGTGTAAGGGACATCACAGAAGCCCCCAATTGCAATATGGCAAGCCACATAAATTTTAACATTGACCCAAGCCAGCAGGAGAATGCACAGTTTTTTCAAGTGAAATGCGTGCAACGCGACCCCAACCTGCCTCGCATGCGCCTGCCGCCTTTTTTTATGTTGGAGGATATCGGGGTGTCCAAGTGTCCCGCTGCGGAGAGGCGGGTTGCTTTAATAACATATTTAAATCAGGCCCCTGCAGTGCAATTTTGAGCCTGATTTGAAATTTACTGCTGCTGCACGGGTTTCCCAGGGGTCGGGAAACTCGGCAGTGAAAGGGAGGTGGGATCTATCGGCTCCCCAAGGTAAGTGCATTTTTCAACACTCCTTGTGGGCCAGCAGGAGCAGGAGTGCTCCTCCCTGGCCACTTAAGGAAGCCTTCGACCTCCCCCCCCCCCACCTCCCCAGCCCCATTTGCAGCTCTCCCCCCTCCAGCCCTGATTGCTGATTTCCCCCGAGCCCTCTGGATCATGGGCCTCTCTGGCCTCCTGATTACCAGTCTCTCCTGCCTCTCGATTGCCAGGGATCGTCCCCAAGGATCCCCAACTGCTGCCTCCTGACACTGGTGTTCCCTCCCGCCCACCGGCCAAGCTATCCATTTGATCGGCTACTGGGCGAAAGACGGTAGTACAAGATGTTAATGAGATCCCGCCGTTAAGATCAGCAGGGCTTCCGCATTTCCAGCCTCACCCGTTCCCTCCCCGCCTCCCCATAAATATCAGGGCCAAAGAGTATAAGAATCAAGTGGAATCGAGGATAGACAGAGAAGAAGAAGAAGTAACGAGTGACGCATCCTCCCAAGACTAAGGGACATGATCATCCCAAGGTTTTGAGCTCTACTCCCCGGAGAAAGGTCGAATAAATGCTTCTCTGGTAAACTGTCATTGATATACACAAATAAGGTCAGTTTCATAATAATTTCACTTCTCTACGGCTTACCATGGGGTTAAATCAAAGATAGACCTTTAAGATCCTACAATTGGATGGTTGTCTGTTGGATATCATCTATGTGTAAAACCCTCATTAATGACATGGTCTGTCCAGTCCATAGATTGCAGCACAGATCACGCATGATATGATATGACACATGATGGTACTAATACGCAGTTAGAGGAAACATTTGGGATTATAAAATAAGGGTTCTGATCTCTGAACTTGCCCTGAGGTGTGTCCCAAAAATAGTAAGCAAAATAATTTTTAGTTTAGTCTGTACTACATAACATTGCCACCCAAGGAAGCCTCCCAATGCCTGAAGATCAGCAGCAGTGAGCCATGAGGATGACCATGGTGGGTACCAGCTGCTGAGCAGTCAAGAAGACAAGCACAGGATTGAGTGATTTCAACTGTCTTTTCATAATGTTGCAAAATATAACACCCGTCAATATTAAGACATGTTTGAAGAATACTGACTTTGAAATTACACTGTAGGATAATCACATACGAACTCTAAACACACTTATATGAATTTTCTCTTTCCATCGTTTTATTGAAAAGCATTAAGCCATTTATTTTAAATTTATTTTAAATGGCTTAATGCCTCACTATGATAGCGGAGAGAGGATGTTTAGACCAATATGTTTCATGTTGCTAGGTGATCATCTCACAGTTTCATTTCTATATAATACATACTGGAACTGACTTTCCCTTCTTTTCCTTCAAATCTTACATTGCTGTGCTACATTAATTTCTGTTCTGAAAAAAACAAAATACAAGAAGAATTTGGTGTAATTGAAAAAATGGTTTGATTTTATTGCCTTATTTCTTCAAACTGTGAGCAGACTGTGCTCAGCGCTTCTTACTTTAATTCATATGCCTGGTGAAATGTGAACTTCTGCAGAGAACTGTCAAGCTCCTCTAGTTGAACGAGGACTACTGGGGTGAGGCTCTGAAAATGTATAGGGGCAGCCACAGAGAAGCTAGGACAAATGACATCTCTACAGGTGACAACACTTGATGCATTAGTATCAGTGTCTGGAATGGTCCTAGCTGCAGTTGTTGAGTACTTGGTACTTTCTGATATACTGCTTTTTGTCACCTTGTCATGGCATTGAGTGGGCTCAGACCTATGCTCTACAAACGCTAACTGTAAAGTCTACCTGCTCAATACAAACTCTGCTTGTGCATGACTTTGGCCTCTTGCTGATAAAAACTCACATTGAGCCCTAAGCTTCAGACAGCACTGAGTCCTGTGATTGCCTGTATCATGGTTTCCTCAAATTTATTATCTCTGAGGATAAGCTTGCTTCGAAACAGCTGTTGCATCAGTGAGAGCTGCCCCAAGAGAGAGTCCCGCTACATCATGAAAGTTATCACAGCAGATGTCACTACTGCTGCTATTTGCTCAATGGAAAGCTGTTGTGTGTCCATTTCTCTATGAAGCTCACAATGCCAGAGCTGCTCAGATGACTTCTACAACTGATTCACGGGATCTATGAGTGAGGATGCAAGTGACTGGCTACTTGGTCCCCTGTGCTCCATCAGTCTTCATTTTAAAGAAGGCCAACTGATGTTTACATCTTGTGGTATGGTAATGTAGGGGTTATGTTACTGGACTAGTAATTCAGAGAACGTAAGTTCAAATCCCACCATGGCAGTTTGAGAATTTGAATTCATTTTAAAAATCTGGAAATAAAAAAGAGCTGGCATCAGTAAGAGTGACCTTGAAGCTATCGGATTGTCATAGAAACCTGTCTGGCCTAAATGTGGCCCCAGTCCCACACCAATATGGTTGACTCTTAACTGCCCTCTGAAATGGCCGAGCAAGCCACTCAGTTGTATCAAACCATTGCCAGCGGTTCAAGAAGAAGGCCTACCTCCATCTTTTCAGGGCAACTAGGAATGGCCAATAAATGCCAGCCTTGCCAGTGACGCCTACAACCCAAGAATACATTTTTTTTAAAATTGTCCCTTTTGGATGAAGCACAGAGCCACTCATCACTCCCCATCACTTGTACCCCTTCCTCAATATTGCTTGGAGTCTCACTGGCCTGTTATTCTTCCATAACTTCATCATCTGTGTCAAATTCAGAGAGAGCATCTGTGCTGGTGCTCAATGCTTCTGAGGGTATTGATGGAAGTTGCAGTGGTGAGGTATTCTTCTCTGTGGCTCTTGAGGTGGTGGCTCCCCTTTCCCTCTGAAGCAAGCACATGGCATTTCAATCAGCATTTCAGAATTGATATGTATGTAACTCGAGCATTGTTACTGCATTTATTATACTGGCAGTGTGTAGGTCAGCCAGAGTGAATGTTGAGTAAGCAAATATGTAATTTGCTTATTGTTACAATTCAGATTACTTCCCAATACTCATTATGCATATTCTGCGCAAAATTCACTTTTCACGGGAAAGCCTGCGCTTTCTGTGAATCGAAACTCGATTTATGCAATTTGTTCAGGCTAAATTATTCTCCTTCAGATTACTGCCCAGGTGGTGAAGATGAAAATCTGCCCTCATAAATTTGTTCATAAGACTTCCTCTGGTCAGTATTTCTCACAAAAACATTAAAAACAAACATGTTTATAACTGCATGAGAAATAGTGATCTAGGGATATCTTAGTGAAACAACCAGAGCAATTCTTCCACCACCCCCTGGCCTTACTGCTCGTGAGCTGTTCCTCTTAGTTAATACCTGGGGCATGATTTTAACACTGAAAAATGGGTGGGTTGGGAGCAAGGGGCTTTGAAAAGTTCAACCATTTCAGACCCGCCTCCAACCCGCCCATTTCTGGTTTCCACCAGGGCGGGACGAGGGGCGGGCAACCAACCTGCTCCCAGGAAGTGGGTCGGGCCTTAAAACCTTTCAAGGAGGCTTTGAGCTTCCATTTTTCTACAGTTTCCAATTTCAACCCCAGGGTGCTGGGACCCCTGGGCCTCCTCTTTTACGTCTCTTGAAAGTAGGCGAGGAGGTCCGAGATTAACAGGTAGGAGCATTTCTGGCACAGCTTGTGGGCCGGGAGGAGCAGGAGTGCTTCCCCCAGGCCCAACAAGCCTACCTGCAGCGACAACCCAACGATTGCGGAAGATCCCCATCCCCGATCGCAGACCCCCGACCCCGATTGCGGACCCCTGACCCCGATTCCACCCCCAACGATCACGGACCCCCAATCTCGATCGCAGAATCCCGACTCCAATCCCCGATCCTCCTCCCCAACGATCGCAGACACTCGCAAAGACCCCCAATCCCAATGCCCCTCCCCCAATGACCGACCCCCGATCCCTTCCCTCATGACTAATGACCGCTGTGCCAACCTATACACCGTGCCAATCCGTGCCCTGTGCCAACATATGCCCACCCATACCCGCATGCCCACTCATGCGCCTGTGCCCACCCATACCCCCCCATGCCCACCCCTTCCCCACGTCCATACAAATGAAGACTCACCTGAAGACTTACCTGAACACATCCTCTCACTGGCTGCTCTCCCATTCGACTGAGACCAGGCCGATCAGTCGGTCGGCAAACCGACGAAAAAAAAGACGTCCTTACGTCAAAATAGTAAGGACGTCCAGGAAACCCGTACTTCTAGGTTTCCTGTCTGCAATTTAACGCCCCAGTCCCCTTCCCAGCTGGGGGGCAAAATCAACCAGTGAGGAAAAAACCCTTCAAATGATTTAATTAGAATTGGTTGGTTTTTTACCTCAATTAAAGTGCTTTTCCTTTAATCTTTCTGAAACACGAGTAGTGGTGCATAAATGGAGCTTGACTGGACTAACTGAATTAAAAACTATATGAAAAAGACTTTACCAAGTTCACACTCCTGGTGTGGAGCTCTGGCTGAGATCTCAATGGATGGAAAATCCTGCATGGTCCTCTGACCACCAAATTCAAATTCCTGATATCCTCATTGGGAGCACAAATTTGTAAAATCCACCAATATATGTATGTATTGCACTTTAATATTTAATGTTTATACTTTTTAGTACTATTTAAAAGTAAATTAATATATTAGTTTCTTTAGTCTGTAAACCTCTGGTCCATATGGTAATATCTGCCATGTCAAAGAGACTTTGGAACATAGCACAAGATTAAATTAAATCCAATAATAGGCTATTACAAGTGTGTAATTGTTAGCCCCTTGGATATGCATCTCTAAGAGAACAGAGTACAAAAAAAGGTATATCTTAAGGAACGTAGAGACAAGGCCTACTCGCAGAAGTCACTGTTATGCCATTGAGAGAGTACAATTCATAATGACTTGAAAACATTACAGTACAGGGTAAATGTTAGGGGGCTCCATCGGTTGTGAGGAGCTTCACTGGTGGTAGGCCTCATGCATAAAATTAATGCGTGGTGGGAGTAAAAGAGGCTTTGCCACAGGCAAGTGCAAGCTTCATTAGTAATGAATATTTAAATTAGGTCCCACATTGAACTTCATGACTTCAGATGAGGCTCTGCCCACAGCACACAATTCATCCTTTTTAATTAGGTGCATCAGGAATTCTGAGACCTAACTTGCTCTAGTAGGCTTCTTAAAAGGAAATTATTGTTTGAGTTGTTTTTAAGTGTTTTTGTTTGCATTTTCAATTAAATTTTCCTCGCATTTAATATAGTCATTAGTTGGCTTTGCTAGGCGGTCTGCTATTCTTGCCTTTTTGTGAGTGGGGGAAGTGGGGCTCTGCCAATCCTTTCCTTCATTATTCATGGTTGCTGCTTATTTAAAATAATTCCTTTGGAAATTCCCATAGCGAGGAAGATGAATTCATGCGGGAACAGAAAATGCAGGTGCTATGACACCTAACCCTAATCCTAACCCATCACTACCCTGGATCTTGCATTTATAGACCCCCTCCCTTCTCATGGATTTATCCATGTCAGAGGAAAGTGGTCTTTGCTGCCTTTGCTTCATAAGACAGGCTGTGACAAGAGTTGTACAATCTGCAGCATAGCCTGCAGATAACATCTAAAACACAAAAGCTTTTCCTATAGAAATTAAGATTTCTGCAGCATGAAGAGTTAATGCTCCCTGCTCCTTCCAAGCCACCCCAGGGGACATTTGCCACAGCAGGCCATTTGCAATGCCGACATGCAACAAGCACATGTCAAACACCATGTTTCCAGAGGTGCAATACCTTCATTACTTTCCGTGTGGAAGGGAGGTGTCAGTTGCCCAGGGCACAAAACTTTCACTGAGTGGCAGAGTTCCCTAGAGCGCAGGTTGTTGTAGGTGCCACCCACGTGGGCATCAACATCATGGCCTACAAGAACAGAAGCAGTTTGCACTCGATTAATGTTCGGGTGGAATCTGACCACAGAAATATTATTATGCACGTCAATGGCCATTATCTAGAAAGCAGCTGTGATGACTTCCCTATGTGGCAGTTCATGCCACCTGCATTATTTGCAGGAAATGAAATACTGGGCACATGTCGTCTAGGAAACCATGACTAACCTCTACAACCATGGTTGCTGACCCCACTGAGAAACCCCTTAACAGCAGAGCGACATATCTGCTGTTCCACATCCACCACCTCCATTGGTAAGAAAAGTGTGTCCTGCAGCTTTGGCACAATGAATAGTTGTCTGCTAAAGGGCAATGGCTGTGTGCAATGCTTTCAATGGTACCTCCCAGAGGGTCTGAGAATTCCCAGCTTAAGTTTGTTCCCATGCTTGATGGGCCTCACAAGAAATGTGTTTGAAAGTGAGGAGTCAGATATCATTTGAAAATTGAGTGCAAAACCTTTCTGTTCACCTAGATCGTGGGGTTGATATGAGGCCTTCATTACTTTCCATGTGGAAGGTATGTGGAAGGCTCATGGCGCAAAACTTTCACTGAGTGGCAGGGTTCCCTAGAGCACAGAATGTGGCAAATGGGTGCCTTCTATGACATGCTGCACTTGAGCTAACTGATACCTGCAAAATTCTTCCTCATTTGCAGCTAGGTACAAGGGATGACTGCAGTGACTCAGTCAGCAACCTCCCCCTATGCAGCTGACACCTGTGGCAGGTGGCCTTTCACTTCAAACAGGTCCATCCTCCTTTGAAGTATCTCCTGCAAAAGGATGTCCAATTCTTCAGCATCATAGGAAGTAGTGTTGCCTACACGACTGTGCCATACCACTGTCAACAATTAGTCCACTTTTCTGTTATGATCACAACTTCCCCTTTAATGGTGAAATGCAGCCATTACAAGCTACTCTTCAGTGGATTTTACGCCTCCAAACAACCAACCTGGGTCATCTTTTTTTTTAGTGTGCCAGTAGCTTATTCAAATTTGAGAGAAGGATTCCAATCACAAAATCCAATTGCTATTGCAGGTGAAACTGCACCTGGGCTGGCTCAACTCAATTTTTTCCCAAATTGACAAAATTGGGGTTTGAACTTCTACAATTAGGTACTGCTCCCAATGCCATCAAATGAATAGTTTGGTCTAAACCTTCTCACTGTCAATGCAGGGCTGAAGTAAGAAAGCAGAAGGAAAAGTACAACAAAAATGTTATAGTTTGATCTGCTCATGGCTCTCTTCTATTTTGTCTCCCTGACTCCATACATTCTGCTCTTTTTGCTTCCAGCCTGATTATTTTATTTATGTTCTCTTGGGCCTACCTTGCTGCTTTCTCTTCTGATACTTATTACTATCTTCATACCATGTGCGCCATCTGTTCCTGTCTTTACCTTATTTGTTTCTCTAATCTTCCTCCACCTATAATTTCTCTGCTTTGTGGTGTTTTACTAACCCTTTACTCTCCTGACTGCTCCGAGCTTCTGAGGCTCATAGGCTTTCCCTCACCAAATTAATGTACAAAATTGAAATGAGATTGCTTGAAGCACCTTAGGTTTCTTGTCAGCTGATTCTATGAGCTTATCCCTAGTGGAAAACAGTTAATGCCTCTGCCATAGTTCTTTTCACTGCTGGCTATAAGCCTACTAGTAGGGGACTTTAACTTTCCCAACATTGACTGGGACAGCCATAGCATTAGGGGCTTGGATGGAGAGAAATTTGTTGAGTGTATTCAGGAGGAATTTCTCATTCAGTATGTGGATGGCCCGACTAGAGAGGGGGCAAAACTTGACCTCCTCTTGAGAAATAAGGAAGGGCAGGTGACAGAAGTGTTAGTGAGGGATCACTTTGGGACCAGTGATCATAATTCCATTAGTTTTAAGATAGCTATGGAGAAGGATAGGTCTGGCCCAAAAGTTAAAATTCTAAATTGGGGAAAGGCCAATTTTGATGGTATTAGACAGGAACTTTCAGAAGTTGATTGGGAGAGTCTGTTGGCAGGCAAAGGGACGTCTGGTAAGTGGGAGGCTTTCAAAAGTGTGTTAACCAGGGTTCAGGGTAAGCACATTCCTTATAAAGTGAAGGGCAAGGCTGGTAGAAGTAGGGAACCTTGGATGACTCGGGAGATTGAGGCACTAGTCAAAAATAAGAAGGAGGCATATGACATGCATAGGCAGCTGGGATCAAGTGGATCCCTTGAAGAGTATAGAGATTGCCGGAGTAGAGTGAAGAGAGAAATCAGGAGGGCAAAAAGGGGATATGAGATTGCTTTGGCAGATCAGGCAAAGGTGAATCCAAAGAGCTTCTACAAATACATAAAGGGCAAAAGGGTAACTAGGGAGAGAGTAGGGCCTCTTAAGGATCAACAAGGTCATCTATGTGCGGAACCACAAGAGATGGGTGAGATCCTGAATGAATATTTCACATCGGTATTTACGGTTGAGAAAGGCATGGATGTTAGGGAACTTGGGGAAATAAATAGTGATGTCTTGAGGAGTGTACATATTACAGAGAGGGAGGTGCTGGAAGTCTTAACGCGCATCAAGGTAGATAAATCTCCGGGACCTGATGAAATGTATCCCAGGACGTTATGGGAGGTTAGGGAGGAAATTGCGGGTCCCCTAGCAGAGATATTTGAATCATCCACCGCTACAGGTGAGGTGCCTGAAGATTGGAGGGTAGCAAATGTTGTGCCTTTGTTTAAGAAGGGCGGCAGGGAAAAGCCTGGGAACTACAGACCAGTGAGCCTGACATCTGTAGTGGGTAAGTTGTTAGAGGGTATTCTGAGGGACAGAATCTACAGGCATTTGGAGAGGCAGGGACTAATTAGGAACAGTCAGCATGGTTTTGTGAGAGGAAAATCATGTCTCACGAATTTGATTGAGTTTTTTGAAGGGGTAACCAAGAAGA
Source organism: Heptranchias perlo (assembly GCF_035084215.1). Taxonomy (NCBI): domain Eukaryota; kingdom Metazoa; phylum Chordata; class Chondrichthyes; order Hexanchiformes; family Hexanchidae; genus Heptranchias; species Heptranchias perlo. Next base: position 48,988,190 of record NC_090329.1, read on the forward strand.
TAGATGAGGGCTGTGCAGTAGACGTGGTCTACATGGACTTCAGCAAAGCATTTGACAAGGTACCGCATGGTAGGTTGTTACATAAGGTTAAATCTCATGGGATCCAAGGTGAGGTAGCCAATTGGATACAAAATTGGCTTGACGACAGAAGACAGAGGGTGGTTGTCGAGGGTTGTTTTTCAAACTGGATGCCTGTTTCCAGCGGTGTGCCTCAGGGATCGGTGCTGGGTCTGCTGTTATTTGTTATTTATATTAATGATTTGGATGAGAATTTAGGAGGCATGGTTAGTAAGTTTGCAGATGACACCAAGATTGGTGGCATTGTGGACAGTGAAGAAGGTTATCTAGGATTGCAACGGGATCTTGATAAATTGGGCCAGTGGGCCGATGAATGGCAGATGGAGTTTAATTTAGATAAATGTGAGGTGATGCATTTTGGTAGATCGAATCGGGCCAGGACCTACTCCGTTAATGGTAGGGCGTTGGGGAGAGTTATAGAACAAAGAGATCTAGGAGTACAGATTCATAGCTCCTTGAAAGTGGAGTCACAGGTGGATAGGGTGGTGAAGAAGGCATTCAGCATGCTTGGTTTCATTGGTCAGAACATTGAATGCAGGAGTTGGGATGTCTTGTTGAAGTTGTACAGGGCATTGGTGAGGCCACACTTGGAGTACTGTGTACAGTTCTGGTCACCCTATTATAGAAAGGATATTATTAAACTAGAAAGAGTGCAGAAAAGATTTACTAGGATGCTACCGGGACTTGATGGTTTGACTTACAGGGAGAGGTTAGACAGACTGGGACTTTATTCCCTGGAGAGTAGGAGGTTAAGGGGTGATCTTATAGAAGTCTATAAAATAATGAGGGGCATAGATAAGGTCGATAGTCAAAATCTTTTCCCAAAGGTAGGGGAGTCTATAACGAGGGGGCACAGATTTAAGGTGAGAGGGGAGAGATACAAAAGGATCCAGAGGGGCAATTTTTTCACTCAAAGGGTGGTGAGTGTCTGGAACGAGCTGCCAGAGGCAGTAGTAGAGGCGGGTACAATTTTGTCTTATAAAAAGCATTTGGACAGTTACATGGGGAAGATGGGTATCGAGGAATATGGGCCAAGTGCAGGCAATTGGGACTAGCTTAGTGGTATAAACTGGGCGACATGGACATGTTGGGCCGAAGGGCCTGTTTCCATGTTGTAACTTCTATGATTCTATGATTCTATGATTCTATTTTAATTTTCACATTTTTGCTGACAGTGTTCAGGCCTAAGGTGGTGAATTCTGTGGAGCTGAATTCTGAATGATCCCTGCACGATCCGTGCACAGCGTGATGCTATGGACATGTTTTCAGGCCAGTTTAATTTAAATAGTAAAATGAATGTGCTTTGAATGTCGATGAGCATTAGCGTAATTCCCCGATTGTCTGACAGGCAATGCGCTGTGTGCTCAGCTCACCTATATAAAACAAGTGAAGAACATCAGGCTTTCAGCAAGTCAATTCTGAAAGGGAGACTGGCTGCATTTTTCCCAGGAGCATTTTTTGATTGTTGACTTAAACTTTGGATTTTTTTGAGTTGCATTAGTGATGTTTGAGGGGGAGGAGAAGTTGCTGAATTCGTGTTTGTTTCATCAATTTGCTGGGTTTTACTAGCAAGATTATTTGATCACTCCAATTAAAAATCCAGATACGGGAATTCTTTTGGGAGTCCTGCTCTCTTTATACTTTTTAGAGAAGGAGGAAAAGGATGCAAGGAGAGACAAGAGCCAGATTCACTTGCACCTGAGATAGACTACTTGCACCTGCCCTTACTCATGCAGCCATGTCCACACACCAGTCTCACCTTCCTGGAAATAGCTGATGAAAACTGCCTTCACAGGTCCACGAAGGCAGCGGTAGGGTTGTGCCATCTGCTAGAATCTGGCTTACAGACAACCTCACCTAAAGGCACGGCACTGTCAGTCGAAGTCAATATAGCTCTGAACCTTTGCACTTTAGACTCTTTCCAAGCTATCGCAGGACTCATTAGCAATGTCAGTCAATCTATTAAGGAGGTCACCAACCCGTTGTTCATCAATGCATACAACTATATATTTTTCCTATGGATAATCAGCAGCAAAATGAGAAGGCGCTGCAATTTTCCGTTGATGCAAATGCTAGGGCATTGTTAATGGCACGCATGTGCTCTTCCTACACACAACGCCGTGGCTCTCATGAATTGCAAGGACTTCCAAGCCATCAATTGTTGGTTAGTGACCGACAACACAGGGTCATCCAACTTCCCAGGCAGCAGAAAGGATGCATTCATTTTGAGATCATTCTGACAGTCGATCGGTAGGTCAAGTCTGGGAGAGAAGGTGATCCTGGGCGGGGGGGGGGGGGGGGTCTCAAACGAACCAGCAGTGGGAGTTTTTTGGGGTACCCAGGAAGAGCACTCCTGCTCCTCCTAGGCCCAACAAAAAACAAATTAAAGTTTCTTCGGCCATTTTTTGAGCTACAACCAGTGGTCCTTGGAGGAGTGCTGGTTCGGCCACTCAACAACTGGTACTGTGCCCCTTTTCCTATCACAATGCCCTGGAAATTGGTGCACGGGGTATTAGGATGAGGAAAATCTTCGTTTTCAGTTCTGATGAAAGGTAGACACCCAAAACATTTAAAGATGCTGAGTGACCATCTGCATTTTTTTTTTAGCAGTTTCTGTTTTTATTACACACACATATATAAATACAGATTCTAATTCTGTTTTAGTAAATGTCGGTACCATCTCTGAATTCTGAGCAAGGTTATATGCATCTGATGTATGAAATCTGTCATTGAAGTGAAATAAATCATATCATAAGCCACTACTTAATAGTTAATAAATATGTTTAAAAAAAACAAATTAAGGTAGCGTGAAGAGAAAATCTATTGCAATAACAAAATAGAAAGAGTTTGTATTTAAGGTGTGATGTGTGTGCTTCTGTGTTTGTAACAAAATGTGACAGAAACATTGCATCTGACAAATCCCCAGTGACACTGAAATGTTAAAGGCTTCAGCCTGTCATGAGACATTGGCTGTGTGAATATGACTGTGGATGAATTACTTTAGCTACCTAACTGTTCAGTGGGAGGACTCGCTGAAGTAAGGCTACTTTTTCAAACTGCAGTCTGAAGTATAATGACTTTGGGACCTTTTTGAAATCAAACCCTAAGTATGTTATTTCAGACAGTGTTGAGAAAAATATGTTTTTCTATTTCAACAATATTTATGTAAGAAGAAAATGATTTGGTAAAAGTTAATATGACATATGTCAAGTACAATTGGCTCACCAGTGTATAAAATTGTGACTGATTTTCAAGGGCTTAAAGCATATTTATTTAACTTCTTCAGGTCGCAATATGCTTCAGTACAAATGTCACTATTAATGAAAAATGTAATTCCAATACTCCTGAATTGCCTTTGACAAGTGCCACCCTTTTCAAATAGGTTTGACATAAAGGAAATTCTGCATCAATACCTTTGAAGGTTGAGTAGGTGGGGATATAATAGGGCTGAAATTGGTATGCTTTGTGCCCATTTTGCAGGCGTCAAATGGCATGCAAAGCATACCAATTTAGCAATGCCTAATCTATGCAGGCGTTAGTCCAACTGCTAAATTTGTGGGGGCCTTTTTTAGTCATCCCAGGCAGACACCCAAGAGTTAGGCCCCATGAATATGTAAATTAGGGGGCTGAATGCCTTTTGAAGGACCCCATCATGCAATTTGTCGATGAAGAGCGGGACAGGTGTCAGGCTTTCCCCACTCAGGAACCTTCAGTGGCCCCTGCAGGTGCCAATGGAAGGTAAGTGAAAATTATCTTTTTTAAAAAAAACGTTCCTGTGGAGCCGCAATCAGCCCTTCCCCGCTCCAACCCCCACCCCTCCTTGGACTTACCTGAGGGCCGTGATCAGCCCTTCCCTGCTCCAACCCCCATCCCTCCTTGGACTTACCTGAGGGCCGTGATCAGCCCTTCCCCGCTCCAACCCCCACCCCTCTTTGGACTTATCTGAGGGCCGCTGCCAACGAGACATTGATCTCTTCACTTGGGCGTGACCTGTACTACTTCAGCTTGATCTCACAACAACTATGCTGATGAGGCCTAAGGACCAATTGCCATCGATCCTTGGGCCTCTTGGTTAGGACGTGTGTTGGTCATCAATGGGAAAAAAAATCGGGTGAGATGTAAAACGGGCTGCCAATTTGCAGTCACCCATTTTGCACTATGGTGGAAGTCAAATTTTACCCACGTCCTTGAAAATTTCACTTACCACCATCACTGATATCGATCCCTATACAGATTCAAACTGCACCTGAAGCAATAGTGGTGAAATGACCTAGGAAAATTGCATGCAAAAAGCAGACTTCAAAACTGTGGCAGCCCATCAATAGCCAATCAGCTCTAAACTCCATTATCATAGGCAAGTCTAGTCTTAGTATTTACTTTGTACAGTTACAGGAATTTCAATTAAAATAATGCACAAAAATCTCAAAATCATACAATGCAGAAATAATACAAGAGGTTCCTCCTAAGTGTATAACTGGATAGAGAGAAACTATTTCCGCTGGTTGGGGATTTTAGGAGTAGGGGGCACAGTCTAAAAATTAGAGCCAGACCTTTCAGGAGCGAGATTAGAAAACATTTCTACACACAAAGGGTTGTAGAAGTTTGGAACTCTCTTCCGCAAACTGCAATTGATACTAGCTCAATTGCTAAATTTAAATCTGAGATAGATAGTTTTTTGGCAACCAAAGGTATTAAGGGATATGGGCCAAAGGCAGGTATCTGGAGTTAGATCACAGATCAGCCATGATCTTATCAAATGGCGGAGCAGGCACGAGGGGCTGAATGGCCTACTCCTGTTCCTATATAATGCCTTTTTGTTTGTTGTGAGTAATGTAAAATCTGCAAATGCTATGGTAACAAAGAACATCAGCATCTTTTCTACCTGACATTATGAAACTCTACAGACCATAAGCATCAGATAAACAGTGTGCTATCATATACAGCACAAAGCAATTATGCCCCAAGCAAAATAGCAGGCACCTTCTTGGGGACCTTGCTGGGTACAAAAATCATCACTGCTGAACTGTGCAGGCATAATTATAAATAGCTGGTTGCTTTTTGTCTGTCATGCATAGAAGTTTCTTCATTGCTAAAAACAAAAGTATTCTAGACTAAGATAAGAGATGGCAGTATAAGAGATGAAGTAGAGGTGGGCAGGGCTGGTAGAAAATGAACTCTCTGTCCATGAAAGCACTGCTTTAAGGATTCTTCCCACACAAAAATCGTTCAGGGAAAATAGAGAACAATTTGTGCTGCATGTTTAGCAAAAGGTGCATTTGTTGTGCGGAGTCCATGACGCCAGACAAACCCCATGAAATTCATTATTTTTTTAATCAATAGGTTTCATAGCACTGTGCATTGATTTTAGCAGTGCTTGATAGTCTATGTTGTCTCTCCAACTTCACAGGACTTCAAAACAAATACTTCCCATCAAAAACACACAGCCCCCTTAGTGAGATTGATTCCATTATTTGTTTCAATATAATTAGCAATGTAGATGTATAGAAACGTTTCATTAATTTAGTTACACATTTTTAAATCCAAAAAGATAAGTCAAAGCAAGGAAAAATTAATAAATTCATTGTGCCCAATTTTAAGCCTGTTAAATTTTTTGCTTATTAATATTTATAATATACCAGTAAATCTCTGGTGCTGAGTCAGATATTTTACAAGAACAGTGGTGTTGTGCCCAATAGTATTCCTAGGACATTGGTGGTAAAGTTGGTCTTCGGCTAAAGCATGAAACAGGTGACAGCAAATCGGCATCCCGTTTTACACCGCACCCAATTTTCTTTTCCATTCGAAATCGTAGGAAACGCAAATTGGGTGTGAAGTAAAAATGGCTGCTGATTCACTAGTGCAAGTCTTGTGCTTTTGCTGAATACCAATTTCACCCCCATTGACGTATCAACGGTCCTCCTTAAATGGTGCCTCACTCTCTTTAGCTCCATTCTGCTTTCCTCCTCTTCCTCCTCCATCATAATTGTGAACAGATTATTCTCCGTAGGGAAACCCTTGCTGCTAAATAAGCAGCCCTTAATGTGGGTGAGGGTTTATTTCCGAAGGGCTGGACATCCAGATTGAAGTACTTCTCTGTGTCTGACTAAGTCATCCAAAATCTTACTGTAGCTGGAGAGAAGCTCAGAGGTCCCTGTTCCTGGGCTTCAAGATACATAGACTGGAGCACTTTCACCAGCTGATCCTGCAAAATGCAATGCCCCTTTTATCTAAGCATCAATTGCACTGCTTGACAAGGCCTCACTCCTGCAGCTCAAAACATGGGGTTTCTAGCTAGAAATGCCACCCTGTCGTTTGCATATTATTGAAATGACCTCACACATGAAGGTTTGGGCAGAAGAAACAGCCCCACCAAACTAGAAATTATAGCAGACTGAAAATGGGGCAGAAACCTGGTCTTCGCAGGTCCTGGCTCAAGTTGCAGCTCTGAAACATGCATTCTGCCATTCCTACACCACTATCTCACTACGTTTATCAAGTAAGTTCAGGTTTAATGTGGGGGCACAGGATTGTGCTACTGGAAGCCTTTGTAAATTGGCTCCAGACACTTCCTGATATGCCTGGCACCAGATTTTAATTCTTCTTGCAATATGAATGGTAATTAACTCCTGACCTTCCCCACCTACAAGTCATACAGCAGCCAGGAATGATGCAAAGAAAGTGAGTAAAGAAAGAAAGAACTTGCATTTGTATAGCACCCTTCATGACTTCAGGATATCCCAAAGCGCTTCACAGCCAATAAAGTAATTTTTGAAGTACTGCTGTAATGTAGGAATGCAATGTAATTTAATTGCTCCAGCAATCTTAATATTGGGCAGCTAGAACAAGATTTAATCACTGCACAATTTCCTGGTTCCACATGTGACTCATTCACCCTTCAATATTCCAGTCTACCACCAACATTCATGAAGAATGAACACTTAAAAGAAAGGGTTTTGGTTGGATTGTGAGCATTAGGTCAACCCATGCAAAGGCATTCACTTGCTTGCAACATCGGGTGGGGAGCAGAATCTGGAGTTGTACATTGTGTTAAATAAAACAGAACAGTAAAATGCACCAAAAAAACCTGCAGAGTGAATTTCAAATGAGTTCTTAATTATTTCTTCCAGAAAATTATTGCTATAAATTAAAATAGATTCTATTCCAATGAATTAAAGAGCGGTATCATTCTTATCTTAAACAAATACTTATAAACTAAAAATATATTGGAAAATTGTAAACACACATTATCATGTAAAATAATTGGCAACTTGGCTTTCTTAAAGTGTTTTACGAGGGAGGAAATATTAGCTCAGAAATTTCTGGGGCTCGAGAGGATAGAAAGCTTGATTTCCGGGAAGGGGTTCTGCTCTGTCACGCTTGCACCCAATGGACTCCCAGGAATTTCAGGATCATTAAATTTACAGTTGATTTATATTAGAAAATTGAAATGAAACAGCCTCGGAAACTCTGTCAAATCATCCCAAGCTGCAGTGAGAAGGTATCAAGCTGCAACCTATCAGTTTCAAAATCACATCTTCATGGAAATCCAATGAGTTTTGCAGCAAAACACAACCGAAATAAGATTCAAACATACAATAACTGTCACATTTTTTTTGAATAAACCTGAGTGTTGTTTTACTCTTTTCTTGTTAATAGATCCAATCCACAGATCTGCCTGCCTTACATAATCAGAATCTGAGGAAGTGGTGCGATAGAATTGATTTTATCTGGACTCTTGTGAAGCTCTTCATCGTGAGTACAATAGCTGTTGCCTCTAGAGCAGTGTGATCACAGCAATTCAATACCAGACTTTCACAGAGCTGCTTTCACTGTCATGAGCTGAAGCTTACCTTCCGCTGTTGTCTTCCCTGGAGTTGACTTTAATAAAAAAACAAGAGGGGAAAAAAAATCCAAGCTATAAAACACAACCAATACAGAGAGATGTAATAAAGATAGATATCTAGAAGTATATTAGACCTAGCGCAGAAACAACGAAACTAATGAAAATCAATAACATCACACGTCACATTGAAACTCACTACTTACTGATCCAATGCCACATGCCATATTTCTGAGCACACATTCATGGATCTGACTGAACATAGCCATTGCATATTGGGAATTGAATGTTGCAGTGGGTTAGTGCACTGTCCATTTACCTCTGGAACCTAATCTAAAATTAGCCGAGACTGAAAGTCTATTGTTGCAGTTTAGGCTTTTCTCCAATACATCTTCATGTGCAAAAGCCTTGACTATTGCTTCTGTAAGTAGACCAAGTCTCTTACAAATTCAAACCTGCATCTTTATTCTCTGCTTTATATTTGGATTAATGTAACCAAGTCTAACAACTAAATCTAATCATAGAAAATTACTTACTCAAGAATGCGTAGGATGTCCATTACATCTCTTGCCAATCTGGATAACAGAAAATAGCACTCCATTAGACCACTTTGTACAGGCTAAATGACTATTATAGAATCATAGAATCATAGAAAGTTTACAGCTTGGAAGAAGGCCATTCAGCCCATCGAGTCCACGCCGGCTCCATGTAAGAACAATCCAGCCAGGTCCACTCCCCACCTTTTCCCCGTAACCCTGCAATTTTGTTCCTTTCAAGCATTTATCCAGTTCCCTTTTGAAGGCCATGATTGAATTTGCTTCCATCACTCCCTCGGGCAGTGCATTCCAGATCCTAACTACTCGCTATGTGATAAAGTTTTTCCTCATGTCACCTTTGGTTCTTTTGCCAAGCACCTTGAATCTATGTCCTCTGGTTCTTGACCCTTCTGCCAATGGGAAGAGTGTCTCTCTTTCTACTCTGTCTAGACCCTTCATGATTTTGAATAACTCTATCAAATCTCCTCGCAACCATCTCTGTTCCAAGGAGAACAACCCCAGCTTCTTCAGTCTATCCACGTAACTAAAGTCCCTCAACCCTGGAATCATTCTAGTAAATCTCTTCTGCACCCTCTTTAAGATCTTCACATCTTTCCTGAAGTGCAGTGCCCAGAACTGGACACAATACTCCAGTTATGGCCGAACCAGTGTTTTATAAAGGTTCATCATGACTTCCATACTTTTGTAGTCTATGGCTCTATTTATAAAGCCCAGGATCCCGTATGCTTTTTTAACCGCTTTCTCAACCTGCCCTGCCACCTTCAAAGATTTGTGCACATTTACCCCCAGGTCTCTCTGTTCCTGTACCCCTTTTAGAGTTGTGCCCTCATGTTTATATTGCCTTTCCTCGTTCTTCCGACCGAAATGTATCACTTTGCATTTTTCTGCATTAAATTTCATCTGCCATGTGTCCGCCCATTCCACCAGCCAGTCTATATCCTCTTGAAGTCTATCACTATCCTCCTCACTGTTTACTACCCTTCCAAGTTTTGTGTCATTCGCAAATTTTGAAATTGTGCCCTGTACACCTAAGTTCAAGTCATTAATATTTATCAAGAAAAGCAGTGGTCCCAGCACTGACTCCTGGGGAACACCGCTGAATACCTCCCTCCAGTCCCAAAAACAACCGTTCACCACCACTATCTTGAAATTAAAGATTTAATTGCAAATAAAATCATACACAGAAGCAAAAATGGTGATAGTAAACATCACAATATTTATATGAAGGAACTGGAATCAGTCCACAGTGGGTTTTTAGAAAGATGTCTTTTGATAGCTTCTTCTTTTATCATCATTTTCAGTGCTGTGCACCCTCTCTCAGACAATGATATTGATGGCAGTGTCCTCCATTGGAGTCAATGTTTGCAACATAGCAGGTCATCTTCATGTACTTGGGGTCTACCAGCGATTGCGTGCCAGCTTCGTCTGCATGCAGAGTTGGAGTGAGCTAATGTGTTCCCTGTTGAAGGGTTTTTAAATAATGTGTGAGGTAGCTTTGCATGGTGTGCATGTTGAAGGGAAGTAACATCAGGGTCACGATTTTATCTTTGAAGTCCGGGTGCATTTGGGGTTGGGGGCAAACAAAATTGGGGATTTCTGGAGCAGGAGGGAATCCCGGCTCTAAACCGCGGAAAAACGCGCTCGACCCGGACCCATCTGGGCGCGCGCGCGCTTCAGGAAGTCGGAAGTCCCGCCAGCAATTAAAACCGGAGGGATGACATTTAAAGCAGGAATTAAGCTATTTAAACTTGTTGAAATTGTAATAAATCTTGTTATTGATGCAGGGAAATGATTGCAATGCTGCCTCAACGTGTTTTCTGTGCTGTGTGAAGCACACCATTAGAAACTAGGCAGGTTGCAGCAGGCAGCCATTTGGACATTTAAATCTCTGTTTGACAGATGGGGAT